>NC_133301.1:3770970-4370970 GCF_005239225.2 Populus alba | reverse complement strand
ATACAGTGTACACCATAGCACTTTTCTGTAAGGAAATCCATGGCAAGTGTCTTTTTATTAGCAGAAATGACATGGATTCATGTTGATTTGATAAGAAAATTCTTTTTTAAATAGAAAAGAAAGACGAGTCTCAAAAGGGAAAAGCAACGCATAAAGAAGCTCCCATGGAAACCATAGATCACCTAGAAGTGTCAGGATCAAAATCACAACAAAAAATTCAAAAATATAGAGCAATCAAATGTCGATGAGCCAACAAAATTCAATTTTGTGTTTGTGGAGAGGGAGAGAAGAAATCGTACAAAGGGAGAACCCAAATCTGTGTACGTTGGATTGACGTATAGCTTGGGTATTTGTGTTTATTATTTTATCCTAATTTATATTTTGAGTTGATATGATGTAAAGTATATTTTTTATATATAAAAAAAATACATAGATAAATTAAAAAAACAATCAAATTATAAAAAAATTAATATAATTATTATTTAAAAAAAACACATAAGACATTGTTTATTGCTCGAATTCCAACTACTAAATAGATGGTTAGAAAATTGGGTTGGTTTTTTTGGATATAAAAAGCTAATTTTCAACCTGTTTTCACTGTAAATACCTTGTAAGCACCCTTATAATATCAAAAAAAATCAATCTATCTAGCGAAAAAAAAAAAAACCCTAAATCAATCCAAAATACAAAATTAAACCAGAAAAAAATCTTTCTCAATCCTGATATATTTTTTTTCAGCAAGATGAAGGCAAAAAAAAAAAACTCAATGAAACGTTTTTTTTTTAAATAGAATTTGTTGATACCAAAATCACCATTTTTTTTTTTATCTTTGAAATATAATTAATCAATTACTTTCTCTCTCATTCGTAATTTTTCGATGACTCTCTCTATTCTCTTTCAAACTAGTAGATTGAAAAATGAACAAAATAAAGTTTTGAACTAAAATTAAAATTTCAAAAACTAAAGGGATTGTAAAAGAAAAAAAAAAGGCAAATAGGTCAATCAATAAGTAATTTTTCATGCATATTTGGGATTGGCTATGCAATTTCTTCTATTTTTCAATTTAGTTCTTTTTATCTCCTAATTGTGCCTTTACACCACAAATTCAAACCAAGTTGTATTAAATTAGCTAGCAAGTGGGAGGCGTCCGCGCTCACTAGGCGACACATACGGCCCCTTCCAATGGCTGTTGGTAGTTTTTTAGGTAGTGTTTGAAGCAGCGTGTCACCCTTTAATATACTAAGTACCTTCATGAGGTTCATACACTAGGTTTTCAAGTCATTAATAAGCATGTTTGTAGTGGTCTACTATAATAATATCCTGATTTATAACCTATTTATAGAGTCGTACTTGGAGTAATTACGGGCTATCTTGATACATCGAGGTATATGTATTTATTTGAAAATCATAAAAAAAAAATACATGTTCTCTACTAATACTATTACCTTTCTAGGATATATATATATATATATATATTGATGATGTGTAGGCAAACCATTTCAAGATAGCATCAATTATGGAGTGGTCCACCCTCAAAAGCATTCATAATGTTAGGAGCTTTCACAGGCTAACATTTTTTTATAGGTGATTTATCTGTAATTTCACTATACTGGTTACACTTATTATAGAGTACTTTGAAAGACTTATTTTTTAATGGATAGAAAAAGCAAAAGCTAACTTCTTATTGGTGAAGCAGAAGATGATTAAAGCTTATGTACTCGTCCACTTTACTTTAACAAGCTATTTGAGGTAAATTGTGATGCCTCGAGTTAAGGGACTAAAGGCTTTCTTAGTCAAGATAGCTACCTCATTGTATTTTTTAGTAAGAAGTTGATAAGATCTAAGAAGAACTATTCCATACATGACCTATATCATTATTCAAATAGTAGAAGTTTCTACTCATCACTAATGATAAGGCACTAAAGTACATCAATAGACAGTAGAAGTTGAGTCATTGGTATGCCAAATGATTTTCCTTCCTCTAGAAAATCACCTTCTCTTTAAGGCACTAGTTGATATTCTCAATAAGGTAGCTAATATATTGAGTAGAAATATTGTTCTCCTCAAAACTATATGCACTAAGGTGGTAATTTTTATTGACACTTTTAAGAGTTTCACACAAGAGACCCATCCTTTAGACATATTTATTATATGCTAGCTAATGGTGGCAAGAGAAGTGATTATATATTTGTTAATAGGTATTTATTTCATGGTATATAGTTGTGTATTCCTAATTGTTCCTTACAAGAAAATATTATTCATTAGCATCATTTTGAGGGTCATTTCAGGCTTGAAAAGACACCAGTGTTAGTTTCATTATATATTTATTTACCTAAACCTACAACTCAAGTCATAAGACTAGAATAACCCTATAAAAAGTAATTAAAAATAAATTATGACATATAATTCTCATTCAACCCTATGTTAAAGGATGATATTTGAAAAAAAAAATCAAATAAAAGGAACATAAAAAAAAACCCAAGCCATAAGATCGGAATAACCTCATATAAAGCAAATAAAAAAAGATTATAAAGTGTAATTACTAATCAATCAAATGTTGAAGGATAAAATTAAAATATATTTTAAAAAAGGAATAAAAACAATTATCCAAGTGAACTTAGATTAACACGCCGAACTTGTGACTCAAATCATGAGACTAAGATAACATCATAAGAGCCAAATCAAAATAAATCATGAAGCCTAATTTTGAATTAATAAAGTGTTAAAGTATGAAATTTTTTCTTTTAAAAAAAGTCAATAGAAAAGAGAAAAAATAAGTCAATCAATTTAACCGTTAAACAAGTGACTCAAATCATGAGATTGAGATAATATTATAAAAAATAAATCAACCAAATATTAAGGATGAAATCAATTTTCTTTTTAAAAATATTATATATATTTAAAAAAAAAACTAAAGAAAAAAAGCTAAACACTATTAAAATAAATAATGCTCTGTAATGTAGTGCATATAAGTGTTTTGTAAATTTTCTTGCCAAAATCCAACAAGTTAATGTATTTTACAGAGTAGTAAAATCTAGATTAACATGAGTATTGACACGAGAGGAATCCTACTGTCCATTCTCCCGCAGCAATTCAGAATCAATGTAAGTCGATTAAATATAATTAAAAGCTAAAATCGCAACTATGAAATTATAAGGACTAAATTAGCAACATTTAAAGTTAGAGGAGTAAAGTGTTGTTTAGCTTTAAAAATAGTATCTAACAATTCGGGCACCCCCCTCTCTTCTAAGCTCAAACTCTAATATATGGATAAAAATAATTGGGATGAGAAGAAAAAGGACGGAGTTCCACCACCATAATGTAAAGCATTCTACATTTAAAGCAAATGCTACGTGTATTTTTTGTTGGAGGTTGAATCCATTCTTCCAAAACTAAATGCAAATATGCTGAGTTAGAGGTGTTTGGAATATAGTAGTAGTTATTTTTCAAAGTGTTTTTCGTTTGAAAATGTATTAAAATAATTTTTTTTTAATTTTAAAAAAATTATTTTTATTATTAGCCCATCAAATTATTTAAAAATAAAAAATAATAATAATTTGAAGTAAAAAAAATTAATTTTATCAAAAATAATTTTTCAAACATAAAAATAAAGCTTTATAAATGATGAAGGGCAGCGAGAACCACTATCATTGACAACATGATTCAATAATAATGGCTCATTCATTGTGATGGTCCCACCTTCACAATCAACCCTCCAATGATCAAAAGAGCAGTGGTCTTGCCTTGACACGAGTTGGAACGACACCGTTAAAACGCATTATTAGGTTAGAAATTATTCAAGCTCTCTACAATATTAAAAACCACAGCTAAATCGGGCAAACAAGTGGTTGAAATGCCCCTCGTAAAGTGCTTTTGCAGCCATTTTCTTCACTTATCCACCATTAAATTACTGAGTAATTGCTCTTAAACAACATGGGATTCCTGTTTGCATAATGATGAGAAGCCCATTAGATTAATAAAATACAATTTCTTTTTTGCGAGAAAGTTTAGGGTTTTGTAGGGTCAAAGGAAGGATTGTACCTAAAGTGAGCTCCAGAAAATTAAGTGGCATTTCTTTTCATTTCTTTTTTTGGTGCCTGCATTATGAATTAATAATTGTACCTTTGGCTTGCTCTCTTTTGAGTTCATGCATATCCTCTCATTTCCTTTGAATGCGGGTTTGAAATTACGATAAATATTATTTTTAAAAATATTTTTTATTTATAAATAAATTAAAATAATATTTTATTTTTTATTTTTTAAAATTTATTTTTAATATTAGTGTATTAAAATAATATAAGAAATAAAAAAAATAATTTAAAATAAAATGCACGGTACATTAAGATAAATAAAGTACAACATCAATGAAACTAAGTGGATGGCTATGATGACAAGACAAAGGATTGGTCTAGAAATGCACGGTCATGGATCTACCATAAAGCCTAATGTTGGAGAGGCAGCCACGTGGCTAGGTAGTTGGTTTAATTCATCCCCGCCAACCTTATCAAGCTGGCCTAATGGCAAATCTCTTTCAATTTGCATCCATTTCAATTCTCTCACCAGAGGGAACTAACCCTTGTCATATCATGTGAGGGTTTTTTAAAAAATCGTTCTGGTTATTTTTTAAAGTATTTTTATTTAAAAATATATTAAAATAATATTTTTTTTATTTCTTATATTAAAATAATATTTTTTTTTATTTGTCATGAACTTTTGTATTAGATTTCATATGTTTCTAAGTGTATATCTATAAATATGTGATAATTCTAGTATAACACAAAAAAAATATAGAACACGAAAAACATTTCTCAAACTATAATTGAAAAAAAAAAAAAAAAAAATCGCTTTATATAATTAGAAAGTCTACAAACCTCCTCATTAAACCTCGATGGAATTGGGCCGAAATTGCATTATCAAGTTCACTATCACCTGCGACAATGACAATAGCAATTAAAACTAAGGCGAAATTTGTCATTTCAATCAAAATCATTGCCCTTTCAAGAAAAAATAAACTTGAACAACTTATAGCTGAAAATATATATTGTTCTTGACAAGAAACATAATTAACAGATTAAAAGAAATTTGTATGACATCTTCTATGACAAGAGTGCAGACGACACAGGAACAAAAGAAATGATTAAAGAGAGTCTGTTAATTCTTAATACAGTAGGCAATAAAAATCTTATTTTCATGGCTCCACTCTACCGCCTATAAATACCTCTTTCTTCCCTCTCCCGCACCACACAAACCTCTCCCTCCCTCTCTCTCTCTCTCTCTCTCTCTCTCTCTCTCTCTCTCTCTCTCTCTCTCTCTCTCTCTCTCTCTCTCTCGCTCTCTCTACCTCTATCTCTCTCTCTCTCCCTCTCTCTCTCTGGGCACAAAAATGGAACAAAGTCCACCATTGATAGCCAAGAAAGCATGCAACATGTTACGTTTAATTTTCTTGATGATACAAAAGGGTATGCTGAAGAGCAAGGTCATGCTTGATCTCCATTTCTTGATGAGACGAGGCAAGATCCTAGGGAAGGCCTTGAACGACATCATGGTCCAACAACACAACACTCTAAGTTGTATTTCCCATGATGCTCACATGTCGTTCATATCTCCCAGAGAGTATGAGTTCAGCTGCAGCGGCAGCCCTGCTTATAAATTCTACAACTACAAGCAGCCTTATTACCAAGCCAGGAGGCGAAGTCTCCACGCTCATTACAAGCACACGCGATTTCAGGCGCCTGCACATGATGTTGATGATGTGGTATCAAGTAACGGCGGCGGCGATGTGGCAGTTGAGGCATCGCCTTCGGTGGGTTCAGCAAGGTGGTTTGGGACGTGGAGCCCATTGGTTAGACAAGTGAGAATAACCGACTCGCCGTTCACCATGAGGGATGCTGACGAGGATTGTCACGTGGACACAGAAGCCGAGAAGTTCATCGAGATGTTTTACAAGGAGTTGAGGTTGCAGAAGCGGATGGCTGCTCACGACCAAGCAGCAGTTTAGTATGGATGACATGGCACATGTGGGGCCACTTGTCAGAGATGTCTAGTTTTGGGCTTATTTCAGGTGTTAGGGTGATCAATGCCATGAATTATCTGTTGATTACAAAGAGAAGTCATGAAAGGTGCAGCCTAATTTGCTGATTGTATATGTGGGATGAGCTTTTGTCCCTCTTTTTCTTCTTGCTTGTTTGTGCTTTGCATAATTAATGTGTAGCCTTTCTTCATGTGTATATTCATCCTCCAAGCAGCTTTCTTAACTCTCCCTTTACTGTATTATTTGTTATGTTGTTAAGATTTATCTATTAACGAAATTTACATTGCTAGGCATTTTAGGTTTTACTAGTTTTTTTTTTTAACCCGTGTTAAGCACTAAATTTTGTTTTTCTGACATTAAAAAAACTATAAAAATGATAAAAAGTAAAATTCGACCAAACACTTTTAAAATACTTAATTAATGTTAGTAACTTGTTAATTTCATTGTAAATCTTTAATAACCTTCTGTTTTAGTGTCATCTTTCTAATTATATAGATCTATCCCTCATCATAATTATCATACTTATACAAACATTCTTTGAATCTTAAAATGTGTTTATGAAAAGATTGAATGCTAACCAAGTTTTCAGTACATCTCTTGTTGTATATCACTTTCCATATATACATGATGCCTACATGAGTTTATAGGAATAGATCTAGTGTTTGTCTTGCTTTTAGGCAAGTCTCTAAGCACATCCCTTTCCTGATCAAAATTCATGTTTGTGTCTTCCTTTTGTAGTGTAAGATGGTTTACTGAGTTTTGTAATTTTTTCTAACAAAGACTTCACTCATTCTAATTTATACAATTAGGTTATTTTTGTTTCCTCAGGAGCCTTTATAATTTCCTTGATGGCCTCCAATTCTGTATCATGAGAAGGGTTGTTTCTACCATCTTCATCGATCATAAAGGTCAATCTACTCTAATATCAATTGATAGATAAAATTTCCCAATCCCTAAAGTTTTATAGCCCTAAACTTTAGGGGGGAATCAGGGTTCTTAAACCTAAGGTTACAATCCTTAAGTATAAAGAATATTACAGTGAAAACTTTGATATATTCAGAAAAGTTTTTATTTCATAAATTCTCTCATAAGAAAAACTGCTTGTAATACTTTTAAATACAAGAAAAACATCATAATTGATAAAATCCTGATCTAAATTAGAAAAATAATCCAAAACAAATTAGGAAAATAAAAAAAAAATTGAAACAATAGCTTTGAGCCTAATTTGGACATAAAAAAAAAAAAAAACAATTAAAATTGCATATATATTAATTCATGCTTTTAGAATGATTTAATAAATTTTCAACCTGATCTAATAGTTAAATCAAAAGTTATTCTTGTTTTTGTTAAACTGCATGTTGAACTCTTATAGAATTTATCTAAACCTAAAAAATATTAATAAGAAACTAATACAATAAATATAATTATGCCAAGAAAAAATAATAAAGTATCCCAAATCATTATAATCTTAATTATGTGCCATTTACTTCTCTCTAATCGAGTAGAGTTGCTTTAACTGTGTCCTGACTTTATATGTCTCTCTTACCTAATCTAAAGTAATCTCATTTGTCTACAGTTACCACTCAATTAGCTCCTTCTTCTCTAACTCGTGAGAAATTTACTCCTGATACATAACCAATTTTCTTTAAGGAAGCCAAATTGTTTCAGGTCTGACATTAAATCATACAAGATGAAAATGAAATTTCAACTTTGCATAACAATTATACATGGCCTTTTATCCCTCCTCATTTTATTATGAATTTGGTTGATTGTCTATATACTTACATATTAAAAGTTAATTTGATGGCACTATTGATTATTACAAAACTCACTTACTCCTAATACATAACCAATTTTCTTTAAGGAAGCCAAATTGTTTCAGGTCTGGCATTAAACCATATAGGATAAAAATGAAATTTCAACTTTGCATAACAATTATACATGGCCTTTTATCGCTCCTCATTTCATTTTGAATTTGGTTGATTGCCTATATACTTACATATTAAAAGTTAATTCGATAGCACTATTGATTATTACAAAACTCGCTTAGTTGCTAAGAATTTTTATCAACAGGAAAGTGTTGATTGTATGGAGACTTTATTTGATCAAAGCTCTTTAGATCTTATTTTATCTTAAAACAAATATAATAAAAGGATTCTAGGTCAAGCTAACATTTCTCCTGCAAGCCAAATGCCACTCCATTTTTCACCAATAGCAAATTATACACAACTTCAAGTATATTGTTTTCAAATACTACTAAATATTGTCAGGTTGAAGGAGAAATACAATACTTTGACCTTCATTGACCAGATATTTGTTGCTTTGTTAATAAGAATTATGGTGCATAAGATTTTGATAATTTGGATACAGATCCAGATTTTGATTTATTATAATTGGATCGTGTGGAAAGCCTAGAGCCATTTTGAGAAAATAGCAAACACGCTTAGGCTTGGTGTTGTCATGTGTGAGCCTAAACTAAGCCCACGAGCATGTACCATTTTACATTGATCAGATTACATATCACCCACTCAATATGACAAAAAAATTATAAACAGACAACGCATCATTGCTGCAAGTAATTTTTCAACCATTCCTAGTGGCTGAAAATTATGCTCAAGGATTAGGACCCCCAAAACTTAATATTGATCTTGTTTTGACCATAAAACATCTCTAAAACATTTTAAAAACCTAACTTACTCCATTTCAAATCTAAGAACACCCTAAAGTTACTTAAAATATCAAACCAAATCTAAAAAAGTCTTAACAAGTTATAATATACTTCTATGAGCATGGTTGATGGACAAAAATCATTATCATTAACTCCCCTCTAACTTATTTTCTCATATTTTCAAAAATCTAGGGATTGAATATATATATATATATATGAAAAAGTAAGTTTGAGAACAAAAAGCATAGAAATAGAAAATTGCTGGGACCAAAAAGTGAGAAAATGAAAATTTTGAAGGAATGGAGTTAACTTTTCCACGTTCTTGAAGCACTATAGTAACATGAATAGTGTCGCTGAGTCTTGGGATACAATGAAACCCGTTTTCATCTAATATATTTTACAATTATAATTATTTTCTAATTAGCTAAAAATGACTTGATTTGAAATTAGATAATCATCATTGAAATTATTATTTTTTTGCCGTAAACAATCGTGAAATTTTCCAAAGTCACCTGTGACAACTTAGCACCCAACTTTAATTTTATAATTCAGACAAAGGTAGAGGAAATGTCGAGGCACAAAAACAAAATGATTATCAACTCAAAACCACGTCGTTGTTGTGGGGCTCAATTAGAACGACCAAAGGCCACACAAAACGAGAAGTCCAAGCAATAATGGGCTTGCTGATAGTGAGTTTTGCTGATAAAAATCCTTTGCCGTCTCTATAATCATCACTGCAGCCGAACTATTATTTTTCCACGTAGCGTGGAGGTACTAAAAATTATTGCGAGTTCCTAGAATTATCCAATGGCGGGCTTGTCTACATTAATTTTCAAGTAATCCTATCCTAAAATTTGTCCATTAAAACCAACAATGGTTACTATCAACATGCCAACAATTTCTATTTATTTTTTCATTTTAAAATTTTTTAAAAAATATTAAATTTTTTTATATTTTTCTTTACTTTAAATTAATATTTTTTTTTATATTTTTAAATCATTTTAATAGACTAATATCAAAAAATAATTTTTTTTAAAAAAAACATTATTTTAATACATTTCTGAATGAAAAAATAATTTTAAAAAACAACCACATCTACAATTATAAACAGACTCTCTTGCTTATAATCCCTTGAATAAACAAAGCCAATCAAGTTATTCAATGAAATGTCTCAATCCCCGTCGCCATAGATATTGTAGTTGTAATTTACTGGAATCACAAGAAATTCATGGATCAAAGTCATGTGTACTCAATGTGATCTACCACAAGATTGAAATGAAACGGAACCCTTATAAGATTTTATAATTTATTGAATATAATCCGGTCAAAACATATAATTCATCGATCATTCTCATTTTTATCTACTAATTAATCACGCATTAGGGTAAAATATTGAGGTTATTATACCAAAGTTGAAGGGTAAATTGATAGTTATAATCAAAGTATGAAAATGATATCAACGTTTAGGGACTAATCCATAAAGCTGGACTAATTAAGCAAGATCATGAGCAGTTGAACACCAATCTATAAGTGAACTTTAACTAATTATTGGACACATCCCCTAAATTGTTAGAACTTCAGTTGTTTATTAGCTTGACCAACAAAAATTAGCTGTGTGGTTGAAACGTGATAAAGACTAGTCTTCTGAATTGCGTGGGACATTAAAAACATGGCACTAGACAATATTTGGGGCAAGTCAGTTGCTTGCATATAATTCAAGAAAACTCCTTCACCGCGTAACGTTTTAGAAGTGTTTAAAAATATAATAATGGTTTAAAATATATTTTAATCAATATATCAAAATATCAGTCGAATTTGAAATGATAAAGAAATGAGGTGTTGAATCTCTCTCGCGTGGCCCATTCATATTAAGAGTTTGAAAAAAATTCAAGTTTAATTGGGAGTTAATTTTCAACAACCATGAAATTTCTCTAGGGGAGCTTGGAACCAGCATTGATCATACAAGACAAAAGGCAAATTAAGAAAACGACCTAAAATAAATACAAGAAAGGGAAGCTGGGAATTGATGAATGTGGCGGCGTGCTTGCATTATTGAAATGAGCTGCGCCTTGTCACTTTCATGCAAATTACACCCTAATTGGAGTTCATCGGTATCTTAGTGCTATCCAGCCACCGTGATCGGAGTATTTGATCAAATATGATCATCTCCGATCAATGACATTACTCGTATATTGGAGCCTCAATTTGTTTCACTAGCGCAGAACGAGCATAGAGAGCTTATGTTTTACAGCCTTTTTCAGATAGCGTATACCTAATAGCACTCTCCTTTAAGTGCTACTACAGAGAAGTGGGTGGCCCCTTTTTTTTTTTGGCCTTTAAGGAGGTAGATGGTATAGTTTCACTATAATATTGAGTTTATCTTTTATTTGGTGGGGGTAGTTTTTTTTTTTTTTTTTTGTATTTTAAAAATATTTTTGAAAAAAATTAAAATTATTTTATTTTTTTTGTTATAAAATAATATTTTTTGGTATTTTCATATCATTTTAATGTACTAATATCAAAAATAATTTTTTTTTTAAAATATATTATTTTGATATATTTCTAAATAGGAAGTACTTTAAAAAACAACTGTTACCGAACAATCCTCAAACACCTCATAATCCATCCATAGTCAAAGTAAAATGATAAATTTCTTTTAGAATCCATTTTGATAACTAAACCTCAGGGGTTAAGAAAAGGTCACATCCCATTAACCATTAGAATAACTTCTTCAGTGACCAATTAATTAAACAAGCTGTACCTAAAAAAAATCCTAAAAGGAACTATTTTTTATATATATACTAAATCCTCTTTTAAACACACCAATCATTAAACAAACCTTTGGATTTTCAAGTGTTGTCAAGGGCACGCCGGCAATACTTTTCTAGTCGCTGAACTCTATCTCCGACTAAGTCATTTCCAGGATGAGCGGGTTGTTAAATAGAAAAGATAACTCTTTTTGAGAACCCTACCGACGTCTCTAAACTCCTTAATGTTGTCTGTCGATACACGACGTCGGGCGACGGCTCCATATCATTTTTGTTTATTTAACAAAAAGATTTTTTATTTTTATTGGGGAAAATGAAAATTTTATTGGAGTCGCCATCTAGTAATTTGAGGGAACTAGAAATCCCAAATTGAACACTGGTTCCAGAGATTCGGGTACTGGGTTAGTTATGATTAAGGGAAGGTAGACACCACCCTTAAAACATCCTTTCAAAAGAAAGGTTACCCTTACTTGTGTTTTTTTATTTGATTTAAATGCTATTATATTTCGAGCTTTATTTGCAAATTTCGTTTTTTTTTAAATAGTTAACGTCGGTCCCTAAAAATAGGAAGACGCGTTAAAAAAAATGACACCAGTCCCTAAAAAATAGAAGACTTGTCTAAAATTATATTTCGAGCTTATTTTGCAATTTCCTTTTTTAAAATAGTTAACGTCGGTCCCTAAAAATAGGAGACGCGTTAAAAAATGACATCAGTCCCTAAAAAATAGAAGACTTGTTTAAAATTATATTTCGAGCTTATTTGCAATTTCCCTTTTTTTTAAAATAGTTAACGTCGGTCTAAAAATAGGAGATGCGTTAAAAAAATGACATCAGTCCCTAAAAATAGAAGACTTGTCTAAAATATTGACGTGTCAACAAACAACTTTCGTAAGAGAAAATCACATTTTTTTTAAAATGATTTTGGGGTCTTTTTTATTTTTTATTTTTTTTAAAATAATAATAATAATATAGTAAACACACACACACACACACACACACAGATATATATATATATATATATATATATATATATATATATAATTCACGTCCTGCATGAACAGTAGGACGTGAATTATAATTCACGCCTACTGTTCACATAGGAACAGTAGGGAAGGAAGAAGAAGGGGAAGGGAAGAAGAAGAAGAAGAAGGGTGGCTTACCTGGCTGAAGAGTCGTGGCTACCGTCACTATTCTGGCTGAGGAAGGTGTGCTGCTGGTGGTTGCAAACGGTGGAAGCCTGGAGGAAGAGACGTTGATGGCGTCAGTTTCCTGTGGCAGAGGAAGAAAGAAGAAGAAAAAAAAACACGCGGGAGGGGCTGTAACGAGGAGGAGGAGAGGAAAGAGAGGAGAGAGAAAGTCACGGTAGCTACTCTGCCAGTGGAGAGGATCTGAGTTGATGGAAATTATGGTGGTAAAGCCGGTGATGGTGGTGGTGGTGGCTGAAGAAGAGGCGGAGAGAGAAGGAAAAAAGGAGTTGCAGAAACCGGGAAGAAGCTGATTTTTTGGCTTATTTTGGACCCGATTTTTTTCTGCAGGCCATGAAATCCACCTCTATTTATAGGCGGTGGAAGAGGGCAATCTTGTCTACATTGAGGAAAAATTTCAGCCCTTGATTCAGTTGGGAAGGATCCCAACCATTGGCTCAAAGTAGGTATCATGAGTTGAAAATCTGCAGACAAAAGCTGATTGAGTAAGCCTCTTTAGGCTGTCACCAATGCTAATATATTTTCCTTTAGCCCAACCTGATCACATGGGGTTGTAGAAAAACTGCAGAGGATCCGTTTCATATAAGATTTGTCAAATTTGGTAGACGTTAGGTACATTAAATGCAGCTGTAAAGTAGTCAACCAGACCAGCTTTTTTCAGAAAAAAAAATAAAATCTGCATACAAAAGCTGATTGAGTAGGCCTCTTTAGGCTGTCACCAGTGCTAATATATTGTCATTTAGCCCAACCTGATCACATGGGGTTGTAGAAAAAATGCATAGGATCCGTTTCATATAAGATTTGTCAAATTTGGTGGACGTTAGGTACATTAAATGCAGCTGCAAAGTAGTCAACCAGACCAGCTTTTTTTAGAAAGAAGATAATGAACAGTGATTTTTGGTCAAAGTCCATTTCAGTCCTCTCTCTTTCAATTGAGCCCTAATTGACCCTAAACCTTTTTATTTAATGCAATTAGCCCCCTAATTAACTTGGTAAAAATTAAATTTGGTCTTTTAAAATTCTGATTTTCTCAATTAAGCCCAAATTAAACTTCCAAACTTATGTTTTTACCAATTAAGCCCCAAATAAAATTAATTTGACCCATTTAAAGTATAATTAAGTCCTTGCACTTAATTAAATCCTTCAATTGGACCCAAATTAATTCTTAAACATAATTAAAATTTAATTCGGCCCATGATTAAATCAAATTGGCCCATTAAAAATTTAATTATGTCATTGAACTTAATTTTTGTGCAAATTCATCCAATAATCATTTAATTTGACCTTGAATTTGCATTTTTTTTCTTCATTTTTTGGCACAATAAGGTACAATTAAGCCTTGAACTTTCTCCAAAATTGCAGCTTGATTCCTCGATTTCCTTTCTCCACATTGTCAGCCTTTATTTTTTTAAAAAAAGAAATTGATTTTTTTTTTGATTTTTATAAATAATAATAGAAATAAAATAACATTCAAGAAAATCTTGGTGAGTCCAAAATTGGGTTACAACAGTTGCCCCCTCTTTACAATGCTTACGGTGCAAAGGCATTGGAAAATTCATTTTCTTTTGACTTTGCATAGTAAGTTTTGTAAAGAAAAAAAATGATGGCGGTGTTGAAAAATACACAGATTTTTCAGTTGGTCTAATTGTTCCAGGTGACCTGCCCGCTGGTGAAAATGGAAGCAAAGAATTTTGTGAGTGGTCTAATTGTTCCAGACGACCTGCCCGATGATGAAATGATAAAATGCGAGGAGACTCACAAGTGGTCTAATTGTTCCAGGCGACCTGCCCGATTGATAAAATGCGAAGAAAATCGCAAGTGGTCTAATTGTTCCAGGCGACCTGCCCGATTGATAAAATACGAGGAGACTCGCAAGTGGTCTAATTGTTCCAGGCGACCTGCCCGATTGATAAAATGATAAAATACGAGGAGACTCGCAAGTGGTCTAATTGTTCCAGGCGACCTGCCCGATTGATAAAACGCGAGGAAACTCGCAAGTGGTCTAATTGTTCCAGGCGACCTGCCCGATTGAAAAAAGGCGAGGAAACTCGCAAGTGGTCTAATTGTTTCAGGCGACCTGCCCGATTCATAAAATGAGAGGAAACTCGCAAGTAGTCTAATTGTTCCAAGCGACCTGTCCGATGATAAAATGCGAGGAAAATCGCAAGTGGTCTAATTGTTCCAGGCGAATGATAAAATGCGAGGAAAATCGCAAGTGGTCTAATTGTTCCAGGCGACCTGCCCGATGATAAAATGCGAGGAAAATCGCAAGTGGTCTAATTGTTCCAGGCGACCTGCCCGATGATAAAATGCAATGAAAATCGCAAGTGGTCTAATTGTTCCAGGCGACCTGCCCGATAAAATGCGATGAAAAATCGCAAGTGGTCTAATTGTTCCAGGCGACCTGCCCGATAAAAAAAAATGCGAGGAAACTCGCAAGTGGTCTAATTGTTCCAGGCGACCTGCCCGATGATAAAATACTTGAAAGTGAATGAGCTTCAGGGTTGATGAAAACTTGTAAAGGAAATCATACCTGTACGGTTGAGATTTGATTTGTAAATCGATCTCAAAGATGATGTAAGCTTCTCACGATAGTCTTATATGTACAGCTGGGATCTGATTTGCAAATCAATCTCAAAGACGACGCTCAAGAAAGTCTTATATGTACAGTTGAGATCTGATTTGCAAATCAATCTCAAAGACGACGCTCAAGAAAGTCTTATATGTACAGCTGAGATCTGAGCTTCTATTCAAAATGATGGCAGGAGAAAATTCCCTATAAATCACGCGGTATTGGGCAAAAGACATCATCAACTTCTCACATTTTCAATACTCTCAGAGTTCTCAACTTTTGAAGTTTTAACCATGTCTTCCTTTTCTTCCAATGCTAATCCAAACCTTGCTCCTGCGACAGAGCCTGTAGTTTGGCGTACTACTTTTGAAGTGAATGGTCGTCCAGTTACAATAGAGGATACTGTAATGGACAATGAAGATATTGTTGTAGCCGTGGCTAGAGACATGATCCTTCCTCGTGATGAATTAATACTGGTAGCCAGGACCGATATTGAAGTAGTGAATCAGTCACTTGCTCTCAGTATCAGAGCTACTTCGTCTTTGGTGAACATGGCGGAGCGTCTTCATGCCAGAAGACTTGAGTTGAATACTCAAATTCCTGAGCTCCATAATTAGATTGAGAATTTAAGGAAAAGGCTCCATGATGAGAGACGTTACAGAAACGACTTAGAGAGGAGAAACGAAGAACTCAATGCACGTGTTGACTTTTGGAGGGACTATGTTAACACACGACACCTCGAGTTCGAGGAACAGATGGAACGCATAATTAACCTGTTTGAGGAATTTCGAGTAATGATGGATCATCAGCGAGCTGAAAATATCCCTAATCGTCCTCGCAGTGTTTAACGTTTGTACTTGTAAACCATTATGCCCATGAATAAAAATCCATCTTTCTCGTCTTTATTCATGAATTTTGCTTTTATGGAATTGCCACATTTGATATGATTTAAAAGAACTTCAATTCATCTGTGTCTCGTTGGATCCCGTGAGGAGTTTTGTTTCGAGAGATATCTGCAAAACAAATATGCGATGCTTGTGAAGTGAGATGATATGCAATGCATCTTACCTGTTTTTGAAATATAGATCCCCGTTCATCTTGTTTGAGG
Source organism: Populus alba (assembly GCF_005239225.2). Classification (NCBI taxonomy): domain Eukaryota; kingdom Viridiplantae; phylum Streptophyta; class Magnoliopsida; order Malpighiales; family Salicaceae; genus Populus; species Populus alba. The sequence goes on along the minus strand of NC_133301.1, from coordinate 4,354,618 downwards.
ATCTTGACTTTGAGTGAGCTGTTTTGATTTACGCGTACTTCAAGTCTACTCAAGCTGACCCATGTTGTCCATTTTCTAAGATAAGCATTGTTTGAGTTTCCCAACAGTCACTGCACGTTTCTCTATTGGTAACTTCACTGAGAGAATCAGCTTCTCCGTGGCCCGACATTGTCCTGGGATTTCATCTGCATTTCTCTTATTGAAGATGTATCAGTTGTCTTGTTGTCTAACTGATCATACTGTAAGAGTCAACAATCTCCTTTCATAGATACTGGAAATCATACTATTTCAGTCCTCATGCTAGAAGAAGCCCACAGTTTATCACGTGTATTTTCCACTAGGGAAGCAAATTTCTTTGCCGTTAAGGATCTGGTAACTGCTTCTCTGCCCCCTGGGAGAATTAACTGCCTCATTTCATTTCCTCCTTTGCTCTTGTTTTCATTAGAATCTTTGGTTTTCTAATGGTGCCTCATAATGTGTTATACGCTCATTTTTCTTACAAAGAAAACCTTTTTCCAAAAATGATTTTTCAAAAGATCTGTTTTGTTCTCGAAAACTGAAACTCTCAATGTCTGTTTATAACAATGTTCAGGCAATTCTGGGGCTTTATGTCAAATCTCTTGGTAAAAGTAATCTAAGATGAAGGTAAGTGATGAGATGACCTTCTGCTTTGGTTTTTAAAGTGTTCAAGCGATTGCTTGAGGGTGTTTTGAGAGAAAAGAAACAATTTGCCTTTTAGTTTTAGAAACACTCTTTTTAACAGCATGAATAATAACGAGTAATTATTTGCTACGCCATGACTCTTGATGAAAAAAAAAAAAAAACTCTTATATTTTGAGAATGCCATTTATTGATCCAGGTCGCTTACTTGATTAGAAAGGACTTCAAAGGCATGTAATGTATTTTATGGCTCAAGGCTATAAAAGAAAGAGTATTCCATAAGCTCAAAAAAGTGTTTAAGGGCTTATAAACTATAGATCACTATTATCTTGTCTTGGCATTTTCTTTTGCTACCTTGACAACAAAAATGATGATGAATATTCCAAATGAGGAACTTCTGTTTTTTTTTGTTATTCCCATCTTTGTTAGGAATTCAATTGTTTGGAATTTTATGGAAATTTTTTTGTTGTCAAACTTTCTTTATAAGCTCACATGCTTTCGAGACAATTTCCTTAATCATATTTCTCTGTTTGCCCCCTAGTGTAGGGTGTGATCTTAGTGAAGGTACTTGTGAAAGAAAAAACTTTAAATAGACTCGGCTCAAATTGGGACTGCAAATGATAATTTTAAAGAAAGTGAAAGGAATATCAAAGATGATCTTTCCTCATTTCAAGTAAGATCAGTTAAAACCAATAAGCTTTGTCCACATCCAGCGTAATGCTTTGGACTTGTAAGATACCACGTTTTGTGAGTCCATGACAAACTAATGTACTACCAACCATTATTCATGCTGATAAAATGTGGATCCAAGACATAATTTGGGTGATAGTTGTTCCAATTGCATGTTTTGACTTGTTTGGTCATCTCTTTCAAGGGAATTACTCTGAACATTATTCTAAACAAATCATTGATTTATTTCATTGAAATCACAAACAAAATCAGTTCTTTTAAAACCTCATTTAAAAAAAATGGACTCTCTTGTAAAAAAAAGTTTGAAAGATCAAATTGTTGAGCCATTGAGATCATGCATGGGCTTTTTGGTGAGGTATAATGCAAAGAGAATTTCCTGGCCAAAACTTTATTGATTGGATTGGATGAAACCATCATACATAATACTTTTTCACAGAATCAGAGTCACAGGCCTAGGTAAATCATCTCCATCCATCCTAGTTAACAACAGAGCTCCTCCGGAGAATGCTTTCTTCACTACATATAGGCCTTCATAGTTTGGTGTCCACTTGCTTCGGTCTTCACTTGGTAATGGCAAGATTTTTTGTAGTACAAGATCCCCTTCTTTGAATTCTCTAGGTCGAACTTTCCGGTCATATGCTTTGGCCATCCTTCTTTGGTACAGCTGGTGATGGCAAATTGCAGCCAACCTCTTCTCACTTATCATGTTCAGCTGTTCATATCTCACTTTAGCCCATTCAGCGTTCACAACCTCGAAGGCATGGAGATTTCCATCTTTGCAATCTTCTGCTTCAATATAAGGGACCAACACATTCCTTATCATGAACAAGGTTTCTTCTGCCTTTACTTTTACTAGAGTACCATTGATAATATACTTCAGACATTGGTGTAGAGATGATGTCACAGCCCCAGCGGCGTGTATCCATGGCCTTCCCAATAACATGCTATACGAAGGATGGATGTCCATCACTTGTAATGTTATCATAAACATCTGAGGCCCTATAAACAATTCAATGTCAATGGTCCCTATCACCTGTCTAGGGGAACCATCATATGCTCTAGCTGTCATCATGCTTGGTCTCATGTAAGTAACATCAATTGCCATCTCATCTAATATATGCCTTGGTAGCACATTCAACGCTGAACCATTATCCACAAGCACTTTGCTGATCAAATAGTCCTTACATTTCACGGTGATGTATAAAGACTTGTTATGCCCAGTCCCTTCCGGGCCTAGCTCATCTTCTGTGAAGTATAAGTAATTGGATGCTTGAATTCTTCCCACCAAATGTTCCATCGTATCTTGAGTAATATCCTGCGGCACATATGCTTCATTCAACACCTTTCGCAATGCCTTACGGTGTAACTCAGAACTCAAGATAAGTGACATTAAAGAGATTCTAGCAGGAGTTTTCTTCAACTGATCCACCACACTATACTCACAATGCTTCATCAACTTCAGAAATTCATTAGACTCATCTTCACTTATAGGTTTGTTCACTTCCATGCCTTTAAAAGCATCAACTATTTCTTTTCCTTTAGCTTTCCTCTGCCTCTTTAATTCTTCTGGTGTAAAACACCGACCACTTCGAGTTAAACCGCCGATTTCAGGGTGAAAGATGGGAGTAGGGTTCTTAATGTTGAAAGAATACCCATAATTGTAAGGCATTGAGCCATAACTTTCACTGTTTGTGCATACAGGCTTGGTCAGGATTAGTTTTGGTGGACCACCCATAGTTGGTTGGAGTCTACAAACTTCCATTTTTGTCTCCTGACGGCCTATCATCCCAACTTCACTGCTCTCTTCTTCACTCTCTATCCTTAACATGCCGAAAGTCAGCATCATTTTCACTTCTTGGTGAAATTCTTCACAATCATCAATGTAATGTCCCACCTTGCCATGAAACTTACAGTAATTATTTTCATTCATCACTGGTTCAAACTCAGATAAATATCCAGACTGTACCAGCATATCATACAATCTTTCCATGGAAACCTTCAAAACTCTTTCCTTCTTACCCTCAATTCCTACAGCATTCACTCCTCCACTGCTTGCAGCATGATTGAGCAAAGGATTGGACTTCACATTCGGTGCATCATCAAAAGTTATCCATACAGCCTTTATCAATTGCAGAAGCTTGTTTTTAAATGCATTGCAGCTTTCAATGTTATGCCCAGCAACGCCAGCATGATATTCACATTTCAGATCTGGCTTATACCAATTTGGGTATGGAGGTTGCAGTGGGGTTAAGGGAACGGGAGCTACTTGCCCAATACTCAACAACTTTGAGTACATTTCTCCCAAAGGAAGTGGCAATGGTGGCAGTCGTTCTTGGGTTCTTTGAAAATTCCTTCTTGGAGGATTAACGATATGGTTACTTTGTTGGTCATGTGGTTGGTTTTGTTGGTTGGTAGGGAAAGGTTTAGTGAAGTTTACACTTGCAACTTGTTGGGTAGGCATTTGGAAGTTATAATGGTGGTAATTTGTTTTCTTACCCTTATACACTCCTTCCACGTTGTTCACCTCGGAATCCTTCTTTTTCCCAGTAAAGCCTCTCTTCTCAGTAGGCTTTGACATTCTCCCCGCTCTTATCGCTTGTTCTATTCTCTCAGCGATAGTTACAACATCATAGAAATGTTAAGCTGAACTACCCACCAGGTGTTCAAAGTAGGGAGATTTAAAAGTGTTAGAAAAAAGAGTGACCATTTCTTTTTCTAACAAAGAGGGTTGCACATGAGATGCTTTTTCACGCCATCTCAAAGTGTATTCTCTTACAGTCTCTTTGCTGCCCTTTTCCATGACTAACAAGCTTGACCTGTCTGGGGCTACCTCCATGTTGAATTTATACTGCTCCACAAAGGCTTTTACCAAATCTTTCCACTTTCTGATCTTGTTGTTATCCAGCCTTGTATACCAGCTTAATGCCGATCCAGAAAGACTGTCTTGAAAGAAATGGATGAGAAGTTTCTCATCATTCACTACTTCTGCCATCTTATTGCAATAAGTATACTTGATGAATTATGGTACCCTAAATTTTTTGGGTACAATTACATTTGGAACTAAACACATTTCTGCAGCATAAACAGGATCATATAAGTCTGCCCCTTCTACTGCCTTCAATCTCTCTTCCAGAGCGGTCAATTTATCATAATCGACATTTTCAGAGAATTTCATCCTTTGTGGGTCATCAGTTGCCAGGTTTACAGTAATTGGCACTTGTGCTGGTGGAACATTGGCAGTGAACTGTTGTTCAAATGAAGAGGAATTTGCCCCTAAATTTTGAGGCGGGAATACAAAGGGAGCTGATGGCATAGATATAGATGGAGTTGCAACTGCCGGCTGGGTAGAGGTACCTTCCCCAAACTTGGATACTAGGGTCTGCTCGAGTAGACTTGTAAGTCGTGCTATATCGTTTTTCATGTTCTCTAACTCTCTTTGATAATGAGCCTCTAGTTGAGCTCTTTCTTCATTCTCCATTATCTTCCTTTGTAGTCGAGTGTAATGAATTTTACGGCCTTTTGGGGGACCTATATTTCAACCTGAATGAATGCAAGTAAACTAAATGAAATGCACAAATGGATGCAAAATGCCATATGGTTTATGCATGCTTGTTATTGGTTTCAAAATTTTTTTTTTAACTTATGACGAGGAACATACCAGATCAGATTCTCTTAAAAAAAAAAGTTCTCACTGAGGACTCCAAACCTACAGGGACTTGAACCGATTTAGGGGAGAAATTTGATGCCATAATTCAGAATCAAAATAAGCATTTCTCATTATTTTACAATATTACAACCACAACAGACTCAATCTTTCCAAAGCCTTGGGCCGTCATATGCTGAGATCTCATTAATTCCATCTCTGATCAACCCAAAAAACCGATGGAATTCATTTCTAGTCATTGGTTCACCGTCTGCTATTTGTTGGGCTATGCCTCTTAATCCTAAAGCATAATTCTTGGCATCATCTGCTTGTACATGATAGCGCATAGCTTCAGAAGCCCAACATTCTGCTTCTTTTTCTGCATTTTCTTTTTCTGATGATAAGGTCTGCTCAATAGAAAGCAAATGATCCACTCGCTCATCTAAATTGGCAATTATTATATCTTGACTTCGGCACTACTCCTGGAGTGATTCATTCGTCTCTTTCAACTTCAATACCATTTCCTCAGCTTTTGATGCTCTTCCAATCCATCTCTTCATGCTAACATCTTGCCTCTTCTTATCCTCTGACAAAAGTACATATTTTTCTTGTAGTTGCTGGAACTTAAGTTGTTGTTGTTGTAGTTGAGCTAACAAATCATCCTTTTCTTTTCTTGTGTTAGCCAAAGCTTTTTCTTGAGTGATTAGATTAGATTCTAACCTTCTTCTTTTAGCCCCTAACTCTTCCACTTCAGCATTCAAACTTAGGTTGTAAGATTCTTGTTGGGCGCGAACTTCTTCGTATATGTCTTCAGCAGACTGAATCATAGACCTCGGTGGCCCTTCAAAAGGAGGAACTCTGTACCCTTTCCCTCTCGTCTTTTGCCATATCGGATACCCTTTAGTTGTTTTTCCTTCTACTCTCTTAGCAGAAGTAACCCTACCAGGATGTTTCCATGCCTTCTTCACTGACTCTAATAATTTCTTCGAGGTCTTGAAATCTTCATAAAATGTTGCCAGTTCGGTAGTCCTTGGAATAAACTGCTCAAATCCAAACTGTCGCAAAACCATGTTGGGACAATAATTAATACAGCAACGGGTTCCTATCAACGGAACCCATGAGTACTCACCACAGTATGCTAGATAAGATTTGAAGTAAGAGTATCGACTCCTCCAATGAAACTGAGATTTACTTAAACTTCAAAACATTGATTCCCATGTGGATCTTCCTACTTCATGCAAATGTTTTTCAGTGAAATTCTCCAGCTTAGAATAAAGATGCCATGGGGTACCAATCAAACTTGAAATCTTCCCCTCAATCATATGACTCACAGTCCAGACAAACAACAACTGCAAACAACATCTTAAACGACCCCTTCCAGTTTTTCTACAATAATTTAAGGATGAGAAGGTTTCTGCCAATATCGCTGCAGCAGGGTTGATTTTAAGGGTCACCACACTTTTAAATACATTAACAGCCTCAAAATCGATCATTCCCTCGGCAGATGGGAAAAGAACCAAACCATATATGCCTAAGGCCAAAATTCTCAGTCGAATTTCGTTGCTTTCATCGCGTAATCTCCTGTTAAATATGGCTTCTAGTACATTCCAAAACCAACCCTGGCTATTTCCTCGTTTAGTCGCCTGTGCTTTTGCTAGTTGACAGTCTATTTGAGTAATCCAAGCAAAATTAGAAGGTGCCTGCTTTGTATGTGTGTAAAAGTACACCTTTTCTGACTTGGGACAATCTAACAGGGCATCATACTCCTTGATAGTAGGAGTCATATCCACGGTATCAAAAGTGAAGCACCGATATTCTGGATCCCAAAACCCTATCATGGCTTGAAAACAAGCATGTTGGACCCTAATTTTCAGTAAATGTGATAGATCCCCGTATTGTTTCTGAAAATCGATTTGATCATAAGAGGATAACTTTTCCCAACAATCTAGCAACTGTCCTGTACCAAGTGGCCTATCATCTAATTTAACATGGTCTGGCAATTGAGACTCAAACTTGGATGGCAAACAATCTCCTTCATCATGTTGGTTCAATTCTGATCTGGTCAAAAATTCCTCGATAGTAATGGGCTTTTCCATCTCACACTTCCTATAAGGATCGGTGGAGATTTAATGAGAGTATGAAATGTATATGAACATGTATGTTAATGCATTGATATTTGTTTGTGTCCTAAAAGGTGTATCCTAATTGATAGGATCTAGCTCATAAGATTTGGCTCAGTTTAATCTAATCTTAAAGATATTTTTTGGTTCTTAGATTGCCCGAATTACCCATGGGATAATCGGCCTCTTAACCTTATACAACATGAGTATGGGAAGAAAATTCCACAATACCAGTTGCATAGGGTGAGTTACAATCCAAGTGAAAGTCCAGATGAGCATCAGTGGACATAAGTCACACTTGCCACCTGAATCTTTCTTTTCTAATCTTAAAAAGGACGAGCTCGGGTCCAGAGCTTTTATGGGTTCACAGTGAAGTGTGTGAATACACAAATAAATAACATGCATGCATGTGTAATAAAAAAATGAAAATGAAATGATTTACAATTGATATTGCATAAAATAAATACTCAAAAAAATAAAAAGCAATAACAAAAAAAAATGAAAAGCACATACAAGCAGTTGGTTCAACCCTAAATCCCCAGTGGAGTTGCCATTCTGTCGATACACGACGTCGGGCGACGACTCCATATCATTTTTGTTTATTTAACAAAAAGATTTTTTATTTTTATTGGGGAAAATGAAAATTTTATTGGAGTCGCCATCTAGTAATTTGAGGGAACTAGAAATCCCAAATTGAACACTGGTTCCAGAGATTCGAGTACTGGGTTAGTTATGATTAAGAGAAGGTAGACACCACCCTTAAAACATCCTTTCAAAAGAAAGGTTACCCTTACTTGTGTGTTTTTTATTTGATTTAAATGCTATTATATTTCGAGCTTATTTGCAAATTTTGTTTTTTTTAAATAGTTAACGTCAGTCCCTAAAAATAGGAGACACGTTAAAAAAATGACACCAGTCCCTAAAAATAGAAGACTTGTCTAAAATTATATTTCGAGCTTATTTGCAATTTCCTTTTTTAAAATAGTTAACGTCGGTCCCTAAAAATAGGAGACGCGTTAAAAAATGACATCAGTCCCTAAAAATAGAAGACTTGTTTAAAATTATATTTCGAGCTTATTTGCAATTTTCCTTTTTTTTAAAATAGTTAACGTCGGTCCCTAAAAATAGGAGAACGCGTTAAAAAATGACATCAGTCCCTAAAAATAGAAGACTTGTCTAAAATATTGACGTGTCAACAAACAACTTTCGTAAGAGAAAATCACATTTTTTTTAAAATGATTTTGGGGTCTTTTTTTATTTTTTATTTTTTTTATTTTTTTTAAAAAAAAATAATAATAATATAGTAAAAACACACACACACACACACACACACACACACACACACATATATATATATATATATATATATATATATATATATATATATATATATATAATTCACGTCCTGCATGAACAGTAGGGAAGGAAGAAGAAGGGGAAGGGAAGAAGAAGAAGAAGAAGAAGAAGGGTGGCTTACCTGGCTGAAGAGTCGTGGCTACCGTTACTATTCTGGCTGAGGAAGGTGTGCTGCTGGTGGTTGCAACGGTGGAGCTGGAGGAAGAGACGTTGATGGCGTCGGTTTCCTGTGGCAGAGGAAGAAAGAAGAAGAAAAAAAACACGCAGGAGGGGCTGTAGCGAGGAGGAGGAGAGGAAAGAGAGGAGAGAGAAAGTCACGGTAGCTGCTCTGCCAGTGGAGAGGATCTGAGTTGATGGAAATTATGGTGGTAAAGCCGGTGATGGTGGTGGTGGTGGCTGAAGAAGAGGCGGAGAGAGAAGGAAAAAAGGAGTTGCAGAAACCGGGAAGAAGCTGATTTTTTGGCTTATTTTGGACCCGATTTTTTTCTGCAGGCCATGAAATCCACCTCTATTTATAGGCGGTGGAAGAGGGCAATCTTGTCTACATTGAGGAAAAATTTCAGCCCTTGATTCAGTTGGGAAGGATTCCAACCATTGGCTCAAAGTAGGTATCATGAGTTGAAAATCTGCAGACAAAAGCTGATTGAGTAAGCCTCTTTAGGCTGTCACCAATGCTAATATATTTTCCTTTAGCCCAACCTGATCACATGGGGTTGTAGAAAAACTGCAGAGGATCCGTTTTATATAAGATTTGTCAAATTTGGTAGACGTTAGGTACATTAAATGCAGCTGTAAAGTAGTCAACCAGACCAGCTTTTTCAGAAAAAAAATAAAATCTGCATACAAAAGCTGATTGAGTAGGCCTCTTTAGGCTGTCACCAGTGCTAATATATTGTCATTTAGCCCAACCTGATCACATGGGGTTGTAGAAAAAATGCATAGGATCCGTTTCATATAAGATTTGTCAAATTTGGTGGACGTTAGGTACATTAAATGCAGCTGCAAAGTAGTCAACCAGACCAGCTTTTTTTAGAAAGAAGATAATGAACAGTGATTTTTGGTCAAAGTCCATTTCAGTCCTCTCTCTTTCAATTGAGCCCTAATTGACCCTAAACCTTTTTATTTAATGCAATTAGCCCCCTAATTAACTTGGTAAAAATTAAATTTGGTCTTTTAAAATTCAAATTTTCTCAATTAAGCCCAAATTAAACTTCCAAACTTATTTTTTTACCAATTAAGCCCCAAATAAAATTAATTTGACCCATTTAAAGTATAATTAAGTCCTTGCACTTAATTAAATCCTTCAATTGGACCAAATTAATTCTTAAACATAAATTAAAAATTTAATTCGGCCCATGATTAAATCAAATTGGCCCATTAAAAATTTAATTATGTCATTTGAACTTAATTTTTTGTGCAAATTCATCCAATAATCATTTAATTTGACCTTAAATTTGCATTTTTTTTCTTCATTTTTTTGGCACAATAAGGTACAATTAAGCCTTGAACTTCCTCCAAAATTGCAGCTTGATTCCTCGATTTCCTTTCTCCACATTGTCAGCCTTTATTTTTTAAAAAAAAGAAATTGATTTTTTTTTGGATTTTTATAAATAATAATAGAAATAAAATAACATTCAAGAAAATCTTGGTGAGTCCAAAATTGGGTTACAACATTGTCGTCAGCTGCCATGTCCCCGTTCAATAATTTTAACCCGATTCCTTTTCGAAGCTTGCACTCAAACGCGTTATCGAATAGTCTTCACATGTCTCTTAGGATTGACTAACTCATGTGCAAGTGTCATTCAAATGGAACATTTTCCCTTTTTGGCCTTTAAAGTTCTCATTTGAATGTTTGCTATCACTACCAAAATCTGCACCGACAGCCTCTCTACCTGGGCTCACTCCTTGATTTTGAAGCGACTGTCACGTCCTCCAACTCATCGGGGTCTGGCACTTGCCCCAACGACACCATCTATTTAAACAATGGTAGGTAAGTTGTTACACACTTCTTAACAGATTTCAACTTTCATAACCACTGTCCTGTTACCTTAATCAACCAACACGCTTTGTGGGTTCCATGTCAAAATAAACAATGGCATTGGTTTTTATTACAATCAAACTTTTCTAATGAAAAGAAGCGATAATTAACAAAAAGATTTGTTTAAAATTAACATAAATATATATTTCTCAAATTTAAATTCATTTCTCTTATTCACATATCTATTGAATATTTTAGTGAAAGCATTTTTTTAACTAAAATCACTATTAAAAAAAATGTATCATGATTTTTATAGCAAGTTAAAAAAAAATTATATATCAAAATAATGTGTTCATGTTTTGTAAGTGATTGAAGGATAAAAACAATATATGATAAAATCATGTCAAAATATATTTTAAAATTTTGAAAATAAAAATTTGATTTTTCAACAAATATTCATGAGAAATTTATTATTACTATTAATATTTTGCATATTACATACATAATAATTAAAAAAAAAACAATTGTTAACATCCTAATCAAAACCTAAAATATTATTTTAGAGCAATAATAAAATTGAAGGGTAAGTGAATTAACATGTTTAAAGCTTTTTTTAGACTATGAAAAAATAGGAGGTTGGGCCCAACACTTGACCCAAACAAACGAATGTCAAGCCCATATGTCTTGCCTTGTTCTTTTTTTTTTTTTTTCTATTAGACAAATGACTTGTTGTTTGCTCTTTTTTATATATATAAAAAAACATGATGCATCGTCTGCCATCCAAGATTCTAGCCACCAGGGAGTGGCTAGAAAATCAAGTTGGGGTGTTTTTGGATTCAAGATTTTATTTTTTTAACCTATTTTGACACAAAAAAAACCTAATAAACACCATAGAAATATAAATAAACTAATTTCTTAACTTAAAACACCTACAAACGACTCTAAAAACACAAAATCAAACTAGAAAAAAAAAATTCTCTCTCAAGCTTATTTTACTTTTTTAGGCAAGGTAAAGGCCAAAATCCACAAATATTGAACTCCTCTCGTCGAATGGAACACTTTGACTCCAAGCTTTGTCATTTTGGTTTCTATATAAGAAGCGATAACTTTGTCTCTCTTCTTCTATTTTCCATTAAGTTTTTCTCCTCTTTATCTAACTCAAGGACTTAAAAATAAAATTATGTATCAAAATAAAAATTATTGTGAATTTGGAGTTAGCCATATATTCTCTATGTGTTTTACTTTTTAGTCCTTTATCTTTTAAATTGGTACATTTACCATAATTCCAAACCTAATTCATCTAATTAAGCTATAGAAAGATGCAATTAAAAGGAAAAAAGTTCAAAAATTAAAAAAAAAAAAAAGTTGAGTGCTTCACTACTCATATGAATAGTGAAGCACCATTATATTTCCCATTTCTTTTAGTTGTTTTAGGTAATTAGCTCTCGAGTTCAAATTATATTAGTTCAATAGAATTGAAATCAAATAGAGGTAACTAGTTTATTGGGTTATGTTATGCTATGGGTTGGATAAAAAAAAATGAATGTAAAAAAAATGTTCATGTCATAGAGAGTTATTTGGCATTGTTATTAAATTTGACGTGGTAAGTCAACCTTGAAACCTTCCAACCCACCTTCTTGTCTAACTTAGGTTTAAAATTAATCTACATGAGAGTTGTATCGATGTGACCTAGTTATTTGTTTTTAGTATATAGTATAATTTTTCAAGATTTTCTAAATCTATGCATATAATGAAAATGGAGTGCATAACGAAAATGAAGTACAAGTAGTTTGCAATTGATTCGTCTAAGTTTGTTATGTACATTCATTTGTTTAGAAATATTAATGATGGTGCTTATTAGAGTAAGAATTGATAGTTAATGATGTTATTATTATTAAAATACTAGAGGTTCTATGAATTTCGGATTAGTGCATCAAATGTGCAAGAAGAGTTGCATAAGAGTTGGCAAATTATTTGGTTCCAAATCTATAATCAATCAATAATATAAATATTAGATGTTCATTAAGTATTCTACAAATTTAAGAAAATGAAAAGTCAAGTTATGAGGAGGTTTGTTTGATGTTGAGAGCTAAAAGAGATTGATCTTGCTAATTTGAGAGTTTGCTAAATTTGTTATCAAAAAATTAAAATCAAACTCTTATAATTGGAAAAATATTAAACAAACATCAGCAATTGAAGAAATATTAGTGCAACCATGGACAGGAGAGTAAGGTGACTCTCTTTTTTCAAACATTTATGATAATTTGCCTTTAGTTTATAGTTTATTGGTATATAAAATTGGTTAAGTAAAATGATAATGGTTAGGTTTAGGAACTCTATATTAAAAAAAAAAAAGTTTACCAAGAACTAGTGTTGTGACCTGTAGAAACAATAGTTCACCAACCAAGAATAGTGGATGCAAGTAAAGAGTGGCGTAAGAACAAGTAGGGTAGTGTAAATGAGTGGTAGGTTGGGTAAGTGGTCAAGGTTCAAAGGATAGAGCTTTAGGCATTGTATGGTGCAAAAGTAGAAGAGCCTTAGGATGTCTTTAGGCTAAATTACTTCAATTGGCTAGTAAAGTGTAAAGAAATAAATAATTATACCTTTCTTATTAGATCCTACTCTAAAATTATACCATGTCCATCCTTGCATGACATGAGCCTTATGCTAGTCCAAATCTATCATTTATACATTTAGAGTGAAGCTTCAGTCTATTAAAAAAATATATATAACATTGATTAATACATGCAAAATTAAATAAATTGCTTAATTACATTTAGATTCAAATCAAGCATATAGATTTAACATCATCACATCGACAATAGACAATAACATATATTTTAACTAACCCAAACCCATCAACCCTATAGAAACTAGCCCAAATTATCAAACCATAACCCAAACTTGTTAACATTCATCAAAGAAAACTAAAGCCCAGTGATGCAAACCTCGTGATCACGTGGTCACGCAACCCACAATCAAGATTGAGATCCGATCCCGGAAAGCTGAAATAGGTCTGATAGGAGTGTGACACAATGAAAACCTGCCCCAAGGCACCAACACTATTGGAATGAGTAGAATGATGCCACAAAGCCAGTTAATCTTCAATAAGTCAGATTCAGTTCGTTCAAGAACTAAAGAATGCAAGAATCACTCTCACACGTTAAAACTGAAAAATTCAGAATAATAATCATCAAAGCTGCCAAATTTTGGCCTACATGAGTTTAAATAGTTCTTGAAAAGTTAACCCTAATGGACCCCTTATGTGGACTTATATGAGGTCCACTCAAAACTGGCCTAAAACCCTAAATTGAAAAGCCCACAACCTGATCCAAACAAGCCTTGGATCGTAGCTCAAAACAAAGTTTTAATTAAGCCCAAACGTGAAAGAAAATAATAAAAATAACTAATATGTCATTAAATACCACCCGCTCTTCTTTCCTTATGTAGCTAGGATGGATAAGGAATCCTTATAAGAAAAGGATTCTGAAAAATTAATGAATCACCGCCACACTTGTAGATTATATTGTAGCTCATTACAGATCCTTGTGGAACTAGAAAATTCCCAAAACTAGCTGCCACATCCTTGTAGGAAAAGAATCCTAACCAAATAGGAAGTCCACAAGTCAAATGGAAGTAAATAACAAAATTCGTACAGCCTCTATTGACCAGTATTGCGGTTCCTTCCCAAACTCCGATTGACCTGAATTTTTAACCCAAGGTAGTAAGATATATCTGGAGAGTCCACATAAAATATTAGCCCGATCCAACGGTCGGATTGAGAATTATAATTGTTTCCGTAAACCTGGACTGTTGCGCTTTTTACGCCAAAATCTGAATCTGACCTTACTTGGGTCGTATCACAGGGCTGAACCGTATCACCCAGCCTAGTGTACATCAAAGTCTTAAAAATACTAACCCATAACCCACTATTATAAGCAGAGACCATGGTCTATTAAACACAACCTACATCCCAAGCCGAACAGTCCTGAAGAAAGCCATATCGATCCATTATCATGCAAAAACCTAAATCTTACTAATGCCTCCCTATTTTCATTTACCTCAATCTTACAATGTTCCCATTGAAACAAAAAAGAAGATGAGGAGTGGAATGGAACATCTACTACAATGTGGGGGGGGGGAAGATGCAGATTTTACATTCTTAAGAGATTAATATAAATTATATTTTGAGGCTTCACCTAATAATTTTAAGTTATTGGATTGAATTAATTCTTTAACATAATATCAGAACTATAGTTATTAGACCCGGCCCGGCGGGTCAACCTTGGACCTGGGTGACCCAGGGCCATGGCTAGGTTTATTTCATTCAAAACTAGGGCTTGTAATTGGCCCGAATAAAATCGTTTGACCTATCGAGTCAACCTAAAACTCGAGTGACCTGGCAAAACCCGATGGAGACTCGTTTTTGTTTTCAAATGTGTTTTTTCCTATAGCCAAAGATCTTTTTTTTTTTTTTATCTTTTTCATTTGGTTACTAATTCATATCAAAGTTCATTATATAAATACTAGAAGAATATTTTATTTTTTCAATGTGGGATTTAAAGTTCATTAATATATATATTCTATGTTCACAAGAAAAAAAAATAATGTTTTTTCAATGTGGGATAAAAAATCTTTTTGGTTTAAATACTTCAACTTAAAAGAATAAGACAATGTCTTTTCAATATGGAATAAAAAAAACCTTTTAAAATAATTTTTTAACCTATATTCACATGGATTATTTCTTAATTATTTTCATATGAAATATTAAAATCTCAAAAAAAAATTAATTTTTTCGGGTTGACCATGTGACCTGGGACCTGGCCCCTTGGCCAAGTCAATCTTCGAATCGGGTTTGATAACTATAATTAGAACCTTGTTGATCAAGTGGTTACAAGTTAAATTTCACTACCCTCATTTTAATTAATAAAAAATTAAGCATAAAATGATGTAAGCTTGTGTAAGTTTCAAGACCAAAGACCTTCTTCCACTTGAGAGAATGTGTTAGAAAATAATATAAATTATATCTTGTAGCCTCACATGAAAGTTTAAGTTATTGAAATGAATTGGTTATTTAACATTGCACGCCATGCTAAGTATTAAAAACAACCAGATTAGTATGAAGGAAAAGAACTTGAGGTTTGTTACTTCTAATCTAAAAACTAAAACATAACCTACCAGTGTATCCTTATTGTTCATAGAGCCTTGCTTCTATTTATAAAAGGAATGCACATACAGTCTTTTAAAAGCTTTACCTCACAAGAACAAAGAACATGATGTATGCTATTTTACTTGAGAGGCATGTAAACCTATAAGACTTGCTATGTTATCATCTTGTAAAGTTATTAAAATTATCTAGATTTGTAGAATGGGAAGTTTATTTTTACAAAAACAAAACATAAATGGAGTACTCTTTCATGGCACTATGTCTACTGATTAGTACTTAAAAGTGTATTTTTATCAAGATTTTATATCATCATTTTGCACTTGAAGTTTCAATAACTCCTTAACGAAAGCATGTTTTATAATAACAAGTCTGATAATATAAGATACATTTAATTTATGGTAAATGTTCATCTTAAATGCAGGTCTATCACATAAATCAAAGGATTGATTGATGAGTTTAACTACTGAAATTTAAAAGACAAAGAAAATGCCAAACTTAGAAAAGAGATGCTAGTTCAGTCCAAACTAGAACATTGTTTCGTCATTGGGTCATATCTGGAGCTGTAGATCTCGAATTTAGATCTACTTTATATGGATGGAAAGATAAGACATAGGCCTAAAACTTTTATGTGGAGTCCAAGATTTAAAAAGGTTGTTTTCAAGTCTAAATTCTAGCAATAACAGAGAAGTCCGAATATGTCCTGCAGCCTAAACACTGTTCAGTGTTTAGCCCATATCTCGAGTTCTAGAAGTCTAAATGACCTCAATTTTTTTTCTTGGAAAACTGAGACAATTTCCTAGAACTTTCATGGTAAAGTTGGTTCAAATTCTGACGTTAACAATGATATTTTGTTCAGACAAGAAGATAAAAATTGTCATTAAGTCAAGATGTGGCCACCCACTCAACAATTATTCATTAAAACAATAGTTTCAAATTTTAGCCTATAAAAGGAGGCATTTGCCATGTATTTAGGCATCTTGGTTGTTCAGATCAAGATCATGCTCTTTATTTCTTTCTTTATATTTGTGCAATAAAATTAAATATAAATATTTACATAATTTGCACTAAAATGAATCATTAACTAAATCTTTACTTGTTTTGCATCTTGAATTTATTGATTAATTTCTTCATTTAATTCTTCATACTTGTCGATGATCTTCATATAAACATTTTTAAACCTATTCTCAACCAAGCATATTAATAGTCCATTTTCATTTAATTTTTATCATCAAGAATACATAAAAATTTAATATATGACTCAAAGGTCAATACTATATTCATCACAACATATAGTCAGCATATATCATTTTCTAATTTTAATAATTTAATAAAAAAGTAAAATTCGTCTATTACTTTTCTCAAGATTCTCTCAAAATTATATACTTTGTATACAAACTCTTAACCCTCAAAATACATGGACATCTAAACAATGCCAACATCAACCAAACATCATTAATCTCATGACTAATCAATTCCTTGCTAATATCAGCTACTTGGATACCATTAGCATAAAACTAATCAATTTAATATTAATATCAATTATACTGATATCATTAGTCTTGCGCACTTGGACAACTAATCAATTTAATCCTAGTCATAAGTAACATCGATGCTATTAGTTGTGGCAGAATAATCAGTTATGATATTCATCAGGAACCATTGATGTCATTAGCTCTCACCCCATGATAAACTAATCAATTATGTCAATCATCACTAACCATTGATGTCATTAGTCTCCATCTTATGGCAGACTAATAAATTGTATTGGTCATCAGTAATCACTGATACTATTAATTCCTACCTCGTGGCAAATTAATTAATTTTTGGCAATCGATCCCCAACATTACTTTCCTTCTTCTTTTTTTCTTTCCTGCTTTTTTTTAGGTTTTCCAATGAAAACAAACCGTTACCTTCCTAACCATCCATTTTGAATACCAACAAACCTTTAAATTTCAAATATCCTTTTCGACAACCGAATACAACATTGCAATTTAACTTTTTATTTCATTCTTCTATTCACATCATATATCGTTTTCATAATGACATGATAATAAGTAAGCAACAATTCAAAAAAGAAAATATGTAAAGTTCTTTTTACAAAAAAAAAAAAAAAAACAAGAAGAAAATGGTGGCGAGCACCTACCTACAACTTGTTATGATCCTGCTCCTCCTGTTTGGGGTCTAATTCCTGGAGTCTCCCCTATCATAATAGTATTTACAATCATTATCATCATATCATTTTAACCTATTAACCATATCCTAGTTAACACATATATTCATAACCCTTTGAGTCAACCATTAATCCACATGTTATATCATCATTTGACAAAAATCATCAACATATTTTTAAGCAGTGCAATAATATTCTTTTTTTAATTGTTCATTAATTTACCAAATTTGACGTTTAAGCTTGTAGCACATTTCAAAACATAACAATTTTCTCATTATATTTGAATCTCTTACCATTGAACATGATCCAAGCATACTTTTAAGCCAAGTACACAAAATCCACAATCCATCATCATTAATTGAAGTTTAATATATGATTCTTTAGCATGACTAAACAATCTTTTTTAAAAAAAAAAAATTATTCAAACTCTCATTATTTACCCTTTATATGTTGAAACCTCCTCTTGGAATTTTCTACTCATTTGTTTTTTGGATCTTTATTTTTTTATTTTATTTTTTTTTGCTAATTCCACTCCTAAACATTATGTTTTCAACAATTCACAAGAAATACATCAATATCAACCCATTCCTAAAGCCTTCTTAGTCAAATATGGAATTATCATTTTCATGGATTTTCTTTTGTAATTTCTTCATAAATTTCTAAACTATATTCATTTAATGTGTTTTCAACTTTCATACATTAATTCCAACATCATTTAAATATAAGTTTTCAAGCCAATTCCTTCCCTTTTCTACACCTAAGTTTCAACCAAATAGGTTCCTATCCCAAGGATTATTTCCTCATAATTTTGAATTAGCTTATACTCACTCATATTTCACAATATCCTTATGTTAAGTTTATCATAAAATCAAGCCAACACATCAAGGAATTCCTCCCCTTTTGATTTTTTTGCATTTCCCAATTCAATTTCATGCATAATCCACATCTTAAAATCCATATAACATGTTTTCAACCAACAATTCCTTTCTCCCAAACTTTCAAAACCCTGACTCACACATTTCAATATTCTAAGATTTTCAATTCTTCAAATTACCCATCATAAGCAAAAGAATAATAAGAAATAACACTTCTCAAGCATTCAAGATGGATTTGAACATGTTTCTATGGCCATCTTCTTCAAAAGCTTCCTTTCTCTTTCTACGACTCATATTTTTCTTCATGGACTTCCACCTTTAACTCTTGATTTCACCTTTTAAACCCATTTTCACAATGTTTTTTCTCTCAAATACCAACTTAATCTCACCTAAAGCTCTCAATCATGGTTGACACCCTTAAAATTTTAGGAGAAAATGAGGGCTTTACATGCCATTTTCATAGCTTATGGGTTAGTAATAGCATTTTTGCCTTTTGCAGTTGTAATAGCCTTTGAAGGAAAGAATTTGCTTTCCTTATTTACCAATTTACCCCTCATAAATATCTATGCATACCTTTCTATGAAATTCGGGCTTTTTTGGTATCTTTTTAATGTTTTCTTGAAATTTTAACTCAATGTAAAAATATATGTCAGGAGATTATAAGTAAAATTTCAACTCGATCTAACAGTCAGATTAAGAGTTATGTCTGATACTATAAAACTAGTCGGTAGGTAATTATACACAAAAATCCAAATTTTATTACTCAATCCTTACATGAATCATATTAGTCATTTAACTAAATTCTTGGAACCATTTTCTTATTAAAAAAAGTATAATTATTTTGTCTTTTATTATTTATTTTATTTATGTATTTATTATCATTTCATGGTAATGTTATAATTTTTTTAATTCTTTACTAGTTTTGTAAACTATATAAATTTTAAACTAAACTTAATAATCCTTAATTTTAACTTCAGCAATACCTTTAGATTTGTTTATGGAGATCATCCCTCCACTTCATATCATATTTATTATTATTCTCCTCGTTTATCTATTTCTTTTCATCCTGAGTTTTTATTACTTATTGAGGTTTTATTATCTTCAATCATATGTTTATGTGGGGATTTTTATTATTAATGTTACAACTATTAATATAATTTTTATTTTCAAGTAGAAAAATCTTAAGAAACTTTTTGGTCACCAATAAAGCTAGCTTTGACTAGCCGGCTTTTAAATGTGTATAAAAATAAAATTAAATTGCAAATAAAAGGTCAATGACTTCGTGGAGGAGAACCAATTATTTTAGTTTTGGGGTGTCATGAATGTGCGTAATGTCTTGCATGCTTGTCGCACCCGACATCGCGGCGGCCTTAAAAATTTATTAATTCGTTGGAAAGAACGGATTTCTGGCATCCTGCTCTTTGATGGGAATTGTCTTTGTTTAAAGAGTCGCCACCTAGTATTATGGTCACTAGGAACCCTAACTGGTCAACAGAGATTCTATGGTTCGGGACTAGTTACATAAAAGGAAAGATATTATCACCCCTTAAATGCCCTGCCTGAGGCAGGCTGCATTGCTAGTTTCGTCTTAAATTGCTAAATGTTTATTAGTTTATGCTATGAAAATTTGCTTGTAATATTCTTGACTCTGGCGCCAGTGAATATTTAACTACGAATATTTCCAACTCTGGCGTTGGTAAATATTACGCAGCTATAAAAAAACAAAACAAATTTAAATCAGTATTTTTTTTATTCCTGACTCTGGCGTCAGTGAATAAACAAATAAAATAAATTTATTTTTACGCATGCACATTTTTTTTGTTAAATAAAAATAAAATACAATGAATAATATAAATTTAAACCGGTATTTTTTATTCCTGACTCTGGCGTCAATGAATAAACCAATAAATTTATATTTTTTTTTCTTGCTAAATAAAAAATAAAATACAATGAATAATATAAATTTAAACCGGTATTTTTATTCCTGACTCTGGCGTCAGTGAATAAACCAATAAATATTATTATTTTTTTCCATGCATACATATTTATTTTTATTTTTATTTTTCTGTCTTTTATTTTATTTTTTATTTTTTTATTTTTTGGACTGGACTAGGCTGGGTCGGGTCGGGCCCAGCCCAGCATAATTTTTTGGTGGGGGTTGGGCTGGGCCCAGCCAGCCCAGCCCGGTCACTGGCCCTACTGTACACTCTCAATTAATTCTCTTTAGCAGCTAATGCACGCGTGAACGAAATCACGCGTGCATTAGCTGCTAAAGAGAATTAATTGAGAGTGTACAGTAGGAAGTGAATTAAAATGAAAAGCGGTGAAAGAGAAACTTACTAACCTGGCTCTGGATACACCGAAAGCAGCAGTAACAATGGTTCTGGTCATGGTGGATTTCCTCTGCTTATGTTCGTCCCTTTCTCTCTGTTTTTCTCCGGTTCTTGGCTTGTTCGTCCCCTGTTTCTTGGCTTGTTCGTCTCTTGTTCTTGTTTCCAGTCGCTCCTTTCTTTGTTTTCTTGCTTTTGTTCTCTGTTATTCGTCTGCTCACCGTCTTTGTGTTCTGAAGACGAAGGCTAAGCTGGGGTCCGTTGGCTTCTTTCCCCTCGGTGAATTTGTGTTTTTTTACTCTGTTTTTTTAGCTCTCGATCTTCCCTTTGTTTTGTATTTTTGGGTTGTGTTTCTGCTATGTTTTTGTCTGGGTTTAGCTTCGGTTTTTTTCGTTTCCCCTGTTGCTGACCCCTTCTCTGTTTTTTTCTGGATCTTCCTCCCTCCACGATTATGTTTTTTTCCCTCCTTTTATAGAGCAGCTTCCCCCTTCACCAGTCCTCCATTTGCAGGACTGTTATGAACCCACGAACGAGATCGTGGGCAAGAGTTATGGTCTATGACCGGATTTGTTGCAGCAGATTTCCCCGTTGAACCGGCTTCATCCGCGCAAGCGTAGGAGACGATGAACAATGCTTCCAAAACGACGTCGTTGTGTCCCTGGGCATGGCTGTTTTTCAATTTAGTCCCTAGACAGTTTAAACTTAACAATTGGGACCCTAATCAGAAATAATTAATTTCTAATTGTGCCCTTGGATTAAATTCAATTGAATCCTTGAGTTATAGCGCCATTTACATAACAGTCTTGGGTTTTTGGACTATTCAATTTGGTCATTGAATTTTAATTTTCAAGCAATTTTTCCTTAAATCAACTCCAAACTTTGGTATTTTTTCAATTACTCCCCTGATTCCTTTAATTAATTAAATCAAAGTTTAATTAAGTCCTCAAACTCATTAATTCTTCAATTAAACTTTTGATTTCATTAATTAAAATAATCTAAATTTTAATTAAATCAATTCTCCAATTAAACCCTTGATTTAATTAATTAAACGTCTAATCATGTTGCCCTTAACCCAAATTTTAATTCATTCTTTGTTTATTTTATTTTTTTTTTTCATCATCATTTTTTTTAAATTAATAAAAATAAAAAGGTTAAAAATTGGGTTATGACAATGCTGTTAGATCATGTTTATTTAATCCAACTTAGATCTATAATATGACACTAATATTGTTCCATTGATGGGGTTTTTTTTTTTTAGAGTTATATTATTATTTTTCTATTTATATTTTTTTACTATTTTATTTTCATTTTTATATTTTTTTTTATCACACAAATAAATTTCTCCTTACAAGCTTTGCAAGAAAAAAAAAAAAAGGATTGTGTTTTAGACTTGATTTTATTTTTAAATCTCATGGTGTGACAAGTTGATGTAGGCTCGAAGATTCCTTTTTCTTTTTTTGTATTTTGTGAACTACTTGTGATTTATTTTATTTTATTTTTATTTACGTGATTTGGCAGATTATTTCAACTTAGAGTTAAGGTTAAATTTCAATTTATTTTTGGACATGTATTTTTAATTGGTAAGTGAGCTTCAAGCCCTGATATTTATGTCCTCTCTAATTGGGCTCTAATAGCCCAATGCCTATATAGGTGAGAGATTGTGATTTCTTTTAATATCCCAAATTACCTTATCAAAAAAAAAAAAAAAAAACAGAAGCCTAATAATCAACCCCAACTTAGGATAAAAAAGTGAACATTGATGTAAACTTGTATAATAAATTCTCATAGATTATAGATTAGAGACGAGGGGTAAAATCATTATGAGGGCACCCTAGGGTGGTTATGGTATTTTCTAGTTGTGTAATTAACCTTTTTAGTAGGGATAAGAAAAAAACCGAAAAATTGATTAAATCGAGAAAACCAGAAAAAAAAAAAAACGAACCTGGAAAAAATACAAATTAAACCAATTAAAATTTTAAAAATATCGACTTGTTCGGTTCGGTTTGGTTTTGATTTTATAAGCTTGAAACCAAAAAATCGAACCGAACGAACCCAAACCGAAAAAAAACCGAGCCAAACCAAAAAAACTAAGTCAAACCAGTTTGAACCTTTTTTTGTCCTAAAAACGGAACCGAAACCGGTCGGTTTGAATTAATTTTGGTTTTTTTAAAAACAAATCAGTTTGGTTACTTCTTTTATATAAATACTGAACTAAACCGAAAATCTTCACCCCAACTTTTTAGTCAAAACTCTAGGATTAACATTGGATTTTTTTTAATATTTACTTAAAAAAAAAAAAAAATGAGTGATGACTCTATTTTTATGAATCATCTAATTTGCGATTGCCTAAACTTCGAGATACGACAAATTACAATTTACAGCTAGGGTTTCAATTAGCAACATGCAAGAAATTAAGCATCTTCCCTCTTGATTTTAAAAGGTCAAAATAATGGGTTAATAGCTCAATTTGTCCCTGTAGAATTGGGTTTTTTTTTTTTTTTCATCTGTCTTTATATCCTTAATGGAGCCAAATTTATCCTTGAATATACATTAAGTTTATAAGCTATCTTTCGGGTTATTAGATTTTTAGGTCATCCCATCGAAACCAGTTACTTCATTTGCACATAATAATAATAATTTTTATGTTTTAAATATTTGTTAAGTTTCCACGTCACGTGCTTTTTCTTGCAAATTACATGATTGATTTTGGTGGCCTAGCATGGAAATCACTCCAGAACGGTAGATTAGAAGCTTAATATGTATTCGAATATAAAATAAATTCAATTAAAAAATACATAGTTTATGATTTCCGTAGCCCACCTCAAAATCTTTCCTCTTTATTGTCAACTGATATCTTATGAGCTGGGCTACAAGGAGGAGTTGGGTCTGCATAATTTTCAAGCAGCTTTCTGGCTGCTCTCCTGCCCTGTGGGGTCTTGGAAAGTAGCATCTGCTAGCTTGCAACAAAGGTTTCAGAATTTGGTTAAAGATAGATGCAGAAAAGGAAGAAAAGCAATTCTCTTTAAATTGTGATTGAGACTGATATTCTGATTCTGGATTGATTCAGGATATTTGTTATGTCTTTCAAAAATTAAATGAAATGATATTTTTACCGGTTGATTTTCAAATAACTTTTCATTTTAAAATACATGTTAATAATATTTTTTTTTATTTTTTAAAAATTATTTTTAACATCAGCACATCAAAACGATTCAAAACATACAAATCACATTAAATTTAAAAAAAAAAAATTGAATTTTTTAAGAATGCGGTGCAAAACCGGTTCAATTCAGTAATATATGAGAGAATATAGGATGCATGCAAGGAATCCCAGTGACCTTTTCTTTTTGTATCAAAGCACAAAACAATTCACGAGCTATAATCTGGCCTTCTGGCACTGTGCAAGGCAGCAAGCTTTGCTCACTTGTTCACCAGAGGAGCCAAGAACGAAGAGAAAATTGTAAATTAATTCTAGCCCCACCGATTTATTTTAGTACTTGTAAAACCCGTGAGGAAAGTAAATACCATTCCTTTTGAGAGGCCCTTGTCTCCACGATTCTATTATTCTAAGCAATATTTTATGCAGACAGATTTGTTTGTTCACTGTGCCCAGCTTTTCTTTCTGGTTTGTTGTATCTGTAGACCAGAAAACGACTTACTTTTGCACCTGATTCGCATTTTTCTTGACTGGATTATTTCTTTGGAAAATAAAAGGGACAGCGAAGAGAAACAATGCATGTTAATTAACAGGTGAATATTCGTTCTTATAAATGAAAAAGGTTTTAATGTGTGCAGTTAAATTAAGCAATTTGTTTTAAACATGAAAAAGTTTAACTGATCAAATTTTAAAATTTTTTAAAAAAAAATTATTAATTTAAATTTTATAAATCCAAAACTAAAAATTTTTATATAATTATTAATTTTAAAACTTATAAAATTAATTAAAATAGATACAATTATTCTAAATATCAACATTGATTGAAAAATAAAAAGGCAGTTTGATTTGATTTTCTCGCCATTCTTTCAATGCATGAACTATTTACTTGATTAGCGAGTGTTTGTCTATGCGGCTGCGGCTGTGTTTTATTTAAAACGCAGTTTGCAGTCGTTTGGTAACAAAAAAAAGCGATTTATTGTGCATGGGACACATGTGTTTTTTGCGTTTCAAACCCCGGAAAGGAAAAGCTACAAAAACCTGCTTTATTTGCACTGTAGATGATAAAAATTAACGAATAGTGCAATTTACTGCACTGTTCATGAGTGAATTGCACTGTTCACGTGAACAGTGCAATTCACTTGCACTGTCGTTTTTTTTTTTTTTTTAAGTGTGTTAATTGTATTAATTTTTTTTTAAAAAAAACTAGTTTAGAGAATTAAATTCATTCGCGATGTGAACAATATTTTTTTCTTGAAAAACTAGTATAGAGTTAATTAAATTCACTCGCACAGTAATATCAATTTTATATCTGATAATATTTTATCTAATTTTATTATACGCTCTAAAAATTATGAAAACTGTAGTTCTTATCGGATGAATTTTGTACGTAATAGAATTATAATTAGTTTAATGGAATAATTAAAAATATTTTATATAAAATATTATTTTTTTCATGATGTAATAGGAGTAATTAATTTTACAATATTTAAATTTAAAACCATCAATATTAATATATTTTTTAAAAAAATTATTTTATAACCTCAATTTAAAAAGCATTATAACCAAACACATTTAACTATTTTTTCTTCAATCTTAATTTCAACCACAGTTTTAACCAAACACCTATTTTTTCAAACCAACTTCAACTAAAAATACTTTTTATAAAATAATTTTTTTCAAATCACAACCACAACAGCTATCGCAATACCAAACACACTCATGACAAACAGGGCGGCGGCCATAAATGCTTCAAAAGGAAATCAACAAGACAATGAACATGAATGATGTTTACGTTTGGTTTTGGTTAGGAAACAACGATTTAATTTTTAATTTGGACAAAATCCACTTCAAGTATCTTTTTTACTTGTCAAGGATTTTACGGTGTTTAAAGTCAGCAAGCCAACTGGCATCCTGCCCGTAGAGCCACATCGAATTCTCTACGATTTGTCTTTGTCTTTGCTTCTATTTTTGCAAAATTCATGTTTTTGTTTTGTTGGTGTATTTTTAAATTTTAATAGTAGATTTCACTACTAATAAATTCTAATGGGTTTTTAACTTTTTTTAATATATTTTGATGAAATACAACGATTTAAATTATGCAAAAAAAAATATTTTTTTAGTATAAATTATTTTCTTCTTATTAATTTTTTTTTACCAAAACATATAATTTTTATTTAACAGTATGGTTTATATTGAATAAGAACTACAAAAATTAAAATAAATATTCAAAAAAGCTATCTTAAGGAAGAAGAAATGTATCTTTTAATAAAAATTCCTTTATCTTAAGCTCGTGTTCCTTCTCTTTGACAAAAAACATGTTTTTTTTATTAAAAGTTTTTTTAAAATGTATTAAAAAATACAAGAATAATAAATTTGAAAGAATTTATATAAAAAATGCAGAATAAAAATAACATAATAGGTATTTCATTAGTATTGAATATTCATGAATAAAATTTTAAACAATTATACATATTAAATTCATAAATAATTATTTAGAAAGTAATTAAATACAAAAATTGTCTTATAATTAAATATCCATTTTAATTGTCTTATGATTAAGTACAAAATTCAAAGAGTGCCTCTAGATGCAAGATTAAGTTTTTCCATGTGTATTTATCTTTTGCTTCAATAAAAAAAGATCAACTTTTTACCTTAATATTTAATTATTATTAACCTTTTTAATCTATGTGGATAGATACCTAATTAAAATAACCCTTGCTGGTAGGGACTTTTTCTAGGTTTGCTTTTAATTATTCAAGAAGCTGCAAATTGAGAGTGTGAAAATTCAAAACAAATCTTGCTATATTAACAAAAACTATAAGGCATCAGGAATACAATGTGCCATGAGATACAAAACATTATGAATAGGAACAGTTATTTAATGTTTTTGTCATTCTAAAAATATCCAACAGCTTGATTAGGGTAAATTTATCTTTTCTACATGATTTATTAGTTATTATCATATTGATTTGGATGAATCAGTTATTTTGTTTTTTTAACACATTATTCTAAAAACAAAGTTTTTTTTTTTTTTTTTTTTTTTTTTACTCTTTTCTTGAATTATTTTATTTTTCATTTATTCTTTATACTAGATTTGACCCTTATTATTTTAATTGTTATTTGTCTTGTTTTTTAAATTTTGGATAATTAAAAAATTTTCTTCTTGATTGATTGATTTTATTTTATTTTTGCCTTCTATAGAGTAATCCTCTCATAACTTGGGTCATGAGTTTTAAAAATTAACCCAATTTAACTACAGTCTTTTTTTGTTGAATTTTTTTTTTTTCAGTTTCATCATTTGACATGAGATTATTGGACCTTGAATTTCAAGATTTTTTTCTACTTTTCTTTTTGTTGGCTTAACTCGATCTCATATCTCAAGTCGTGAGTTAGTTGAGTTAACTGAGGTTGACTTAGTTTTTTAAAAAAATTGATTTTTTCTAGTTTTGCCTTTTATCATTTTGTTTGATTTATAGTTGATCTCCATTGTTTTGTTCAATTTTTTTTTATGCAGGGTTATCCTAATTATATGATCAGGCCGTGAATCTGGCACACTGACTCAAGTCAGTTTTTTTTATTTTTTTTTTTAGTTTGTCATTCAACTTTTTCTTTACTAGTAATTAAGCTTTTGATTTCTTTCATTTTTTTTTATTTATAAGGTTTCTCATTCTCATTCAATTTTTTCTTTGTTATCAAATAAGATGGTTAAAACCTTGTATGAATATTTAGAAAGTATATTTTCATAATATTAACGAATATTCAATTTTTTTCAATTAGTTATTTGTTTTTTTTTGGTTGATTTTTTTAATCATATTATTAAATTAACTAAGATTATTGAACCCATTAGAATCAATTACCCAGGTCCCATATGTTTTTCACTGATTTGAAAACATTATTATCATTTTAGCATCTTTTTTTATATTTGAAAAAATTTAACCTGACTCGTGATGTAATGCAGACCATTTATCTAATATGTACCAAAAAAAAAACCATGCCCTAACCCAATCCCTCATGGAGGTGAAATTTTATTTGTAGAGGGGTTTTTTTACATGTAGACGAGGGAGAGGGAGAATTTCATCTCTACATTAACAAGTCTTGAAAAAGATTAAAGTTTTTTCTTCTTAAAATCCCTTTTACTGTACACGGTAGATGTTTGACTTTTTGATCCCAAAATCTTCAATGTAAATTATTGGATGAACGAGACTAAAAGTGAAAAAAACAAGAACAGAATTTATCCATTATCATTTAACTTGATTTTATCTACTGATTAATGTCTAATTCAAAGAGAATATATTATTTTAAAAAGCAAATATAAATATAAGATGTCGGTTTGATAATTAAGGAGGTATGCTTGACTTTGTGAATTTAAACATCAGATCAACACTTAGAAGAATTTATAAAAAGGCATGTTCGGTCTCCATCATGTCTGCTCTACTATAATGTATTATATCTATTCTTTTGTGTTGTGAGATTAAACATATTAAATTGTTTGGTGATAAATTATTATGATGTGATGGTAGTAAAATTAATTAAATTAAAATATCATTAAGAACAAACCTAATTTAATATTTCCTTTTTAAAATTCAAATTAATTGCTAAAGAAATAATATTTTTTTCTTGGAGAAAAATACATACATAACAAAGAAAAACATAACTAAAAGCTAAAATAAAATCAATAAGGTTAATTAATTTTAAAATATTTAAGATTTTTCACTATATAGTTAAATATTAGTTAATTACTATATATAAAACATAATTGACTGGGGCTATAATAAATTATAAAATATTTAAGGTTATTTTTATCTTTTATAGAACAATTGGTGTTTCATCTCAAAACATAACTTTCCCATGTTACTTGAAGTGGAAGCTAATATACATTTAACATGTTTTTATATAAAAATCACAATTCATTTTTAAAATTTAAATAGTTGATTTTTTAAATCCTAGTCAAACATTTTTTTGGGTATTTTTCTTTCTAAACTAGAAAAGTAGGGAAACATGCTATAAATTTACCAGACCAATATAAAAGGTGTATTTTTAAAGCCATCTAAAGCTAAGATTTCATTTCAGCTAACACATATCTAAATTATTAATTTTTTTTTTTTGTCTATGTTGTGTGTTTGGCTGGATGATTTAATATTTTTTATTAAAAAAATTAAAAATTACTTAAAATTGTTTATTATTTATTTTTTAAAATTATTTTTAATATACTAGTATAAAAAATAATTTTTAAAAATAAAAAAATATATTTTTAATATATTTTTAAATAAAAAATATTTTAACAAATAATTTTTACTATATTTTCAAATACATATAAATAACCTCGCTTTCAACCCACCTTTGAAAAATAAAAAAATTTACAGAGCCTTTTCTCGTACTGTATTGGTAGAAATAATCATTTTCAATTCAATTTGGTTTTTTATAAAAAAAATTAAATTTTAAAAAAAAAAAAACAAACCAAAACTGAACTGAAACCAATTCAAACTGACAAGTTTTAGTTCAGTTTGGTTTTTTAAAATAAAACCAGTTCATACTGGTTTGGCTTGGTTTTTTTTTATTTGACTTTATTTTTTTCGGTTTGACTCGGTTTTTTCGGTTTGATTTTGGTTTGATTTTTTTGGTTTCAGGTTTATAAAATCAAACTAGTCATTTTTTTAAAATTCTAATTAATTTAATTAATTTTTTTTTATAATTTAATTTTTTCAGTTATTTTTTATTTTCTCAATTTAATTAATTTTTTGGTTTTTTTCTCACTCCATGAATTGGTTGCTTAAGGCCCATGACGTGCCAATCTACTGTAGTTTTACCGTGCACGATGTGACAAGATTCTTGTTTCATATGACAGTTCTCTTTTTTTTTCTTTCCCCTTACACCTTTTTTTTTTTTCTTTTTTCTTAAAGTAGCCTAAGAAGTAAATTAGACCAGACTGTGCTGTGTTAGAATAAGCTGCCGTGTTTGAAAAATTTTAAATTTTAATTATTTTTTATTTTTAGATTTTTTTAATATATTAATATTAAAATTAAAAAAGATAAAAAACATATTTTTATTACATTTAAAAATAAAAATTACTTTACAAAAAAACCAATACCCCTACAAATCAGCGGATAAGTACTTGAATGTCATTCAAACTGTCAAGACACGTCTTGGCCAAAGGAGAAGTGGACATGACCACAGGTCAGCACTGGTGCTGTCTTTCCTTTCTAGTTCAACTTCCCAATTTCGCCCCCAAAACAACGTATAAATATAATAATGGGGTGGTTTAAGACGCGTATCTGTACTTGTTTTTTAAATATTTTATATTTATAAATATATTAAAATAATTTTTTTTATTTTTTAAAAATTATTTTTAATATCAACATATTAAAATATCTAAAACACTATAAAATATTAATTTAAAATAAATTTTTTTAATTTTTTTAAAAATAATTTAAAAATATAAAAATAAACAACACCAAGTACTTTAGAAAGTTGCTCCAATGCCTGGAGTTATAAAAGTTTTCTTTACTTTTTCATTGAAATGAAGAGGAAATTGTAAAAAAAAAAAAAAATTGGAAGTGTTTTGAATGAGTAGAATATTATATGCATATTGGTAGGTGTGCTTGTTTTTTACCACAAGAAGAATGCCTAATTAAAAAGAAAAAGAAAAAATAAATCTTGTGAACACATAACCAATTGGATTTGGATTATCCTTTAGATCACAAGTTCACTGTAACTTGTGTTCTAGGATTAAAATTTTTCTTTGTTAAAAGGGATAAACAACATAGTTTATATCTTACATTATCTAGATAACAAATGTTAGCTACTTCAGTGATAGGATACCAACAAGAAAATTTACTTCTCATGATTATATAAATTTAAGTATAGGTAAAAAATTTAAAAATCTAACTGCCGAAAATATAGTTTTCTATTGGATTCTTGCTACTAGCCAATTACCTGTGTCATGTTGCAGCTGAGATTCCAAGCTAATTTTTAACACAGGAAAAAATTGTATTGGTAATGTAATGCATTTTCTTGTAACAAATTTTAACTAGGAATTGAAAAATGGTTGCATGTAATTAATGAAGCAAAATGAAAATTATATGAAATGGCAAATTATTAAAAAAGTTATTTTAGTTCATACTAGTTGGTGGCCCGTGTTATACTGCAAGCTCACTTTTTATGATTATTTAAAATATTATCACCATGTAAAACCTAAAAGAATTAGATTTTGGTTCAGAACCCATAAACTTTGGGTCCAGCCACCTCGATCCATTAGACCCAAGGTTTGAAGCCAGACCCAAAAGCATTGGTTCAGTTGCAAGACCCAAGTCAATAAAAATAATACTATTTATAACACAAATAATTATATTTAGAAACCCAAGAATATTTCTAACATAAATAATAATATTTTTGAGATGATAATTTAGAATAATAATAAAAATAATAATATTTATAACACAAATAATTATATTAAGAATTCCAATAATATTTATAATACAAATAATAATATTTTTTTATATTAATACTTTGAATTATAATAAAAATAATATTATTATAACACAAATAATAATATTTTTGAGATGAATATTTAGAATTATAATAAAAATAATAATATTCATAACACAAATAATTATATTTAGAAACTCAAGAATATTTCTAACACAAATAATAATATTTTTTTAGATGAATATGTAGAATTATAATAAAAATAATAATATTTATAACACAAATAATTATATTTAGAAACCCAAGAATATTTCTAACACAAATAATAATATTTTTTAGATGAATATGTAGAATTATAATAAAAATAATAATATTTATAGCACAAATAATTATATTTAGAAACCCAAAAATATTTCTAACACAAATAATAATATTTTGTATACTAATACTTAGAATTATTGAATTATAATAAAGATAATAATATTTATAACACAACTTAAGACCTAAGAACATTGGCTCCTGCCTTTTGGACCCAATGCTCATAGGTTCCGCATTAGGACCCAAGAGAAATGGGTCCTACCTCGCTAGTAGGGTTGCGAGGTTGCATACCCACTTCCCCTAGGGTTGTAGTCAGGCACGCGGGTCTGCCCCCAGCATCCAAGTCTGGGCAAACCAAGCGTCATGTGGCTGAAATATGGAGCACAGCAAGGCAGGCGTGGCCTGCCCAACACCCATGCCTGACAACCAAGGGCCATGTGTTCGTAGTGCTAGTGGGCAGGTGTCGACAACGCCAGTGGGCGTGCCTCCAACATGGCGCTTGGGTCCTATAGGCTACAACCTCACCATGCCTTACCAAACATAATAAAAAAAATACTATTTTTAATATTAATACTATTAATTATACTAAAAATAATAATATTCATAACACCAATAATACTATTTTTTATATTAATACTTTTGATCATAGTATTACACAAATAATATTATTTTTAATATTAATACTATTAATTATACTAAAAATAATAATATTCATAACACCAATAATGCTATTTTTTTATATTAATACTTTTGATTATAGTAAAAATAATAATATTCATAACACAAATAATACTATTTGTAATATTAATACTTTTAATTGTACTAAAAATAATAATATTCAGAACACAAATAATACTATTTTTAATATTAATACTTTTAATTATAATAATAAAAATAATATTTGTAATACAAATAATAATATTTTTAATTATATTACTTTTAAATATAATAAAAAATAATATTTATAAGACAAATAATAATATTTTTAACAATAATAATAACGATAATTTTTATTTATTTTTTTCATTTTTCTTCTCTTCAGGGTCTGCCGATCCAGCCGTGCAGGCCTCTAAACCCAAGGGCAGTCAGAACAGAACTCAGCGACTGGGTCTGCACTTAGCGTGCGGGTCAGCAGGCTAGACACTCGGGTCTGCAAACCCACTCGTCCTGGGGCTGCAGCCAGGCATGTGGGTCGGCCTCTAATGCCCAAGGCTGGGCAGACTAAGCGCCAGGTGGCTGTAGCCTAGGGTGTGACTTGTCCAACGCCTAGCAGCCAAACGCCAAGTGTCCACAACCCTAGTGGGCGTGCCTCCAGCCTGGCCCTTGGGGCATGCAGACTGCAACCTCATCATGTCCCTACCAAACAATGTAGTACACAGTGAAAGCACTAACAACCTACAGTACTTACGCTACAGTGCAATCCAGAATGAAAATGATTATTGTGCTCAATAGTTCATGCTACAGTAAAACATTGATCAATTTTAGTTTTAGTTAATGATCTAGTATCTACAAAACATAGATATGCATATTAACATATAAAAGTAAAATAACTTGCGGTACTTGTTGACACAAGATAAACTTGAAGAAGTAGATTCAAACAATGATTAATTATTTGACCTTAAAATAATTTATTACTTGTAGTTTGATTATAATATTGTTTTTCAAATTTACTCAATTTCTTATTCTTGCTAGCACAACCGAGAATAAATGACAAACAAAAAATTTGTATGTTACTATCTATAAGAAAGGATCATTAGGATTTTAATAGAAAGAATGTAAAAGGGAGAAGTTTAAGATAGACTAGAATTTTTATGAATAATTGAAAATCAAGTCAGAGAGTTATCTCTTTTTATTGGAAATTTTTTAGACTTAAATTAACATTACTTTTATTTAAAATAAATAGACATATCTTTACAAGGATATAATTAAATTAATGTTACTCTATTGTAGAAAATCACAACTCTTCATTCACCGAATGCAACTTCTCATTCACCCTAATGACCCCCCACTTGAATGAAAATTGTTTGATTAGAAGAAAATACAAAGTAGACATAGGAATTTGAGAGTAACAATGAAAAGTCTATAAATCAGGCGAGGTAGCTTTGAACCTTTCCTAGTAAAAACTATTGAATTCACTTAGTTAAATCGTGAACATGATGTCTTGAAATATTCATCCTTTTATGCAAACCCGAATAATAGAAATCACACAAACCCTTTTCTTATAATTTTGATTCTTATAGTTATGTTTATTTTGACCATGAACACATCCTCATTTTAAAGAGTGCTTTAGAGAATCTATTTTTTTTTCACTTCTCATGGAAATGGTCTCATTTCACACTCACATAGGTGATTCTTATTAAGAGTATCATGCAATACCCCACTTGAATTTCTCAAGCTATAAGAATTATTAAAAGTTTAGTTTATCCTGGTATTCCGCTATAGGTAGCACTTTTCATCATAAGAATGGGTAAGAGTGCTAATATTGAATTGACACATGATTCGATTGTTCTTTTGAACCTAGATCTCTAATCAACTAAATTGTGTTTCCTGACAATTCTTTGAATATAGGCTTTAATCTCATTTCTCTCGATGATTTATCAACTTGCTCTCTTATTAAGACTTTTGTAACCATATCTGCAATGTTATCTTTTGACTTCACATAGTCAATAAAGATAATCTCATTTGAGAGAAATTGTCTTACAATGTTGTGTCTTCTATGTATATGTCTAGACTTACCATTATATTTACTATTTTATGCCTTACTAATTACAAGTTGGCTATCACAATATATATATAGCCGGCACAAGTTTTTGCCACCTTGAAATATCCTTTAAAAAGTTTCAAAGCCATTATGATTTTTCACCAGCTTTGTCTAAAGCTATAAACTCAAACACTATAGTGGATCTGGCTATGCAAGTATTTTTAGAGGATTTCAAAGAGATTGTAGCTCTTTTAGTAATAAAGATAAACCTACTTGTGGATTTTAAGTCTTTAGTAACATTTATCTAATTAACATCGTTATACTCTTTGGATTCTGATTAACTTGTGAAAAACAAGGAAAATTAAAAGATGGATATCTTGTGTAATGTAGTTCATATGTTAGGGTGTATCTCAAATATCTGAGAACCCTTATAATGGCCTTTTAATTTTCATTTCTAGGCTTACTTGTATATCTACTCAGTTTGTTAACTTTGTATGCCATGGCTATTCTAGTGCAATTCATAAAAAAACATAAGACTTCCAATGATTCACGGATATTATACTTGAGATATTGCATCACCAATATTTTTAGATATATGTAGCTTTACATCAATCAATGTTTTAGCTATATTGTTCTCATTTTTGTCAAACTTATCAAGAATTTTGTCATTATAATAACATTAATACAATATTAAGCCATCATATGTTTTAGAAATTTTCATTCCTAAAATTACATCTACTACACCTATATTTTTCATATCAAATTTATTGGTCAACATTTGTTTAGTGGTCTTAATGATGTTAGTATTACTACCAAAGATCAACAAACCATGACATATGTTGTATTAATGTTTTTTACATAAACACCTTTATTAATGTTAAAACCATTTGACAACATTAAGTTGTCAAATTTCTCATGCCATAATTTTGGTACTTGTTTCAAACTATACAAAGATTTAACAAATTTACACACCTTTTTTTCTTGTCCTGGAACCTTAGATTCTTCATATTGTTCTATATAGATGTTTTCATCTAAGTCTATATTCAGAAAAACAGTTTTAATATTCATCTGGTGTATCTCAAGATTGTTAAAAGCAATTATAACAATTAACATATAAATAGATATTATTCTTATAATAGGTGAATATGTATTAAAGTAGTCCAAGTCGTCTGTTTTGCTTGTAACTTTTTACTACGAGTTTAGCTTTATATTTATCAATCAATTCATCAACTTTCATCTTTTTTTTGAATATCCATTTGCACCCTAATGGTTTATTTCTAGAAAAAAATCCATTAGTTTTCATGTATGATTTTGCATAAT
Source organism: Populus alba (assembly GCF_005239225.2). Lineage (NCBI taxonomy): Eukaryota > Viridiplantae > Streptophyta > Magnoliopsida > Malpighiales > Salicaceae > Populus > Populus alba. Next base: position 4,318,708 of record NC_133301.1, on the reverse strand, counting down.
TGATTATTTCTCATTATTTATAGCCTTTTTTCCAAAATAGTGTTTCTAGAGTTGACATTGCTTCTTTAAAGCTTTGAGGTTCATTTTCTAACAAATAAGTTAGAATTTCAAAACCATAATTTTTAAGTATTTTAGCCCTCTTACTTCTTCTAGGTTCCTCTTCGTCATCAACCTCTTGAGGGTCATTACTAATAAATCCATTAGCTCTCCTAGTAGTCTTTTCTTCTTGTATGTTCTTGCTAGGAAACAAATTTTCAAAAAATAATACATCCATGGATATAATAATTGTATTAATATGAATATTAGGAATATCAGACTTATGCATAAAAAACCAGTAAGTGGCACTATTATTAGCATATCCTATGAATATACGATTAATAATTTTAGGTTCTATTTTGACCTTTTTAAATGGAGGAACCATAACTTTTGCTGGACACCGCCATACCTTCATGTATTTATATAATGGTGTTCAACCCTTCCATAACTCATAAGGTGTCTTGTTTAAATTTTTAAGATTGATTTTATTCAGAATGAACAAATATACAATCAATAGTTTTAGGTCATATTTTGACCTTTTTAGGTGGAGGAACCATAACTTTTGTTGGACACTGCCACACCTTCATGTATTTATACGATGGTGTTCAACCCTTCTATAACTCATAAGGTGTCTTGTTTAAATTTTTATGATGTATTTTATTTAGAATATAATTCACTGATAAAATAGCCCCCCATGAGTTATGAGATAATCTTGTACTTATCAACATAACATTCATTATTTTTTTTAATGGTCAGTTCTTACTTTCAGGAATACCATTCTATTATGGTGAATAAGTAGTTGTGTTTTGATAGATTATACCATGATCAACCAATTTAATTTTAAATGATGAAATTGGTGGAAAGATATTAATAAAAAAAAACTTGCAAAAGCAAAAAAATCAAACAAAAAAAAAAAACGAGGATAAAATTTGATAGAAAAAAAAATTCAAGGAGGATGAAATTTGAAAAATAATATTTTAAAATAATCCTAAATAACATAAATAGCAATTAAAAAATCAAGAAAACCCCGGACAAACTTTTTAAACTTGATTTAATCTCTAAAAGTTATAAACTGTAAAATATTGGATTCGAATTTAATCAAAAAGCTTAATTCTCAATCAATTTAATTTTGAAAAATAAAATTGGTGAAAAGATATTAATAAAAAAACTTGCAAAAGAAAAAAAAAACAAGGATAAAATTTGATAGAAAAAACTCAAGGAGGGTGAAATTTGAAAAATAATATTTTAAAATAATCCCAAATAAAATAAATAGCAATTAAAAAAATCATGAAAACTTGGACGAACTTCTTAAAATTGGTTTAATATTTAAAAGTCGTAACCTATGAAATATTAAATCCGAATACAATCAAGAAACTTAATTCTTAAACAATTTAATTTTGAATGGTGAAATCAGTGAAAAGATATTAATAAAAAAAACTTGCAAAAAAAAAACGAGAATAAAATTGATAGAAAAAAAACTCAAGAAGGATGAAGTTTGAAAAATAATATTTTAAAATGATCACAAATAAAATAAATAGCAATTAAAAGAATGAGAATCAACCTTTAAAAATTAAAAAAATCACGGGGTGAAATTGAAAAATATTTATAATTTAATATATTATTTATAGATTAAAAATAATAGAGGCGAAATTGAAAGAAATTTGTAATTTGATAGATTATCTATAGGTTAAAAAATAGTAGAGGGTGAGATTGAAAATTATTTGTAATTTTATACCATGTTCTAAAATAAAAAAATAAAAACCAAATTTAAAGAGAAAAAAAAAAAAGAGCTGCTTTAAAATTTTACAAGAATGAAATAAAATTCAAGATAGAGAGAGAAAGGAAGGGAAAAATAAAAGATTTTCAATATCAAAGCAACAATGCTTTGGATACACGCGTTGAACTATGATGTAGAGGACATCGAGCTTTTCCAAATACCACAACAAAAGGTGACACTTAATAACCAGACGACACCGTATATGCTGCTTGAACGAGATCCATCTATACGCTGGTTGCCAACACCAATAATTTTTTATAGTAATATTTAATATATATACCACTTATAATAAATAAATCGAGTTTTGAAAAAATAAATAAATCGTACAATCCTTTGCTCAATTCTTAATGGATATTGAGAATGAGTTGCTTTTGGGTAACATGGAAGCTTTCAATACAAAAATTCGAGCAGTACCGTACAAGAGTATGGAAGACTTGCTTAATCCTGAGGGTATGATTAAGATTATGATGGTTGTGATAATTTAAAATATTTTTTATTTAGAAATATATTAAAATAATTTATTTTTATTTTTAAAAATTTATTTTTGATATTAGCATATTAAATTAATTTAAAAATATATATTTTAAACAAAAACAATTTAAAATTTTTAGGGATGCGGTTTTACATCTTATTCCCAAACATGCTCTTAGAAGGATATTGAATGTGATATTTTATAGTAAAACTTCATTTAACTTGTATTGATTTTCAAAATGCTTTTCATTTAGAAATATATCAAAATGATATATTTTTTATTTTTTTAAAATTATTTTTGATATCAGCATATCAAAATGATCTGAAAACACAAAAAATATTAATTGAAAATAACTTTTTTTCATATATTTTTTTAAAAACACTTTTAAAATACAAAAGCAATAAAAGGCCTTAAGCAAAACCCAATCCAACTATTGTAATTGATTATAAAAATACACATTAGCTTGTAATTTTAAGAGATTGTTTACAATAAAGAAAGTTTGTTATATTTTATTTTTATTTTTTGAATTTAGATTTTGGAAGTAATATTGCATTTTAAAATTGTTTGAAAAAAAAACTTATCAGAAGAATATCTGTTTATCAAATAAAAAAACCCTTCTATCTTACCATTAATAATTATTTTATCAGACTCAATTTTAATGTGAAAAGAATACAAAGGTCAATAATTTCCCAACTTGATATGATTTCGATCACAAAATTATCTACCATCGTCGTTGATTAATTTTAACCTTTCCAATCTTTACCTTTATTTTTTTTTAGAAATCATGTAATAAAACTTTACTTTTTTAAAATACGTGTAAAATACTTAAAAGTATTTTAATTATGAAAATGTTTAATACTTTTATCGAAAAGATGAATTAAAATAATCAAACAATATCTATATAAAACACAAGGGATTTTAAAGATTATTTTTACATTAACACTTACCTAAATTTGATCCAATATTCAATTCATGTATCAACAGATCAACATAAGTTTTTTTAATTAAAATTGTTTTGATAAAAAAAAACCATGATTTGAAATGTAACAAGTTTTAAAATTTTAAAAATATTTTTGAAAATTTTTTAATTTTTTTATTTTAAATTAATAATTTTTTAATAGTTTTAAATCATTTTAGAACGTTAATTTTAAAAATAAAAAATATTATTTTAATATATTTTAAAATAAAAAAATATTTTAAAAATTATCCGAACCATTCCCGGACAAGAAATGCTGGCTGAGTTTTATAATTACGCTAAGGGTTGAATTTCATAACAAAATGGCTAAACTCACCGGCAAATTCGATTTTAAAATCTCATTTCCCCCTCAGGTGACGCCTTACATGGTAATAAATATATCATAATACTCCCTAAAAAAAAAAAGGATTTCCCAAAATAAAAAAAAAAATCCAAAAAAAAAAAATCCAAAGCATAGCTTCTCTTATCTCACATGAAACACCCATCACAATCTCTTCATCTCTCTGTCTCTCCTTCTCCTCTGTTTAAAGAATCCTGCCCTTTCCATTTCCCTCAACAGATCTCCAAAAATAATTCCTCATCAAACCATCATCTCATACCTTCTCTCCCAACCTACTTTCTTTCTATCGAATGATTCTAGAACCTTCATGAATCCACCCACCACCACCTTCATGGACCACAACCACCACCGCCGTCCATACGATGCCTGAGTTGCGTAGCCGAACACGCAAAAATCGGGCTCAGAATAACAATCAGAATCCGATTAAGCTCACTGTACAGACTCGTAAAAGAAGAACCGCGGAGGTTAATAACAACAGAAAAAAGAACGCGATCGTTGATGAAAAGGAGAACATTGTGAGATTATCTGATACGACGCCGTTTAGAAAGGAGCTTCTGGACGAGGAGGCTAGGGTCTTGAGAGGAGAAGAAGAGGTTGCTGAGAAGAAGATGGATGAACACGACAGCGGAGGAGGCCGGAGCGCCGACAAGGGACCGGGAGCGGATGATGAAGGAAGCACTGCTCCTCTTCCTGAGAAGGTGAGTTTTTGTTTTGGTTTTTTTTTTGGAGAGATTGGGTTTGGATGGAGAGCAAAATGTGGGAAAGTGTGAGAAAGTTTTTTTGCGTTGTGTTTTGCATGGAATCGGCTTAATGCATATGAAATTAAGTGTATGATATTTGAGCAATTTTACTTTTTTATTGCAATGTCTTTTAGTTTGAAGCTATTTTTAGTTAATTGCAGGAAGTGAAACCAACAAAATCAGTAAAATATATGTGATTTGTCGTTAAGATTCCTTTCTTTTGGTGTCACTTAATCAACTCGTTTTGATAATTTAGCTTATATTTAAATGGGTAATGGTATTGTGATCATTTGTAAAGGAAACTTGTCTTATTATTTTTTATTTTTTTACAACAGGTCCAAGTTGGTGGCTCTCCAATGTACAAAATAGAAAGGAAACTGGGTAAAGGAGGTTTTGGACAAGTGTATGTTGGTCGACGAATTGGTCCCACAAATTTTGCAAATGAAAGAGGTGGCCCTGGAGCTTTAGAGGTATACGATTCTTGTATCTATTATATAGCTGCTCGATAAAATGTGCTGGATTTTATGATTGTAATGGGTTCGTGTGTAAATTGTAGGTAGCATTGAAATTTGAGCATAGAAGCAGCAAAGGATGTAATTATGGACCGCCTTATGAGTGGCAAGTTTACAAGTGAGGTTCCTAGTGCTGCTTGTTATATTGGTGGTTTTTATTCTGTGTATTGCATTGTTAGGGAGGGCATGTATATTGGGGGTTATGACTTTGTTTATATCTTCTGTGTGTACAGTGCACTTGGAGGCAGTCATGGTGTGCCACGAGCTCATTACAAAGGGAGGCAAGGTGACTACTATGTTATGGTATGTGTTGTTTGTTTTGTGTTCCTTTTGATCTTTCGGCTGGTAAGAGTTACGTTTCAGCCTTTAGGCAATTTTTTTAGAGGAGTGTTTAAGAAAATGCTGTACCTTTTGCAGGTTATGGATATGCTTGGACCTAGTTTATGGGATGTTTGGAATAACAATTCTCACACGTGAGTGTTGTTCTCTTGGTAGTTTTCTCTTAGTTAACACCATTAGATCAAGCATTTCGAATATATTTGATTTTTACTTTATCTTTGCAATTTCAGGATGTCCATTGAAATGGTTGCTTGCATTGCCATTGAAGCCATCTCTATACTCGAAAAGATGCACTCTAGGGGGTGAGACTTTTTAATAGTGATTCTGCTGATAATTTTGTTCTTATATATATGTAATCTCCTTTTTGTTAAGAATAGACTACTTTTGGTGATCTGATGAATGGATTTTGAGATTGACGCGATTGATGTTTAAGCTGTCTTCTTAGTTGGTCCTAGAAGGGCATGTGGGCCTTACTGGTCTCCATGCTGAGCCTAATATGACTTTTTAATTTTTGTATAATCAGCAACAAGTAGCCATCTTGTGTCATTTACTTGTTTCCATTGGGGATGAGTGTGATAAAGTGGAACTGCAATTTTCTGTTCCCTTGTAATCAAACTTATTATGTTTAGAACAACATTGCAGCCAAGCAGATTGGGTGAATCAGTTGTAATGAGAAGCTCCCAAATAGCACCGCCATTGTGCTACCATTGTTTTCTCATTAGAAGGATTTTTTTCATGATATAGTTGCTTCTATTCTGGCAGGTATGTCCATGGGGATGTAAAACCCGAAAACTTTTTACTTGGTCCACCAGGAACTCCTGAAGAAAAAAAGCTTTTCCTTGTCGACCTTGGATTAGGTAAGCTGTTGAATTTGCCAGTTAATGTGGCACCTGAAACTTTCTTTAGGGACGATGGGTGCCTAATGTTTATTCCTGTTGTTGCCTGTTTCCTTACAGCAACCCGGTGGAGAGATAGCTCAACTGGTCTTCATGTTGAATATGATCAACGCCCAGATGTTTTTAGGTAAATGAATGTGTGATAACTGGAACATATGCCAGCTTAGCATTATCTTTGGAGATCCTATATCTTTTTTTGTCCATTGCAACTCATTGGTGCTGTGCTGCAGGGGAACTGTTCGATATGCCAGTGTTCATGCTCATCTTGGTAGAACTGGTAGCAGGAGAGATGACTTAGAATCTCTTGCCTACACTCTCATCTTTCTTCTCCGTGGTCGACTGCCTTGGCAAGGGTATCAGGTTTGCAGATTCTTAAATCTAATCTGTGCGTGCTGATAGGATCAGTTTCAATTTCTCTCTAATGTGGTGATTTCTTCAGGGGGAAAATAAAGGGTTCCTTGTTTGCAAGAAGAAGATGGCAACTTCACCAGAAACTTTGTGTTGCTTCTGTCCTCAGCCTTTTAGACAGTTTGTTGAGTATGTTGTAAATTTGAAGTTTGATGAGGAACCAAATTATGCAAAATATATCTCTCTTTTTGATGGAATTGTTGGTCCAAACCCAGACATTAGGCCAATTAACACTGATGGTGCGCAGAAGGTACCTATAATGTTTTCTTAATCTAGATATGATTGATGGTTTTTATCACTTAGACAAATACTTTGTTGCCCCCCATAGTGGAGGTTGTGTTAACCTGATATTTTGTTCTGTGAAGCTTATATACCAGGTTGGGCACAAGAGAGGCCGGTTGACAATGGAGGAAGAAGAAGATGAACAACCAAAGAAAAAGGTCAGAATGGGGATGCCTGCAACACAGTGGATTAGTGTTTATAATGCTCGTCGGCCAATGAAACAAAGGTATGCACTCAAGAGTTACATACTGTGCTCTTTGAATTTTTGTGATCAAGGATAAAATGCTGATGTTTTCATTTCCTGGTGTAGATATCACTATAATGTGGCTGACGTGAGGCTCTCCCAGCACATAGAGAAGGGTAACGAAGATGGGTTATTTATCAGCAGTGTGGCTTCTTGCACAAACCTATGGGCCCTAATTATGGATGCTGGCACTAATTTCAGTGCACAAGTTTATGAGGTCTCTCCTCATTTTCTCCACAAGGTTGGTTTTGATCCATGAATCTAAGGACGAGTATCTATCATGGGTCTTCAATATGAACATCGCCATATTTAACTTGTTTTTTGCATATTATCTTGCATTTTGATGTTGAAGTTTATATACCTTTTAAATGCTAACTCAACTTACTCATGCATGTTATATTCCTTGTTTGTTTTTATAAAGGAATGGATAATGGAACAATGGGAGAAGAATTACTACATCAGTGCAATTGCAGGAGCAAATAATGGAAGCTCATTAGTTGTGATGTCTAAGGGTTAGTGTCATATCTCCTTCATAAGTGGTCATTCTACTATTTTCTTATTTCATCTCTTGAATTTTTGTTGCTTTATTAAATTCAGGGACCCAGTATTTACAGCAGTCGTATAAAGTAAGTGATTCATTTCCCTTCAAGTGGATCAATAAGAAATGGAGGGAGGGTTTTTATGTCACAGCCATGGCCACTGCTGGAAGTAGATGGGCAATAGTTATGTCTCGTGGTGCAGGATTTTCAGACCAGGTTCCTTTTGTAAATCTCTGCTCAATGAAAATGCTTATGGGGCCAGCAATTAAGTTTCTTAACTTAAAATTTTCTGTTTTTCTTCCAATTTTAGGTTGTGGAGCTAGATTTTCTATATCCCAGTGAAGGCATTCATCGTAGGTGGGATGGTGGTTATCGCATCACTTCAACTGCAGCTACGTGGGACCAAGCTGCTTTTGTTCTCAGTGTACCAAGAAGAAAACCAGTAGATGAAACTCAAGAAACACTTCGAACTTCTGCTTTTCCCAGCACACATGTCAAAGTTTGTGGATTTTCCCCTAGTTTTCTGTGTCTTGATTTTTGTTTGATTCTAACCATAAATGCTGTATGTTTGATTCACTTCATATATATGTTTTTTCAGGAGAAATGGGCAAAGAATCTCTATATTGCATCAGTTTGTTATGGTCGAACTGTCTCATGAATGACTGAAGTTTTGCTGGGATGCCGCTACTGCTATCATGACAATTTAGAAGACAATTCTTACCACTTATAACCTTTGTTTTGAGAAGCAAAGATCTGCTTAAGTCAAATTGACTCATCATGGGATTTGGGAGTCTATGTACGCAAAACTCCACTTTAATGTAGCCATGACTTAGCGTCCATTAATACTTGTGCATTATCTTTCAACTGGGTTGAAATGCCTTTAGGATGGCGCTGATTTACCCACCGCTAAGAAGTCTGTATAGTTTTGAACAGTAGTTGACGAAATGTGCACAGGTGATGTTTTCATTACTGAAGGTATTTTTGAGAGCGTGCTATCGTGATTTTGCAATAGGCTTTTGATCATTCTCAGTCATCGAGTCTGTACTTGTCTTATGCTTCTTCCATCTTTTCTAGACTTGAAGATCCTTGTGATCTTTCACTTCCGTACTTCCTGGATGTCTGCATGACCTAAGAGACGGAGGATGTACTTCTTTTGTATACTTTTAAACAACAGTCTGTACTTTTTTTTCTAATTATCACTGTAATCTAATGCATATTTGTACCTCTTAAGATCAACTTAGTGCATGTGCTGCATTATTTGTCTGGCTGTGTTTCAGTGCTGTTGGCTGAGCAAACATTAAACCTCAACTGATTTTTTTTATCCTGAAGAACATTCTTGTTTATCTTGAAAAAGTATCCAAGTGGCTTCCATAACTTTGGTTTGGCAAAGTACAGAGCTGATACCATTAAATTTTTGGGGAAGTATGTCTATGTTCAGGTCTAGGTATTTGATTTCTTAGTGAAATATTTATCCTTGAGGTGGTGCATGCCAATTTTCTGTCAGGTTAGTTGTAGTCATCCAGATTTTAAAAGTTGTCATCCACCAATTATTTGTTTGTCTATTTTTGTTTATGTAACTTGACAATGGAGGTACCTAGACTTTGGGGTATTAACGGGAATCACAGACTAAATTGTGAGTATTTGTGGTCAAATTCTTCAAAGCAGAAAGCAGGTTGGGCTCCTTTTTTCAGCAAGGATTCGCGTTGCTGAAAGATCAATTATCCTTTAGCTTGGGGGGTCCTGGGATCCTCAAATAGAGAAATTCTTCTGACTTGGTATTTGGGTGCAGCTTTTTATTTCTTTGCTCACAGCTGGTTCATTATCTCATTTGGATTGACTGAATTATTATATTTTCAGGAACCACTTCTGTACATAAGAAGCAGGGATGTATGGAATTTGAACTGGTAACGTCTCTACAATTTCCCTTGTTTCCTTGGTATTTTATTTATCACATATACATCAAATCAAGAATGAGGCACATCCTGTTTTACTGGCAGGGTGTACAGACTGAATGGATCCATGTTCTGTGTCTGATATGGTTGCCGAATGCTATAATGTGCTGCATGTTGATATCTCTACTGAAAAGTGACTTTTTCTTCATGCATCAGCAAGCAGCCCTTTTAGTTTTTCCATAATTTGCTTTCATCATAGTGCTAACATTTTTATGTTTTCATTATTCTTGTGATGACTGCCATTTCTGCTGGCGCTTCACTGAGCACATTCTTAATTATACTTCTTTGATCTGCACTGTCAGTGTCTTAAATTCCATTATGGACCTATATGTGTCTTCGAGAAATGATTGTCATTCAAACCACTTCACATTTGGATTGTTTGAGAATTTGAGTTACATCTTGAAGCGATCTGTTACACCAAATTATTTTCACAGCTGGTTTTGAGGGTTCTTCTGTTTTTATTTTTTTTCTGATTTTGTTTCAGGATTAAAAGAATGGATGGGGTTTTACCCTGATGCGTAGTAATATAATTGAAATTAGCTATTTTGCTTCTACCCTGGACAGTATGCATTATCAGTTGCATGTGATTCTACTGTGTCCAGGACAAACATGGGCTGATGTGGGTTATCAGTATGCATTATCAGTTAATAAAATAACTTTCGATCCCTTTGATTGCTACAATAAACCTCCAGTTGGGACTGGATGGGCTAGAGTATTAATCCTTTCCATAAACATAATAACTCCATATACTGCAACTGCTGGTTTCATAGTATATTGAGAAAAGAATTTTGATTTTATTTACTGCCCTTCCTGTATTACCTGTTTAAAAGGCAACTGCAAGCAGAATGCATAAACATTCTGAAATTGGTGCACGTTTGCTGATAGCTCTGTTTAGACTACTGAACACATTCTTGCTTGCTTGCTCAGGCTTACAAGTAGTTGATTGCTTGGTACTGCACAATATCCTGATCCCAAGCCGCCATCGATGGCAGCTATGTGAGGTGGCTTCATGGGTGCCGAGATTAATCAGAATCTTCCCAATGAGATAGGACACTTTGGATGCTGGATGCTGCAATGTTGGGAAGTGTTCAATTTTTACATGAATGTGCTGGATGCAATGTTGGGAAATCGTCTATTGTTTCGCCATTCATTTGTGACATGCTCGTGTTTTATATTCCGATATTTGGTTGATCGGCGTGTTTTTGCTTGCTTCAATCCACATTTGTCTTTGGAATAGACGTGTTGTGAAATGTTGGTCCTTGTGGCATGCGACCGCACACCAACCATTTTTCATTTTTATGTTTATACATGCTATGCTCGCCGTTACTACCTAAATGCAGACTGTAGCGGCATAATTTAGGCGTTGTATAGCCGAAAAAAGAAAACTACAAAAACATGCAAAACTTAGTGTTGGACACAAATAAAGAAAGATGGCCGTTTCCTGAGGTAGTGTGGAATGGCGTTTACTTGAAACAATTAAGAAAACAATAATTAAAAAAGCAACCTAAAGTTAGGGTTAGCTAAAAGAAAGTCTTGACCATATTAGACTGATCCTTGGCTCTACTGAGCTTGTAGCTTAATGGGGCATCATGCGTGCCCCCTCCTCTTCTCTCTTGTGTACGAAAGTACTGCTAAATAATCAGTCCTCGGTGGGTGGGCGCTCTCAGGATTTTTCTCCTTGACCTATCTTCCTAATTTCATAATTATTATTATCGTTAATTTTTTGGCTTGCACAATAAGCAGTCAGTAAAGCTCATATGATGATCCAAGCATTTCTTTAATTTCTGCAGAAGAATTTGGGTGAAAATTGTACAGGAAAGCTTTTGAAATGAATACAAGGATTAAAATTGTATATTTATAATGTATATTCATAGATTAAGTATCCTCCCTACCAAGCCTTGATATGAATGAAGGGCAAAAAGAAGTGAGCCAAAGATTGGTCGAAAAATTAGATTATCTCGGAAGATCTATTATGTCGGCCTGCAACATAACCTCCTCAAACGGACTCTTTCCTGCCAAAAGAGAAGACAATTTAGCAAGGTAATTCCATTATTACGCATAACTGAGAAATCAACATGCTATGAACATGGATACGTAATCGATACTAGCCTCGGTGTTGTCATGATCATATCGAACCAAGAAAAGGCACCGGCAACCTCTTATGTCATGCGTTTTCCTTTGAATGTCGACAATGTGGGCGTCAAAGTATTGTGCCTGGTCCCTTCTTTCCTAATAAAATTCAAACTGCACAAGTGAGCTACCTGTAGAAAGTAGGGGGTGATTTGCAGGGAGTGAAAGGATTACTGCTGCAACTAAAAATCTAAAATACCTGAAAGCAGCACACTAAATCTCCGACCTTCAATTTGTGGCATTCTGAATGCTCAAGAGGAACAGAACGTTCTCGCACTGCATTTTTTACATTGACCCACTCATCCTCCTCAGCCCCAAATCCAACAAATCTAACACGAACTTCCTTTAATAAATGAAAAAACTTCATGAAAGATGTATTTACAAAAAACAAGATGATCGACACTTTTAGTACGTTCCCATTTCTAATTTGAGTGGAGACCAAACTAGAAGAAGTTTCAGTCCCAACTAATCAGATTTTATTCCATATGGATGACCTTATTATCAATTATACTTCTTTGAATGACACCGAAAATTCAGTTTTTGTTTTCAATATCATGCCCTGCAACTTTGGACATGTGTATACTAGCTCAACATTAGTCAGGACAAACCAGCCACAACTAAAATGCTTGAAGTAATAGATTATGAAATAGAAACTTACAGCATCCCCAGATGCAAGAATTCTATGAGATAGGAACATGTCAACATCATACCTAAAAGAAGAAGATCGTTAGACATTAACTTTGGACATCCAGTCAGGTGACAAAGTATGCAGCTACCATTCTGAAATAAGTATCAAGGCGACCATGCACTTCTTACTCAAACTGGCATGCCTATCAAGAATATTCTCATACAGACACATAAACAGCCTGTGATTTTTTATTTACTTCTCATTTTTTCTAGGAAAATTTATTAGGAGAAAGTAGCATTATCCTTAAGTTTATATTCATAAGAAAACTAATAGTTCAAACAGGAAGTGAAGCTATATGGATCAGGCTAAGTTTGCTTGCCTCACTGTTACGTCTGAGTGTGATGGTTCAGAGAGAAACATTAACAACAGGCTCTGTCCACTAGTGACTAGGGGAGGCTAAGTAAGCCCAGGCAGTCATTAATCAAACAAAGGGAGTATCTTAAACAAATGCTGTGAAGGTTTATCTCAGTTTGGATCTATTCTTCAGGGGGCCTTTTCCACTAAACCATCTCCCTTCTAGCCCTAGGTAATGAGAATTTCGATAGTTCTGGGGCAGCTCACATTTTATCAATGGCCCTAATATCAAGCAATGTTGACTGTGATCACGTTTTTTATCCACAAAATGGAGATATGTCCAACAAGGTAAAACCAAAACATTTAAAAGCAAGGTTCACAATTTTTGCTTGCTACATGTTTCCTTACCACGCCCCATCTTTTGATGACCTTGCCTCAAATTTCAACTCTGACAAATCTGGGATTGTTTCTCCTGTTTTTAGAAGAAAAAAAAAGTTATTAAGAAATGTGGGGAAAAGTTGGCTACAAAGAGATAAAGGGTAGACAAAAAAGCTCTCATAATATAACCTAATTTTTTAGGTTAAAAAGAGAAAGGGAAAAGAAAGCCAGAATGGTTGTTGAAACAAAAAAAGCTTCATCTGTAAACAAGATTCTTCAACATCAATGTTGGGCATACCAATTCCCAACATAACATCCAAGTATATCCTACCAACTGTTATTAGAACCTACCGAGACTGTGGCCTTGGAGGTTAATATATCAAACAAGAATTCACTACAAATGATGCTGAATGATACTGAGCATCTACCTGAGGAATAATATCTAAAACTACAAATGCAGTCTATTTAACTTTGAAGATGACACAAAGCATGATTAAACCTGAAATACCACTAAGCTCTACATATTCTAGTACCAACACCCCCCTATATATTCTTGTACAAATATCTGATTTCAAGCAGTAGTAAATGTCATAGAAAAATATCAAGAAAGAAAAGCACCTTCAGGAATTCGAGAACTTTCTTTTGTCTTATTAAAAAGATTAGACTCTGGGAGTGGAGAATCATGATTTGAAGCATCAGTTGAAGATGCAACTTTGGACAGGCAATCCTGCTGCCTAGTTCTGAACCAACTTTGTACCTAAAGCACAATTGTAACACAAGGGAAGCTACGAGATAAGCACAAACATAATGCTAGAGCTTTCATTGCAGAATAAAAGGGTTATAACAACAATGGTAATGGTATACAGAAGAAAAAAAAGGAGTAATCATGAAAGTAAAACCTCAGTCCATTTAACAACAGGTTTCCCAGCCCGGGCAGCAGAGGAGCTGCATGGACATACCAAATCAAAACCAAGAGGAGTTAGCACCTAATGTAGATATTTTACATGAAACATCATGTGCCAAAATCTATAACTAGAAGATATGCATGGGACAAGACTTGCCTAAATCTCCTGGCAACTTTCTGAAAGAACTCCTTGTTTAGTTGTTGGTCTGATTCCTTTAGCAATCTCTCCATCTTCTCTATCTGTTTTCATGGATGATGATAAAAATAAAAACTTTATCATGTCATTTGCACAACACAGTAGAAAAAAAACAAAGGAGACAGTAAAGCATCGCCATATTGGATCATCAGTCACAGGACCCCACAGGCACAAGTATACAATTTTGCTTGTAGCCAAAACAATACATATGTGTATTATTCTTTACCCAACAACATCTAAAATGTTACAAAGCCAAGCATAGACTTGGATACACAATTACATAGACATCACATTAATCTAGATTCGCCATTACAAAGAACAATATCTCAAAGAATTTAACTGAGATTATGAGTAAATAATTCGTATTCATGAACCATTACCATTTAGCAAATAACAACCCTGAGTTTGCTGTCAACCAAGATCCTTTCCACATAAGAATGACCAGAAATCTACCCACCCCATCATAAGCAATTGCCCCAAATCAACTTAACTCCATGGATGGACTTTCAAATTCTCTAAGCACCTAGATGAGAGGAAAGTTATTGTATTTTAAACAAAAATCAATATAGTTAACCACATTAATCCTAAAAGACACCATTTCTGGATAAGATACTAAAATAAAAAACATCCCAATCATGTTTTTAAGAAACTAACAAGAAATAAGCCACAATCAACATAAAATACATAACTGGAAAAAATAAGAAAGCACCATATAAAAAAAACATTAATAAAGAACAAGCAAGCAAATCATACCTCAGCCGTTGTGAACCCAGAGAACACCGGTCTCTGTCTTCGGCGGAGACGATCCATAATTCTATCCACACGTCAAAAAAAAAAAAAACTTAAACCCTAGCTTTTTGACAAATAGAAAGTTGTTTTGCTTTCCCTTTCCTCTAAAATAGTGTGGAATTTAGAGACCTGTGTCGATAGCTAAACAGGGAAAAGAGGGTTTTTTTTGGTGCTTGTTCGGTTTAGTTTCAGAGAAAGCAGAGGTTTGTACTGTGCTTTCCAGCTTTAAAGGAAACTGTTTAAGCGCCTTTTTAGTGTTTGGTCTCGTTTTGTTCTTAGTTGTCGTATCTGTCCTGGAGATGATTCGGAAAAGTGCCTGCCTAGAGTATTAAATTATCGAAATCAACTCGTTAATTACCCATTTAACATGAATTAATTACTTTAATTTTAAAAATATTTTTTTATGAGAATTTTTTTTTTAATGTTATTGATAAGAAGAGTTTGACAAGGTTAATTATGTTATTAAAACTTATTTAATAGTACATTTGCAATTATTTTTATATAATCAATAGGTTTATAATTTTAATTCTATAAACCAAAAATATATAAAAAAATATTTTACTTTACATCTAAAATGTTTTAATTATTTAGTTGCTTCTTCAGTTGAACTATTATTTATGTGAAGTGAATTTAATCAAATTGATACTTGTGCAATTTTATAATATAAATTTGAAATTACAAGATTAGATCTAGGATTAAGTTTAGAATTAGAACTCGTTAATTAAGAACTCAGAATTTCAAACCGGTTAACTTAAACTCTAATCTTAAGTATTCCAATTCCTCTTAATTAAGATAGACACAAAAGAACCTATATTAAACAATTAACGACCACAATGAGAGTGTCAAATTAATTATTTAGAATTGTGGCACCAAAGAAATTAAAATCACTAAGAAGTTTAGAAACAAAATACGAGTTAATTAATGTTCATGTTGGAACATAACATGAAATATCAGTTTTTCAAGAAATAAAGTTAGAAAAGAAAGATGAGAGAGACATAGAAGAGATGCATTAGAATAGATGCATGTCTTGATCAAAGATTAGATGAAACTAATAAAATCATTGATGAGAAATATTGATGCCTTGTTGAAGAAATGGAGCAAAGACATAAGACGAGAATAAAAATTTGTGATGACTATTACAACGGTAGTGTGATGATAAATGATAGATCAACTTATATTGTATTAGAGTCCAATGTTAGAGAAAGGTAGGCTTGTGAAAGGAATTTAGCAGGAAGCTTTGAAAGTCTTGAAAGAAATTTAGAAGGAAGTTTTGAAAAACTATATAATTTCAATTAAGTTTTTTGTCAAGAAGTTATTAAAACACTCGAAGATGTTAATCTTAAGTTAGACGTCAAAATAAAAGGTGTAAATGATGAAATAATATTTGACTTTAACCATATGATGATGGAAACAATTAATAAAATATCTAAAAAGGTGGCAGTTGAAGCAAAAAATCACATTGATTAGAAAGAGGTTAAAGAATCAAACTTTAAGAAAACAGATCCTAAGTTAGATGGTAAATAAACCAATTTGGCCAAAGTAGTTCAACTTAAAAAGTAGTTTCTCACCAAAACCTAGAATAAATTTAGGAAAACCTATAATCGTGGAAGAAGCTAGAAGTAATTCAAAAGCAAGGATTATAAATTATGAAAATATTTCTCTAAGAAACATATGTGTAAAAATGATACCGAGCGATCTAGATATGATTGATTCAGAATATATTTTAGAGGTAGTTGAACAAACTTATAGTCCAAGGATTCAAAAAATTCATAAACCAACCTATATGAGACCTTATCCAGAATACATAGATAGAATGTACCATTGTCCCATTAATTTTAGATTCCTAGACTTTACATTGTTCAATGGTCAAGGGCCTATATATGTTATGGAACACATAGGTAGATTCATCATTTCAATATAGAGAAGCTACTAATTTTGAATTTCTAAAGTTAAGATTGTTTCCAAATTCATTAATAGGAGGTGTACTCATTTGGTATATAATTTTACCACCAAACTTTGTTTAGAATTGGAATGACATGCAAATTATATTCCGAGCATATTTTTTCTAGGATAGAACTAGAGTTTGTGTTGACAGACTTAGTAAAATTGAAACAATACCTTGGAATGACTTTGAAGTAGTATTTAGATAGATTTATGAAGGCCAGAGGAAAGTGTAGGTCTAGGATTCCTAAAAAGGATTTTGTAATTGCAGAAGTAGGTTTGGAATGAGAATTGAGAAATAAATTCAAAAGGATGAAGTTTAAGGATATATATGAGATAGGGGTAAGAGCTTCTAGGTATGAGAGTTTATTGAGAGTGGAAGTAGATAAAAAAGTCTCAATTTACAGAACTTATTATCAAGAAACAATAGGCATGGATGTTGTAGAGTTCATAAAAGGTGAGCCATGGTTTATAATGCATTAATAAAAAAGAATGGTAAAGCTTTATTATCTTTGAGGTCAAATGAAGAACTCATTATGCATTTGACATAAATCAAGTTGATGCTATTTTTGATTGGTCATTAGCAAATAAAAGAAGTAAAATTAAAGGGAAACATAAATAAGTGACTGATGAAGAATTGAAAAGGAAGAATTATTGTAAATGACATGGGGTCATTGGCCATTTCACAAAGAATTGTGTAATATTTAGAAATATAATCCAAAATTTGACAGAATCAAAGCATGTTAAGTTTCCTAAAAAATGAAACAATGAGAATTGATAAGAACCGTCTTCCTTTAGTCAATACACTATTAGTTAATATGACAACCATGGCTAATGATATTTTATTATCATAGGATGTTACCTTTGTGATTGTTACAACAAATGAGTTGTTGATGCTTTAAAATCGAATTAAAAACTTAGATTTACAACAACAAACAAATCACAAGACATTAAAGGATTGTGTAGATGTCATATAACTACAAGCTATACTATTGACAAATATACAAACTTTGGGATATTAGTTAGAGAAAGAGTAATGAAAGGAGTGATAAATCTCAATGAGAAACAAATGCAAATTCTAGAGTTGATAGAATTTAATGGGCTCCCGAAATCCAAAAAGATGCAAGAAAAGCGACCAATACTAATGTAAATGTTGAATATAGATGAGATGACTTATCTAAAAGGAACCTCAATAAGAAATATCGTAACATATACAACTCTTTTAGTATATATATACCTCAAAACTCTAATTCTTCTTTCATGGTTGCATTATAATCATTGCACATGGTTTTCCCAACTTTTACATTGAAAAAGGGAGAAGGAGAGAGAAAACAATTCATTGACGAGATTCATTAATAAAAAAAATTAAATTTAATATCAATATATTTCTATTAAATAAAGGAGTAACATTGAGGTGTGTTCTAGAATTCTATTTTGTTGAAAAAAAGTAAATCGAGGTTTAGAGATTGTCATTCTATTCAATTTAATTTAGTGTTTTTAATGGATTTAAAGGTGTTTTGAGTTGATAAATTAATTTATTGAGGTTATAAGAGTTTTATTAGGATTTTTTAGGTGTAAATAGATTGAAAAATGATTTTTGAATCCAATAAAACCTTAGCTTGATTTTGTAGCCATCTATTCAATGGCTTGAATATACCAAAAAAAAGGACACATCATCAACTTTATTTTATTTTTATTTTAAAAATAAAGGGTGCGCCAACCTTAAAAAAATCAAAGGCAGGTATGCTGGCCTTGCATTGTAAGCCCATACACACCGACCCTTCTTTCTATTGGGCTTGGGATGCAAGGCCCATATCTTTGGCCTTAGTGACTGGCCCTTTTTATTTATTTTTTTTTAGAAAAAAGGCTTAGTATAATATATAAATTATCGTTCAATTATTTCATTGTTCTTAAATAGTATTATAGGTTTTTATGAGAATGTTTATAAATTTTATCTGATTATTGTGTACCTAAAAAGCAAAAATAAGAAATGAAATATTTCTCGTGTGTGTGTGTATATATATATATTATTTTTAATGGATTTTCATATTATTTTATCACATTTACTAATTGATGACATTGTCTTAGTATTTGTTTTAAGAAAAAAAACTTGCTTTTAAAATTATGATAGATTTAAAGAAAAAACAAAATCAATGCTTACAATAAAAAAAAAATGCTTTTACTAAAACAATCAAGAGATGTATAAGAAAATGAAATTTACATTGAAGTGCATTTTTACTTGATAGTTATATTCATTATCTTTTTTGCATATGTTTATTTTCATAGTTGTTTAATTAAATAAAAAATAGATTCTAAAAATAATGTTATAAAGCCTAATTAGAGTCACGATCTAAATTACAAGTTGGGTAGGTTGACTCAAGTCAATTCAAAATATCATTGTTCTAATTTTATTTTTAAACTCCAGAGGCAATGATGGGTTATAATGTTAACCCGACACGTTTGACCAAGTTACTTAATATTATCCAAAAATTTCATACATTTTATAACTGGTTAGCTAAACAACTAAAACACTAAGAGTTGGTTTTATTATTCATATGAATAATGAAGCAGGTTAATATATTAGTTTACACATTTTTATATGAAATGCTTGTTGTGGTTGCATCAATTGAAGCACGTAAAGGGCAACTCTAAGGTCGTAGGTTCGAGCCTCTATAGGCACACATTTTCCTTAAATTAAACATTGATGACCTGTCATTTGTGTTTCTTTCTTTTTTTTCCTTAAAAAAATAGACAACAAGTCGTTCACCCTTTATACAAAGTAAAAAAAAAATGGCCAGGCAAGTAGGCCTCCCTCAAGCCCACGCGTCTAGCTCTTTAGGCTAAGGCTAAGCTTTTTTTTCCCTACCCGTTTTGTTTTTTGCTTTTTTTTTTTATATAATTTTATTTATTTATTTCGAGTCCATCATTTAAAGTGAAGCTTTTATTCAATTTTATCCTTCATTCTAGATTTTTTTCCCTAGCTATTTTGTTTTTATTTTTTCGGGCTTTTTTCTTTTCAAGTCTATCATTTAGAGTGAGGCTTTTATTTAATTTTATCCTTTAGTTGATGGTAAATAACTTTTTGTATTTTCTTACCATGTGATAAAATTAAAAAAAAAAAAAGAGACCAAATAGAGTTCAGAACTCAGATCACGAGCTGACTAAATAGTAATAAGAGATTAGGGTTGGGATTTATGGGCAATTTAAACACATATAAAAAAAATCTTTATTTTTTGAAGGAAAAAAAAAAAGGATAGATATTGTTGAACCTGGTAAGCCAAGCTTGCATCAAACCCAATTTGAAAAGGCTCGTGCACAAGTTTTTTTTTTTTTTTTTTAAATATCAATTTGTCCCAATATTTTTGAAAACTGTTTTAAAAAAATATTTATGAATTACAAGCATAAAAGAATTTCAGTTTCAATATCGTAGTCAAGTTTTCAAAATTGATTATAAATCTTTTATCACTCTTCTTATAATCTTTCAAGTTTCTCATTTTCACCAACTAACGGATCAATTCTATACTTCATTACCAATTCCTTAACATCTATTTCTTGAGGAAGAACCTCCCCATTCCCTACCATACAAGCATGTCTTGCTTTGCATCTTCTATAAGCCATGATTATTTTAGCACAAAGCATTATCCACGGGGAATTGTTGGTTTCTGATTCCAATTTATATAGAAGAAAATAACACAAGAAAGATAGTAAACATAAGCAATACACAATTCAATTGAATAATGCGACCACATAAAAACTCTAATTCAAGGTTTTTTTTCATTGGATATTAGTCTACTGAAATACAAGCTAAACAATACTATTTATACTAGTCCTAGGTCTATTTTGAAGAGGAGAAAATTCTGAATAAATAATTATAGAGTTATGATAGGTATTCCTAAACTAAATAGAAAAATTTTTTTTGATTACTGAGCACAATATTTGATTTCCTAAACTAAATATAAAAACAATAAAACATCATAAAATAAAAATATTTTTCAAAACTAAATAGAAAAAACAAAACCACTATAAAGAAAATTAATTCATGCATCACAAAGTTCACTTTGGTACCTTATAGCTGTATTTTTGTCAATTTGATCCCTAGAGTTTTATGCTTTTATATTTTAGTGTTCAAACTTTATTTTCCTTACTTTTTAGTTCCCAAATTCTAAGAGATGAGAGAGAGTCACCAAAAAAACAGAGACATGAGTGAAAGAATTTAGCCGACCGTATTTGGTTATGAAAATGACCATTCTTGGTATTAATGGGTTAGCTTGGAAAATGGAGTTCAATGGTGATGGTTATACTCATCAACCATGCTAGAAAAAGCATGCAGCTCGTAAATAATTTTTAGATTTAGTTTGATTTTTTTTTTTAGTGATTTTAAGGTGTTTTGGAGTTATAAATAATTTTAAGATGTTTTAGGAGTATTTTCTAGTTACAATAAGCCAAAATTTAAGCTTTTAGGGGTAAAAAACTCAATCTTGATTTTTCAGCCACCAAAAAATTATTGTAATGGATGACACATCACCTGCTACAATTTTTTATTTTGATGTTGAGTAGAAGATGTGTTGTTCACTTAATATAAAAAAAGGTGTCAAGTGTGCGGGCCTTGTCTAGATCCATACATGCTTTGGCTTCATCTTTCTTCTAGGCTCATAATTTTATGTTTTTTTTTATCATAAATCTTAATTTTTTAAAAATATCATCTAATTATTTCATACTTTTAAAATGACATTATACAATTAATGATTACAATAGCAACAAAGGTTTTAATAATTATATATGAGCCCAATATGCAACAAAATGTAAGAAAAAAAACATATGAATATTTCATGAGAATTAAATAGTCTTTTCATTGTTATTTTTATATGGTTTTTATGAATTAGTTTCCTTAATTTTTTCATATAGCCATATAAAAATTATGAAGACATTATTATTATTATTATTTGTTTTAAACTTACTTTTTTTTAGATGATGATAAGTTTTTCAATAAATTAATAGAGAAATGGAAGTTTTGCCTCCAATTTTTTTTTTCAATCTTTATTTAAATCATGGAGATTCTTGTGAATATTTATTTTAATTATCTTATGTATTTATTAACAAAACCACATTGTTAATTAAAATTCTGTCAAAATAAAAGAAAGGCATAAATAAAGAATGATTACTTCAACTTAGAAAATACATTTTCTCCTCTAAAATCTAAAATCTTCAAAACTCTTACGAATATTTATTTTAATTGCTATAAAATTAATTAAGAATTGGCTTTGAAAATTTACCCCATTAGATTTAGCAAAAGTAAAATTTAGTTATTTAACTATCCTAAGTGGGCATGGTACAGTGTAGAATGTGGTAGGTGCTCAATTTTCCATCTTTGACTATTTATTTTTTATTAAAAAAATTTATAGGCAATTTGTTATTGATATTGTAATCAAAAGTTGTCAGATGAGTCCAATTCAGTTGTTAAAATTAAGATATTGAAAGAAATATCTTTTGTAATTTTTTTACTGGATTTCAGCATAGGTTGGAATGTCCAAAATGTACACGTCCTAGTCCAATCACACATTATCAGATTATCACATTATAGTCTTTTTACTATAAAACGGACATACACAAAAGGAAAGAATGTAACTAATTGAAAGAAAATTCTTTGATAATGTGTGAAAAAAAATTAAAAATTTAATTAAACTGAAAAAATTAAAAAAAAATAAAAACAAATTAAACTATAAAAAAATCAATTAAATTGATTAAAATTTTAAAATAACCGACTCGTTCGGTTCGGGTTCGATTTTATAAGCATAAAACTGAAAAAATGAAACTGAAAAAAAAACAAGAAAAAAAACCAAGTCAAACTGATTTGAACTGGTTTTTATCCTAAAAAACCAAACCGAAACCGGCCGGTTTGAACTGATTTTGATTTTTTTTTATTTTTTTTCGGTTTAATTATTTTTTATAGAACCGAACTGAAAATAATCACCTCTAATATGTGTTTATAACTTCTCTCTACAATGGTTCGGTTTTTGAGTCACGTGTGTTTATGCTTTATAACACTTAGTTAGCTAAGTGTTAATCAGTGATAATCTTAATTAACATATAAAATAACAAGGTTATGAAGTTTACACAACTCCATGACTTGCAATATAGGTACATTAATTATCTGATTACTTTATTGACAACAGAGCAATTAGGACTTAGCTTAATCTGCACAATATATTGAAGAAAACTCTACCTGGATTCAGTTCTGAGTCAAATTATCGGGTTGATTCATCAATAGGGTTTTATAATCATGCTCATTTCTGTTGGTGGTATGAATTTAATGACTAGTTTGGATTGAAAAAAAAAGACCTTGATTTTATCAAGGGCAATCTTTTCTTATTTTTATTTTATTTTGAACCATTGGAATATATTATCATAACACTCTAAAAATATTGGAAGTTATTTCGGTGTTTATTATTTATATAAACAATAAAGCATCTTCATATGTTTATGATAATTTAGTGTTGTAGATCAATTAATTGCACACGAGAATAGCTATGAGGTCATAAGCTTA
Source organism: Populus alba (assembly GCF_005239225.2). NCBI lineage: Eukaryota > Viridiplantae > Streptophyta > Magnoliopsida > Malpighiales > Salicaceae > Populus > Populus alba. Next base: position 4,295,331 of record NC_133301.1, on the reverse strand, counting down.
AATCCTATTAGTAATATTTTTTTTTAATAGATAACATGTTGTTTATATTTTTTAAATAAATAAAAGAAAGATAAAAAAAAAAACTAATAATAAAACAGGCCACATGCTAGGCTTGGCCTTTTATATCTTTTTATATTTTCTCTTTGTTTTGATTTTGGCAATCCGAAAACAATTTACTAAATTTACTTTATTTTTTTTAGTTTTGACACGATGTTTAAATGGTATTATAAATATGTATTTGAGTTTTAATAATTTGTTTTTAATCATTATTAATCTAATTCAAAAATACTAATACTAATAATAAATTGTTCACTTGAATTCAATTCCAATATATTTTTATTCTTAAAATATTTTAATTAATTTTTAATATGATTTCATCACATTTATGATGTTTTTAAACATTAATCACAAATGAAATATGAATATACTATTATGATATGTATTTTTAATTACTTTAACAATTGTAAAATATTTGTTCATTTAATAAAAATAACAATTCAAATTAAAAACTCCGTGTTCGTTAAGAATAATAAAAAATAAATTAATAAAAACATTTATCTGGATTAATTTTTTTTTAACAAACAACTTGATTTTTAAATTTAATAACAACAGCAAATAATTCTATAAAATTTTAATATTTAATTCTTTTTTTCCCGGGATGCATTGATATCGTGATGGTGCGCGCCACGTCAGAAACACTGAAAAGTGATACGTGACAACCCAGCTGTCCAGGTGTCGACATAATTATCTCTAAGTCAAATTTAGGGCTGGTCTCTAATTATCACTCTAATGGAGCAAAATCCACAGCCACAATGGGAAGGCAAGGTCTCAGCAAGGCTAGCCAAAGCCACAGCAGATCAAATATGGCCTCTCCTCAACGACTTCTTTAACCTTCACAAATGGTTTCCCGGCCTTGCCGCCTGCTATGGCATCCATGGGACTAATGGTGAGCCAGGTTGCATAAGACACTGTGAAGGCTCCTCGATTCCGTCCACCGACACCAATACAGATGGCCACAGTCAGCCTGTTAGCTGGTCCACTGAGAGATTAACAGCTGTTGATCATGGTCAACGTAGCTTGAGCTATGAGATAGTTGACAGCAATATATTGGGTTCAAGTCATATGTTTCGACGGTCAAGGTTGTTCCTCAAGGTGATGATGGTCAAGATGGGTGTGTGATCGAATGGTCATTCAGTGTTGATCCAGTGGCAGGGTTGGTATTGGATGAGCTGGTGAGAATGTATAAAGTGGGACTGCAACAGATGGCTGAGAGACTGGAGGATGGAGTTGAAGGTTTGAGAAAATTATACTTCCTTTTCTCGTTTTATATGTTTGCTGCAGCTCTTGATTATTTTTACAGCTTATAGCCTCAGATTTTTATTAAGATACATTTTATTATCATATACTGCAATATCCAAAATATATATAAATAAAAACAAAATGAATTTGAAAAGTCATTGGTCCCCTGTTTGCATTATTATGGGTATTAATGATTGATGCACATTATCAAAAAATTCATATGATATTAATGATATTGTGTGTATTATTATGGATATTAATGATTGATGCACAATTAGACAATTTGTATGATTTGATACACACACACAATATCATTAATATGAAGAGAGAGAGAGAGAATTGAAATATATATACGGTAAAAAGAAAAGAAAAGAAAAGAAAGATTAGATTTGTAGAGAGAGAGAAAGAGAGAGAGAGAATTGAAATATGAGCACGGGACGAAGAAAAAAGGAGAAAGGAGGAACAAATGGAAGAAGAAGGAACAAAGAAGACAAGTAAGATTGTTTTATGCTTAAATTTATTGGTTTGATTTTAGGGTTTGCATGATTTAAAAGGTTTAATAAATGTTTAGGGTGTTAGTTTGGTTTAAAATGAAATAATTTGAGGATTAGAATTATGAATTTTTGAGGTACTTGTTGATTATCTTTGGATTTGCAGTTTGGAAGATTGACCGATAAGGATTCTAAAATCTTGATCAACTTATTTACTAGTTGGTTGTAATCCGTCAGCTGATTAGCTTGTCGTGGTGATTGATCAGCTGGTTATTTTGGTCTGTCGGTTGATCGAGTAGTCGGGTTTAATCAGTTCCTTTAACTTGGGATATGTTCGACATTGATCGGGTGGATCAATATGGTTTTATAAATATGTTTTGGTTTCTAAGCTTAAAGTTGTAATATTTTATGTTATCCGTTTCGAGTTGTTTTTTAGTATTTTTGTATCCGTTATAGGTTCTGCTGACGTTCCTACTAGCAATCCTTAGTAGTCTTCAATTTTGCATTTGTTTTTTTTTTTTTTGCTTTGTTTTCCAGGTGAGTGTGATAATATTTAATATGTATGTAATATAAATAATATATGTATGTAGATTATATGATGAGTACAATTGGTTAATTCTTGAATATCTTTATTTTCTAAGTATTTATCAATTCTTAAATTTACGTTTGCATTCACATTCTATTGAATTAAATTTTATTCAATATGATAATTATTTGCTTTGATAACTATATAAGTATCTATTATGTCTTGATATCAGTGTACTTGTAATAAACTCCATATTAACAGAGAATAATTAATTTATGTGCACATAGTAATATGTATATCACTATATCTAGTTGGTGAGAATAATTAATTTATGTGCACATAGTAGTATGTATATCTAGTTGGTGAGAGATGCACCAACTTGTGACGACTTATCCTCTCATATTTATCTGACCTGTATTTCATTACAATATGCTATTATGCTTAATGTGTGTGTGTGTTGGTTGTTTTAATTCTTATATTTTTATTGTATCACAATTTATGGTCTATAACTTATAAATATCTATAATGTACATTAAATGTTATAATCTCACTGGGTTGGTTGAATTCACCCTTTATTTTTAATATTATTTTCAGGTTTTTAATTTTTATTAGTAGGTTGACTTTGTTAAGAGTTCCCACTTCTTCATCTTTTTGGTTGATATGCCCTGTTTGCTTCCGTGAAGCTTTCCTTTTAGTTTCTTATTCAATGTCTTCGAGTAATTTACTATTACACTATTTTAGTTAAATATTGGATTTTGATATCGTAATAAGTATTATGGATTATTATTTGTTTTTGTTTTATTTTGAAGAACATTTGAAATTTTATGAAGTGTTGTGTATTTTGTACAATTTGATTTATGACATGTATATAATGAGGCTTAGCATAGGTGAGTGTCCTCTTTCACATCACTCTTGCATTGCCGATCATGGATTTGAGATTCGAGTCGTGGCTTATACACTATATTTTATTTTTTTTAAAATGTATTAAATCTCAAATCTTGACTTTTTAGGCTATTAGTATCTCCTCTTGGAGACAACCAAATCTATATTTTGTTTGGTAGGCATCCAAGTCAGTTTATCAACCAAATTAGCTTTAATCATTTTTTTTTTAAATGATAATTAAAAAGTGTTTAAGACAACCAAATCTATATGGACTGTGAGCAACTTTGGTCTTTTTTAGACCCATTAGGGTCCTATTTGGTACTGCAATGTGGCTAAACTTTTTTTTTTTCTTTTAAATTCAAATATTGTTTTTGCTTCAAATTATTTTTTGTGTGTTTTTGAATTGTTTTGATATGTTGATGACAAAAATTAATTTTAAAAAATAATAATTTTTTTTTTATGCATTTGCAAGTAAAAAAAAAACTTTAAAAAATAGCTGTTACAATAATGCCAAACACTATCTAAGATATGAAAAGGACAACATACACCTTATTGTTAAGTGTGTTTAGGACAACTTCATCTTAATGGTGTTAGCAGTAACATTGATTAAGTGTGTTAGCTTGTTAAGCTGTGCTATTCATTAGTTTTGCAAAAGTATTTTTATAATTAAAAATATTTTAAAATAATATTTTATTTTATTTTATGACATCAGTATATTAAAATAATTGAAAAACATTTAAAAAATAAACAACAATTTGATGTTTTTCAAGAAAAAAAAATTAAAAATATTTTGAAAAGGAACTTAAATCACAAAATAAAAACTTGTTCAATATTTTTTAAAAATAAATATTTTGGTAAACAAATATTTTTGTTCCTTAGATTATGACTTCTAAGATTGGAATTGAATGAACAAAATAATCAGGACAAAATAAAAAAAGTATTCATTGGAAGGAGATAGTAGTGAGCAAAACAAATTTGAGGAAAAAAAAAATACAAAACATCCTCTCTCTCTCTCTCTCTCTCTGTTTTTTTTTTTCAATTCCTTCCATTTAAAAAAAAAACCTCCTTTTTGTTTATTCTTTCATCCACCTTTCTTTCAACTAGAAGTGAGCCTTTTTCGTGACAAGGATGCTCTTAGTGGATTTTCACTCCTTACTAGGTAGTTTTTTCGAGAGAAGATTGATGTGATCCAAGCTATACCAAGAGATTCATTAGAGGTTCTAGTTGGTCTAGTGACAAAACTTAGGGCTAAAATGGTCATAGAGGCTTTCAATGGACTTCTTCAAGACACATGGGTCAAGGTAGACTTCAAGAAGATATTAAATAATGAAGAAAAAACCTCAATTAATTTAATTCATGTTCAAGAAGTGCTTGTTGGTAAGCATTCAAATATTACAAAAAAATTGGAATAAAAAAAATTTAAATTTGTCAATTTTTACTTTTAACTACTATTTTTGTCATAATTGAAGCTGCAGAAGAAATTCTAATGTTATTCTAGTTTGCATTAGAAGGTAGACATTCATATCTTGCAAGTAATATATGACATGCCTTTTAATTCATTAAGAGAAGAGAAAACTATTCGTTTGAACTTGAGCTTCGATTATGCCAACAAATTATAAAAATAAATTTAGTCTTATTTAAATTAGTTGGACTATTGTTTTATTTATCTTTTAGTTATTATTAGGCTTTATAGAGATATTAAAGCTTTTATTAAAATTTGAGTTCATTTGATTATTATTATCATTACTATTTTCGTTTATCCATATCCATTAAGATATCCTAGTAGACTTATGATTCGTTTTATTATAAATACTATTTGTAGAGACTTTTAATGTTAGACTAGTTTTAATTAAAAAAAAACCTGACATTCTTGTTATCTTTTGTGTTGTTGAGTGATTTTTATATCAAGTTTTTCATTGAACTTGCAAATTCTTTGAAGGATTGAACAACTTTGTTGTAATTTTATACTACTTGTTCACGTCTCTTTATATGCATAGTATGGGGTGATCATTGTGTATAACTTTGGTTCTCCAAGGTAAGTTTTTGTTGGGTCACAAACTATTTGAATTTGATTTTAGTGTATCTTGGGAGGTGTCTGCATTAAAGATATTGATTCAAGTTCTTACTATTAATATCTTTACCTAAAAACAAGTAATATTTCTCAATAAAGTTGATTAATTAGGATGAAATTCTATCCTGTAGAAATTGTACATGCATATGGTTGATTAAAAATCATAAATAAATAAAAATCAATATGTAGATCAAAAACATTTCTTGAAAAATGAAGGAAAAACCCTTTGTTATTTGTCAAATGGGATATTGATTTTTTTTTCTTTTTCATGTATTTTGATGAACCGAATGTATCAAAATGTGTATTTACAATTCCTAAGAGATGGGATTTGATCATAATCAACCAATTTTTTGACTTTGAAAAGCAACTTAAATCACAAAATAAACACTTCTTTAATGCTCATTTAAGATTACAATTTACCATAGGAAAAGGGATAAATTGGGCAATTAGCACACAAAATAATAAATGGCAAATTAACACATGATGAAAAAGTTTTAGTGAAATAGCATAGTTTGAGGATGTCGCATTTCAAAATCATGACACTTGACTAATGTTGCGATAGTGAACCATGACATTAATTATAATTTTTTCATGATTCAAAAATGCAACATCGAATCAAATGTCATGATTCTGAACCACAGCATATAATTAGCATACCATTTAGAAAAACAACTAGACAATTCACAAAATGGTCAGACAATAGCAAAAATGATTTAACCATTTTGAGAAACGATTGGACTGTTATGGCTATTATCCAATTTGAAAGATTTTTGTGTTTTGAGATTATAAAAGCTTATAAAATCATAGTTTTTGTTAATCTAAATCTTAATTTACTTTATGATTTTAGAGAGTTAGAAAATTTATAATTTTAACAAATTTTGGACAGAGTTTCTTCTATATAAAAATTATATCCAAAAACAATTTCTATTTAAAAACACTTGCAAAAAACTACAATAACCTCAATAAATAAATTTTAACTAAACTCAACAAATTCTCACATTTTAAATCACAAGAATAAAAAGAACAAAATACACACACATATATATATGTGTGCGCGCGCAAAATAAATAAAAAAATAATTTAATAGTATAATATCAAGTAATTTCAAAATATATAAACTTAATTTATCTATGTTTATATCATCTATTCGATAATTTAGGCTTATTAATAACACGATTGAATCAGATCCTACACATGGCTAAGTAACCTCGTTCTCTATAATGATATAGAGTTAAGTCTTTCTTGGAGGACTTCTATAATATACACAAGTGGATTCTAGACATAAGTTACCAAGTGGAGGGTGAGCTAGGCCAGCCTAGACAGGTTTGGTACTGTGCTTCTAGCACCACCATAGCATCGGAAGGCCGTCAGGAAGAGATTAAGATCAGCTGGGCCAAAGAGAAGGTACTCGTGATCAATCCAATCGAACGGTGTATAAGCTATGAGATCATGGAAAATAACGCTGGGTTTAAGTCATATGTGGCCACCATCGAAGTCTTGCCAATCAATGGAGATGGTCAAAATGGATGCAAGATCGAGTGGTCATTCGTTGCTGATCCAATTGAAGGGTGGAGATTAGAACTCTTACATTCGCAACTGTCTCCAGTTCATGAGCCAAAACATGGAGCAGGCTGTCCTGTCTGCGTAATAACTTTACTAGTGAAGCAAATTCGATTCGGTTTGGTTTTTATTAAAAAAAAATAATTAAATTGAAATTTTTAAAAAAATAAAACCTGAAACTGAACTGAAACCAGTTCAAACTGGCCGGTTTTAGTTCGGTTCGGTTCGTTTTTTAAAAAAAAAAGCCGGGTTGTCTCGGTTTTTTCCGGTTTAGCTCGGTTTTTTTTGTTTTGGCTCGGTTTTTTTCGGTTATTTTTTCGGTTCGGTTCGGTTTTATAAACCTAAAACCAATACCGAACCAAACCGGTTAGTTTTTTCAAAATTTTAATCGGTTTAATCAATTTTTTTTTTTAATTTAATTTTTATTATTATTTTTTTTTATTATTATTTTAATTTCTCGATTTTTTTTACTTGCTCCTAAACTTTACTTATTGAAGTCAGAACTTGAGGACAAAGGCGAGAAGGGGGGACGCTTTAAAGCTACCATTTTTGCCGACCTTAAATATCATCAAGGACAAGAGAAGACTATTGATTTGATGCTCCACTACCAAAGAATTCTCGGGTAAAGCGACGAGGCATTCATTATCATCTGTCATTCAAAAAGAAGGACCTCTAAGAGGCTGTTTAACAGTGTATTTAAAAAATATTTTTAAAAAATTTTAAATTTTATTTTTATTTTAAATTAATATATTTTTGATGTTTTTAAATTTTTTTATCCATTAATTTCTAAAATAAATTTTTAAAAATTAAAAAAAATATTATTAACATATTTTTTAAACAAAATATTTTAAAAAACAATCACAATCACCCTCTAAACTTACTTATATCTGTTCCTATATTGCGGGTAATGATTTGGTAGGCAATGCTGTCTTCAGAATTATTATGAGTTATGCTGTATGATTGAGGAACCTCTCATGCCTCCATTCCCTACATTTTATCGTAGAATTCTGAGTTTTTGACGTCCTCTCATCTGTTAGCTACTTAGCTTTCTTCACCTTTAGATGAATCTCGAGCATAGAGATGATGTGGTCTTGAAGGAATTGTTTAAAGCAAAGCTAAGGTCTAGTTTGTTCGACAACAATTAGTTTTTTTTTTTTTTTCAGAGAATGGCCTTCATAAAAAGTGATTTATTTATTTTTATGTTTGACAATATAAAAATTAAACTGAAAAATATTTTTTAATGTTTTACTATATCATGAAAAATAAATAACAAATTATTTATTGATGTTTTATTTTATAAAAATTTATCTAACATATAAGAAATATTAAAAGAAAAACCCAAAACATGTGGAAAAAATATTGTGCATGTGCCTTGATTTACCAAGAATTATAATGGTGAATTTAAGATTTTTCCCTTGAAAAATCATAAGCATCTGTCTTTGAGGGGTATAATACTCTATACACTTGATTTTTGAACGTTTTTGATGTTTTACATTTTTGTTATTGTGTAATGACTCTTGTTTTTTAAATCAAATTTTTAAAAGCTTGACCACAAGAGTTTATTCATCATTTCATCATATATATTCATAATAATGCTTTGGTACTAGGGGCAATGTTATATTTTCATAAATAAAAAAACACATATTAGCATACTTTGCATGTTTCAATGCATTCGTATCTCAACCACCTTCAATAGGCACATGCGACTTATAAGAGTGGTCACAACCATTCTTATGTCATGTCATTCAATTTGTCTCAACATTTTTTTCCTTCATATATAGTATATGGTCAACAGATGACACGATCAAAAGCTTGATGTCTTCTCCCAAGTGCAGGAGTGTCGAAGTAATAAATAACCCGGCAAGACCGGGGTCGAACCACAGAGAGGTTAATTGTATAAATTATAAATAACAACGCAACAATAAAAATAATAACGATAATAATAACAAAAGTAGTACTAGTAATAATAATAATAATACTCAGTACGTGACGTTGTTATACCTGAGAATGATCTAAAAGATCGGGTCACAGGTTTCCAGCCTATATACTGAGTTTATGAACAAATAATAATAATACTCAGTACGTGGCGTTGTTATACCTGAGAATGATCTAAAAGATCGGGTCACAGGTTTCCAGCCTATATACTGAGTTTATGAACATATAACAACAACAACAACAACAACAACAATAATAATAAAGAAGAGAAGGAAGAAATTAATGAGAACTTTGAGTTGAAAGATTAATGTAAGGATTAAACAAAGATAAAAATAAATGTCAAGGTTAGAGGATCCACTAATGGTACTTCAAACAAGTATAGTATAAACTCTAATTACTCAATTGGAAACCACACATAAAGGAGGTTCCGATCAGATTATAAATTGTTAACATGATTACATTAGTTATTTTATTCGAATAAAGCTAATACTTGTAAATGTTGGTAGACATTCATGATTATAACTTATGTTAACAACAAATCAAGTTCCTTTCATAGCTCAGGTGTCGGTTATACCATACAGTATGGGCTATGAAAGTACCAAGTATTTGTTGTACCAAGTGTTATACAACATAAATCTAGATTAACCATTTAACAAGCAAAGTATTAAAAATGAACAAGATAACAAATATAAAACATGTTAGTATCCAACATTCAGGTCCATGTTAAGTTTATATTATATTTATTCTTACACCATTAGTGTAACTTTTTCACCTTGACATAATTAACTTAGCTAAACATATTGAAAGAAAGAAACATAAATGAACAAGATAAGAACATAAATGAGAAGGAAGTTAACTAAGTAAAGGAAAGGAAATGAAGTGCATAAACTTGATATTAAAGAAAGCAAAACATAAGCAATACAAAGAGAGAAAGCAAGAGCATGATCTTGATCTGAAAACTAAGATGCCTCAATACATGGTAAGTGCCTCCTTTTATAGGCCAAAATTTGGAACTATTGATTTGTTGACTAATTGATGAGTGGGTGGCCACATCTTGACTTGGTGACAATCCTTATCTTCTTGTCTGAACAAGACGTCATTTCTAACATCATAATTTATCCAGAATCCTCAGGAATATTCTAGAAAATTGTCTCAGCTTTCCAACAAAAAAAAGATGAGGTCATTTGGACTTCTAGAACTCAAGATATGGGCTGAACACTAAATAGTGTCTAGGCTGCAGGAGAGCTTCGGACTTCTTCGTTGTTCCTATAATTTGGACTTGAAAACGGCCTTCTTAGATCTTGGTGTCAAATGAAAGTTGTAGGCCTATGTTTTACCTTTCCATCCATATAAAATGGACCTAAATCCGAGATCTAGAGCTCCAGATATGATCCAATTACCGAGCAATGTTCCGGTTTGGACTGCACCGACATCTCTTTTCTAAGTTTGGCCATCTCTTTGTCCTTTAACTTTCAATGCTTAACCTCATCAATCAATCCTTTTATTTATGTGATAGTCCTGTATTTAAAATGAGCATTTACCATAAATTAAGGTATCTTATAATATCAAACTTGTTATTATAAAACATGCTTTCGTTAAGGAGTTATTGATACTTCAAGTGCAAAATGATGATATAAAACCTTGATAAACATGTATTTTTAAGTACTAATCAATAGACCTCCAATGTAGCGTTGATGATCTTTTCCATTTCCTTTTTTTTTTTTTTTTTTTCTCTTTCCTCTTAAAAATCATGCCTAGCCCTTCAAATTTGCATATTAGACTTCAAGTTTGTTTTCTTTTGCTTTCATCCCTTATTTTTTATTCATATTTGTTGTCCTTTAATTAATTTTTATTATTTTTTTAATTTTATCCTTCAATTTCCTAATGTGTGAGATTTGATCCTCATGTTTTTATTTCTATTTTTTTTTCATATAGTTTTTTTTTAATATGTTTTTTTTTTTATTTTTCATATAGTTTTTAAATATGTTTTTTTTTTTCAATTTCACCCTCCAATTTTTTTTTCTTTCATATCCAATGCTCATTCTGTTTGTTTATTTATTTATTTATTTTTGCTTTGGGAAGTTTTTTAAATATGAGGATTTCTCTCTAATTTCATCCTTCAACATCAAATTGGTTAAGAATTGAACTCGGGTCTACGATTTAACTAGTTGTGAATTTAGAATATTAACTCAAGTTTAAAAGATTTGCTACAAATAGAAAAATAGAGAAATCCTGTTCTGGTCAATTACTGTAGATTGAAACAATAAATCTACAATTTATTTTCTACAAAAAATTTAACGCTCCCCCCCACTCAATTATTATGGATTAACCATTTTTTAATTGATCGATATTGCTATTGTATTTTTTACATCTTTTTTGCACAACTAAATTACTAGAATACCTATAAAAGCAAAACAACACTTAACTTGGGTCTAAGGTTTTTTTTTTTTTTTTTTTAATTTCACTCTTAAAGCTTGATTTCAAGGGTGTATTCATAATCTTGGGGCAATTAGATCTTTTAATTAATGTCGGTAATAATTAAGAATTTTTTTTTATTACATCATTTAATGTTGGATTGGATAGGTAGACTTTATTAGTGATGTTTTTTTATAGGGTTATCATAGTCTCAAATAAACATTTATTTAAAAGTTGATGCTCAAAATTGAAAGCGTCTATTTTTTATCCTATAATTATGTAAAAATTATTTTTAAAAAACAAAGTTATTAAACCCAATTGAGTTCATGAACTCAGTTGTGGGGTTATTGGGGTCATCCAACATGTCATTGTCTCGATGCTTAAAAATACAAAAGTTTTCATATTAAAGTTCTTTTATAAGCTAAGTCATGCTTTTACCGGTTATTTGGATTGTCTCTAAACCCATGAAATCAACCGATTCACATTAGGTTAGCTTTGATTCAGTTTAATTGGAAACTTGTGCCAGACAATAAGTCAAGTGGAGAGATTTCAAGATTTTTCTACTTACTCGAGTTTAATAACATTTCCAAAGAATTTCCCACACTTTTAATTTTAATTTTTATATTTAAAAACTTTGGTTTGGTATGTGGTAGAGCATAGGCCAATGAACTAGTTAAATATAATTATCTAACCACTTACAAGAAAAGAATGAGATATAAAAAGTGTAACGGTAGGGGGAAAAAACAGAATTTATGATATTTATATATATATATATATATACACATTTATATATAGTTTATTTTATAAAATGTAATAAATATTTTGAATATAATATTATAGACATATAACTATTTTTTGGTGTTCAGAGAACATTGAAAATAAATTTCTTTTCTATGGTATTCTAATTTTATAACACAATTTATATGATTTAAAATGTGTGATTATTGTATAATATAACATGTTTTGTATTTGAATATATTTTTTAGCAATATAATCTAAATTAAAGTATTATATGCACTAATATATTTAAATTAATATACTTTTGTATTGTATATTAATATATCCTAATATATTATTTCCCATATAAATATATTAGTAATTTATTTATTTTTTAATAATATTATATTTGAAAGCATTTTAATAATAATATTGACTAGAAACATATAGAAATAATGCTTTGATGTAATAGAAATCTAATTATTATAATAATTTTATAATCTTCTATACAAAACATTTTTGTTTCATGAACTTTTGTCTTTACTCTATATTCATTAATCAAATATTAGATTCACTAATGAAATATAATTGAATATTTAAGATAAAAAAGTTTTTATTAATAATAAAATATATTTTGCATAAAAAAACTTAGTGTTATGTATAACTAACCAATTGACTACAATGCATATTTCTCACTTACACTAAAGTCAATTGCTTATGTATCTGATACCATATCCATCGATATGATGATCATGCTTATGTTGAGAATGGCTTTTGTAAGATAACCTGCAAGATTCTCTTTAGTTGGAACTCGCTCTGTATCTTTATATCTTTCCTTTATGATTTCTCTAACAAAATAGAATCGTTTAAGTACATGTTTGAATCTTTAATGAGACCTTTGTTCTTTTGTTTATGCAATAGCTCTATTGTTATCATATTACAAACCTACTAATTCTAGGAACCTTGCCTAGTTCAGTTGTGAATTTTTTTTTATTTTTTTATCTAAACAACCTCTTTTTTCATCTTAAACATAGAAATGCATTCAACTTTAGTTGTAGAATCTGTTGTAATCTTTTGTTTAGAACTCTTCCAACTTACAACACCACCTTTTAAACTAAAAACATATCCTAAATGAGATTATCTATCGTTAATATTTGATTGAAAACTAGCATCTAAATAACCATGAACTTCATCTAGTTCATGTCCTTTTATAGACTAGAGAGATGTTTTTAGTTCTTCTTAAGTATTTAAGAATCTTTTTAACTATCTTCTAGTTACTCTCACCTAGATTATATTGGTGTTTACTCGTTATGCTTAAAATATAGTATCGTATGGTCTTGTACATGGTATCGTATATATAATGGATCTTATAGCCAAATAAAGGAATCTTTATATCCTATTTCTCTCCATTCATGTCTTAGAACACATATATTTGGAGATACATATTCCTATGAAATTGATAAGTAACCTTTTTTGGATTCTTCTATGCTAAACTATTTCAACGTCTTTTTATATGTACGTGGATTAGGACAATCCAAACAATCTTCTAGATCTATATCTATAGATTTTTATTTTTAATATATAAAGAAATTATTTGATAATCATATCTTTACTAACTGAAGTAAAATAATGTCATTTTCTATCAATAATATGTATAATATTAAGAAAACAACTCAACTCCACTAACTTTTTTATAAACCTAAGGTTCATCCATTTTCTTTTATTAAATCAAGTTGTTTAATTATCTTATCAAAATGGATATTCCAACTTCTTGAAACTTGTTTAAGTCTATAAATAGATTTTTGTAGCTTGCATACTTTGTTAGTAAATTTTTCAGATTCAAAACCTTCAAAATGTGTCATATACACATCTTTACAAAGATTCCCATTCAAAAATACAATTTTGACATCCATTTGCCAAGTCTCATAATCATGGTATGAGCAGCTATAGCAAGAAAAACCCTTATGGATTTTAACATAACTATTGGCAAAAAGGTTTCATCAAAGTCAGTCCTTGTCTATAACCTTTAGCAACTAGTCTAGCCTTATAAGTTTATACATTGTTATCCATGCCAATATTTCTCTTAAAGAACTATTTGCATCCAATTTTATTCGTTTAGGTGGATCAACCAAAGTCAATACTTGGTTGGTGTGTATAGAATTCATCTTAGATTTGATGAATTCAAGCCATTTCTTAGAATCAATTTTAAATATTGTTTCTATATAGTTAATAAGCTCATCAAGTATGAGCAACTCGTCATCATCAGCTTCCACAAAAACTTGATATCTCAATTGTGCATGACGTTCTCGTACTTCCTGTTTCTGTAGTGATACATGACTCATGCAAGAGCGCTTTCCTACTAGATCTATGGAGGTTTTGTGTTTTCTAAGTTTCAAGTTGAACATCAAATGTTATAGTCTCATATTTTAGTTATGTTTCGATGTTAATTTATGGTTCTTGAACTTTATTATGTTCTATTTTCCTCTCACTACTCCTTTCAAGAACACATTTTTTTCTCTCTATAAATATAGCATATTTTAAAACAAACACATTTTGCTTAATAGGATGGTTAAAATAATATCCAACTGATTCTTTTGGATATCATATAAACTTACAATTATCTGACTTAACTTCTACATTTTCAGATACTATATGTTTCACGTAAACCTTACATCCTCAAATCTTTAAGTATGATAGGTTTGGCTCTTACCATTCCATATCTCATATGAAGTCGTATCAACAAAATTTGATGGAAAAATATTTAGAAGTAAGCAATAGTTTACAGGGCATAACCTAGGAAAAAGACGGAAGGTTTATAGAGCTCATCATAAACTATACAATATCTAATAGGGTACGATTTCTCCTTTCAAAAACTCTATTAAGTTATGGTGTTTAAAAGGTGTCCAATGTGAAAGAATCTCATTATCTTTTAATAGTCTTGAAATACTTGGCTCAAGTATTCACTATCTCAATCCGATCAAAGTATTTTGATTCTCTTTCCAGCTTGTTTATCAACTTCATTTCTGAATTTTTTGAACCTTTCAAATGATAATTCATATTTATGTTTTTATTGAATAAACATAACTATATCTAGAATGGTCATCAATAAATGTAATGAAATAAGTATATCCACCTATGACATGAATTGTCATTGGTCCCCATGCATCGGTATGTATTAGACCTAATAATTTTTAGACATTTTGCTTTTTTTCTAATAAAGGATATTTTAATCATCTTACTTAATAAATAAACTTTACAAGTTTTATACAATTCATAATCACAAGGATCAAAATATCATTCTTTTATGTAACTTAGTGATTCTTGTTTCATTAATATGACATAATCTATAATGAAATAAATATGAAAGATATTGATTATATAATATGTTTTTCTTGTAGTTTATATTAAACATAGGCATTTCAAAATCAAGTATATTATTCATATAATCATCAAATATATATATATATAACATCATATTATAAAAAGACCAACAATTGTCATCAATAACAAATTTAAATTCATTAAAAAATAAGTAAGGAATGGATATAATATTTCTAGAAAGTACTAGAACAAAATAACAACTATCAAGTTTTAGTATTAGCCCACTTAATAAACTAAAATAATAAGTTCATAATAACTGTTACTCTATTTCAAACTTGTAAATCTATTTTGTCTTTGTATAATATTTTATTGTGAATGTAAAAAAACATTTTTGGTACCCAATACCTAAAAACCACTAAGTGAAGTAGAAAAATAGTTTTTCAATCATAAATATATCTAAAGTAGAAACGTTAATAAGTTAATTACCTTTTATAGTTGCAAGATACTCCTTGCAATTCTTTTTTCAATGGTCATTATTAATTATTATCATAATGATGACAAGTACACTTATCTTTTTTTATGCTTACAATACGCTTTTTTTTTTAAAAAAATTTTTTTATTTTAAAGATAAAACTATTATTCTTCTTGTTTTTTTTTCTTAGACATTCTAGAAAATATATGAACATGACCTTTTTTTTAATCTTTTTAAGGTCTCTTCAACAATTTTATACATATAACCATTCAATTTATTCATGCAATAGTTCATGATGATTGCAAAAATCAAGTCAACAATTAACTTTTTATTCATGACAAAACTTAATGGCCTAATTTTTCAATATAGTCAATCATTTTCATTTTCGAAACATACAAGTATTTTTCAAAACATACAAGTATTTACTAAGGAACTCTCTATCATCTTATAGTGAAACAATTTCTTAAAAATCTCATACTTCTCATACTTCTAAGAGGGTGTTTGGGAGTGTGGTAGCGGTTGCTTTTCAAATAGCTTTTCGTGCTGAAAAGCATGCAAATAATTTTTTTTATTTTTTAAAAATCATTTTTGATATCAGCACATCAAAACAATCCAAAAAGTACAAACCGCACTCAATTTTAGTAAAGAAAAAAAATTTAAAAATTTTCAAAAAATAGGTTCAACCTCAATGCCAAACACCCAGTTGCATTAAACAACTTTATAAGATATATAATCAAAGATACAACTTACTCATTATCATCAATATAACATTGATATTCTTTCATAACTTTTTTATTAGTATGGAATTGAATTTTTAAGAACATTTAACTTTCTTTCTTGTTTAAAAATAATTTTCACATTATGATACTAGTCAAAAAAGGTTTAATCCAGTCAATTTATTAGCATCATAAAGATATGTGACTAATTTTGATCTATCAACTTAATCATGTAAGGATGTCGATCATTAGTTCTTTTTCTTAATTATGAATTTCTTTTTCTTTGCATAAATACAAGTTCCGTTTCATGAGATACAATTCACAAATGAGGGACAATAAACCTGTGACATAATGTGACAATTGAAACAGCTATACTTACGACTAGCCAAACTCTTGACTATCCTGTAAGAGAATCTACCAGTGATTGTAAACTTGTTCAGAATCAGCTCCTAATCTTCTTCTCCATCCAGCTGATTATATCCTGACCAACTTCTTCACGTTCAGGCTCAAAGAGAAGGTCATGCAAGAAACCATCATAAAGCTTTATATCTTTGAACTTGGAGGCTGCCTCATTGTACAAATCCTGAGATGCTAGAGGATCAGTTACCTTGTCAGCAGTTCCATGGAGAACAAAGAATGGAACAGTCACAGATTTGAAATTGCGCAGCAAATAAGAGGATATACGCAATATCTCATGCCCTGTACGGACCCTTATGGGTCCTGTATAGACCAATGGATCAGAATACTTGGCCAGAAGTGCTGCAGGATCCCTAGAAACTGGAATGCCCCTTTTGTTTGCTCCTTTGAATTGGAACTTGGGGATAACCAGAGAGAAAAAAGGAGCCACAGCCTGCTTGAAAAATATTAAGTGAGCGTTTTATAACCAGAAATTAAAACTAATGCAACTTGATGTTCTAAAGGCCTGATTCAAGTAAAATGGACCTTTAACAAAATTGTTAAAGGGCATTGTGACTTGTCTTGGTTCCATATATTAAAAAGTTAGAATTCCATCAGTCCCTCTAAAACGGGGACAAAAAAAGTTAAATTGAACATAGCATTAACTATAATGAATTTGTGGCATCTTCCAAGGATTAATAAAATCTAATGAATTGGACATCAACTATGACAGCACAATCCAACATGTCACAGTTATCAGTACAGAAGCTTAACTACAATGCATTGGAATATTGCGGTATTTCAAAATGGCATGCTTTGGCAAATTCCAAATTCAAAACTCAATGAATTGAACCTTAGCTCCTTAACCATGAAAACACAATCTACCATATCATAGTTATCGTCAATAAAATCTTCCCATCTACCCATCATCATGATTTAAGCGACAGAAAAGACTTTACCCCAACAATAGGATGTGCAGGCTTGACACGCAAAGCTGGTGAGGTCAGTATAATTCCCTCCAGCATTTCTTCAATGTTAGGATATGAGGCCGCCTGCTCAGAGAAGCAATTTATTAGTTCCACATTAATAATAAAACTGCTAGACCCAAAAAAACAACAACAAAAAAAAAAGAATACCTCTTCTTTTGAAAGTGTATTACCTTTAAAACCACAGCACCTCCAGTTGAGTGACCAAAAGGAAGCATGGTACTCCGGGGTTCTCCGACTTAATCTTTTCCAAGAAAGCTCCCTGTTGAAACAGAAGTTACAAAGTTCATCCTATCAGTTTTGTAGGTATTTTATGAATGATTAAAAAAAATGCCTCCAAACTAAACAAAATTCGTGATGGAATCAAGTTCAACTTACTGCCAGGCCAGGAAAAGAAGCAAGAAAATGACAAAATAACTGTGAAGATGCTTAGGAAGAGAACTGTGCATGATTTAAACACAGAGTGCAGGTCTGACATACAGTAATGATTATTCAAGATTTATTCTAGTACCATGGATGGATGCAATAAAGAACAGTTTTCCTGGCAAAGGATAGAGAAAAAATGGACAAGTGAACTTACAGTATCTGCAACAACATGATCTAGTGAAGGAACATATCCATGCAACCCATCACTCCCACCATGACCTTCACAACGGGAAAAAAAAAAAAACATTACCACACTGCAAAACTAGAGACTTGGACTACAAACCTTTGAAATGGAGAATAAAGGGGCAGTAACGGACCAAGAGAAAGGGATATCAAAAAATTTATCAGCATAAACAGGCATTGGAATGCTCCAAACAAAATAAAGGTGTTATCAAAATCTGTCCTTTTCTATAATATGTGAAGACTGACCAATATCATTCACCGATACAACATTGTTTTAACTTAAAGAACCTTCAAGTGGATCTTAGCAAATGTAATCACACCTATGCTATAAATAAACTGGGGATGAAGCTTCATAACAACCTATTGACTATAAAGGTCAACACACACCAACACATGAGCATCTTTTATAAAATCTAGCTACCTATCCAATCCATTGCATAGACACCAAAGTTGCATGAGGTTAGTTGCTTTGCGAATTGAGCATATCGTCCACTGAAAATTGAAAGGCAAACAGAAGAGAAGTCAAAGATCTTTTATTTGGAAAACCCGGGGGGGGGGGGGGGGGGGCGGACAGATTAGCTTCAGATGCCAAAGATCTTTTACTAATAGGATAGATTAGAGAATGCAAAAGAAGTTCGAAAGATGACAGAAGTCCTCAAATATTACCTGTGCTCATTAAGGCCATGAATAATAACCAAAATGCCCCTGAAATCACGAAGCAACCCTCATATCTCAGTACAGAATCAACACGGAGGAAAAGCAACAAAAAATAAATGAAGGTAAAGGTATACATGCTAAAGATGTGTCATATGTAGAATAAAAACCACAATTAATCATAGCGAAGCAGCACCATAGCCCCTTTATCCTTTCACTTAACGTAACGCCTGACGAGCAGAAAATACAACAATATTTCACGTTTCCAAGTTCACAACATGCTCATTCTCATATAGAAACAGCATCTTTTTGCTTACAGTAATATAAAAAAATATGAAACAAATATCAATCACAACAAAACAATAGCTATATTTAGAAAAAGAAAACATTTGATTGTCTTTTCCCTTTGCAAACAAGTAAATCCATTCCATTTCTATCTCATTCAGCTTCTTGAATTGAACCAGAAACAATCAGAAACTCAAAAACCCAACATTGTAAAACCAACCCAATTATTAAGCAACTGCAATTTCAAATAGAAAACATAAATAACTACCTTCTTTAGTTACTTTAGAATCCCTTGTTTAATCCCACATAAACAGTGACTTTTAAACAGCGTAATTATAAAATCAAGCCCGAAATTGCATGCAAGTTTCGCTCTATCTTTCAAGTCTTTTATTCCAATATTTTTCATTTCTCTGACAACTAATAAATAAAGCAAAAATTTCTTAACAATAAAAAAACAAAAAAGTAGAAAATGAAAAATAAAAACTCACTTCTTTTGCCCGGTTACCGGAAACCAAGACCTGGTGAAGAGTGCATTTCGTCTAACACCAAAGAACAAGAACGTACTCCACGGCAGTCTTCGTTACCGGTCGTCATATCGATACCCTCAGCAAGAGCTCTCCTTTTTATAGTATCTTCCTCCTCCAATCTCCATCGTTTCACTGACTTACTAGGCGATTGCTCCGCTGCGGAGTCCGCCGTGTAACGGCGGCGGTAACGACGAGGGAGGAGGAGGAGGAGAACGACGGAAAAGAGAAGTGCGTGAATGTAGAGGAGAGAAGTTCTTAGGGTTTTCAAGATTGGGATTATTCGATTGCTCGCTCCTGATGTTAGTGGCTCCATCTCTGCCATCGTTGACATGGCAGTAGGAGATCAAAAAGTCAAAGAAAAAAATGGTTTGCTGAAATATCAGATTTTTAGAGAGAGAATTGGTGGTGGAGAGAAATGGGAAAGGAGTCGCGAGAGATTTTGGGCGTCAAGTGAGGGTATTTATAGAGGAGTAAAGAAATAATAAGGGTAAAAGTTCATTTTGGTACCTATTGTTTCAACCTCCTCTTAATGACCCTTATTCTTAAGATGAACTTAATGTAAGCATCTAAAATAACTTCCTGGAAATTTATCATATGAATAAAAAAAGGACTCATTTGATTATTGAAGGCTTACATATGATCGTTAATTTTAGGACCCATGAGATTAGTCGAGATGCGCGTAAGATGGTCGAAAATAATATATTTAAAAAGAATATTTTTTATTTATTAAATATTTAATTCTCAAAATGATTATTGATACGTTATTTAATAGACAGAGAGATGGATAATTTTTGGAAAGTTTTCTACACGTAACTTCTTTGAAACTTTAGATGGGAATAGAGAAATTAAAGAAAATGAAAGAAGAGGATTGGAATTGCATTGAAATGGTAAGTATTTACAAGCAACCTCTTGGAAACATTAGGATCGGTGCCGGGATTAGAGCCGTGTGGGGTAGCCGTGGAATCAGAATTTTCATAAAATTTTAAATTTTTTATTTAAAATTAATAAATAAAAAAAATATTAATTTACTATATTTTTAAATTAAAAATATTTCAAAAATCATAGCTAGTACTTTTTCAAATACTTTCTAGAAGGTAGAGAAAGGGTCAAAGGGGAAGATTGACAAAACTTTAATCCGAAAGATACTGATAACGGACATGAAAAGAAACTGTTAGGTAGAGTACACAGAAGGAAAGATTCATGGAACCGATTACGTGGCTTAATGAGACATGCATATCAAGCGTTTACTTTTTCTGTTGTTGCAATGGACGGTAGTGATGAGGGCATGTAGGATAGTTATTGTAATTACGGCGACATAAGAATGTAGAGAGGAAGTTTCAGCCACTAATTGATAGCTGGTGTAGCTTCAAACCCCGTGGAGGTAAGAGACTGGTGGAAGTTAAAGGGCACCGGCAACTGGGTGGGAAGGTACGGCGAAGGTATCTTAATTAATTCAAAACCCATAATTTAAAACAGAGAGCAGAGGAGTAATGGGATAGGTGCTAGCTGAGGCTGAGCTGCGAGCCTTATATTTGAAATATCGGACAATATTAATCATTTTATATTTAGATATTATTATTTTAAGATTGAAAGTAATTTTGATTTTTTTTTTGTGAATTAATTACTAAGGATGAACCAAACAAACAAATTAAGACGACTAGATGATAGAAATTTTCATTTTTAACTAAATATAAGCACCCCAATCAACCATGCCCATTTAGCACAATCATATTTGAAATAATATCCGAAAATTCAAATATTTCTTTTTATTTATTGACATATATAGAAAAAATAACCTTTTTGGCTAGTTTTAGCTTTAATAAAAACAAAGTATAAAATTATATGGAGCTTTTTATTATTTATTTATTTAATATTTGAGTCAATTTAAACGTACTTTGACGAACTACATAGACTCTGAAATTAATGATTATATAAACTTTCAGTAGCCATGAATTTATGAGACTCAAACTAATAATTTTTAAAAAATAAATTTTAAAACTTGAGTAGTTAAGTTAAATCCCTCAACAGGTGGAGCAAAAAAAAAATAAAATTAGAGGAATGAAGATTTTAATTGTATTATTATTTTATTTAAAATTATATAGATTATTAAAGGATGAGCTAGAAAAAATAATTTTATTGAAAGGCCAGAGCACCTGTTAATCCCCTGTCTCCGCCCCTGCCCCTCAGGGTTACTTTATTATATTAAGGCACGATTTTGACACTCAACATAATGCATGAATAAATCAGTCATTTTCATGAGAGAAATATAAAATTATTGCTCCTTTCTCTTTTGCTTGTTTGCACCAATCTCTTGGGCGCTTCAAAAGGACCGGTTCTCTGTTTCCACTCATCAATTAAAACGGTGCATTTATAATGAGGATTTTGGGGTGCATGAGATTACGATAATAATTATTATTTAAAATATTTGAAGGTAATATTTTTTTTTTATTTTTAAAAATTATTTTAATATTAAAATATAAAAAAATAAATTTTTAAAAAATTAAGACCAGATATTGAATTCATAGGCTTTGTTCGTGATAACAATTTTTTTTTCCTATTAATGTGGGTATTCGAATTAACTTGCACGCGGCTCTGAAGTTAACAACAATGTAAGTTTTTAATGGCCCTAAAATTTATAAAATTTAAACTAGTAAATTTTAAAAAAAAATTAAAATCTAACTAATTAAGCTATTTTTCATAATAAATTTGTTGATTGATGTTATTATTACCTGAAAAAACAAGAGTTCTCTAGAAATGATGGCTTGCGGGTAGCACATATATTTGAATAATGACCCTGGGGGACTTTATAAAATTTAAACTAGTGAATTTAAAAAAAAAATTAAAATTTAACCAATTAAGCTATTTTTTATAGTAAATTTGTTGACTGATATTATTTACTACTTGAGAAAACAAGAGTTCTCTGGAAATGATGGCGTGCAGGTAGCACATATATTTGAATAATGACCCTGGGGAAATTTATAAAATTTAAAAAATAAATTTAAAATCTAACTAATTAAACCATGTTGGCTGATGAGATTATCTGCTGAGAAAACCAGAGTTCTCTGGAAATGATGGCGTGCGGGGAGCACAGATATTTGAATAATGACCCCGTGGGGGGTCTGGAAGGGGCGAAAGCATAAGGAACAAGTAGTAGAAGATAAGATGGCTTTTGCATTCCAAAGCCGATATGAAGCTTCAGAAAAGCGAATAATATCAGTAATAATGCATGATTCGTATTCCAGCTACAGGAAAAAGTAAATTTTCAAATTAAGTAATCCAAGATGGGGAACATTTTGCATAATCTTTTGGAAAAGATGTCGTCAAAATCCTCCACCATAATCAAGTTATTAAACCCACTTTTGCTAATTACTTAGTAAAGTAGATAGGCTAACCCATCATTTAAAACTATATTGTTTTAATATAAAAAAAATTAAATGATATTATTTTAAATCAAATTGAGTTATGATCAGATCATTCAAGTTTGACTAAATCAACTCTCACTTGAGTTTTTAAAAATCTAGATTTAGACTAGGTTCCTAATCAACTCATTAGCTATGTTATATTTAATAATACTATCTATAGTTATTAAACCTTACTCAATCTGCTAGGTTAATTTAGAAATTTTTTAACTTAAAGTCTAATTCAAAGTAGATTTGAAGTTGAATGCAAAATTTACCATGCTATATTAAATATAAAAAAATAAGATTAGTTTATGAAACAATGTCAATTTTGTATTTGAATATAAAGAAAAATACCAAGTTTGAAAAAAAATATGAAGTAACATTTTTTATTAATGCATAGGAAAAATAATATGTAAAAGACACAAAGTTGCAATAAAAAGAAGAACAATATGCAAAGATATATATATATATATATATATATATATATATATATATATATATATATATATATATATATATAAAAGGATGCCTAACAAACACAGAAAAAATATAGAAAAATAACAAAATAAAAATAAAAATTTAAAGAGATAATAAAAAGAAAGGAAAATGAAAAAGCTGCTAAGAAAAGAAAATGATAAGAAGACGGCATGATATGCCATCTTTTTGAAATGGCATTATTGAAATTATGGTGTTGCTCTTATTTCTCCCTCCCAAGTCTTATCAAACAGCTTAATTACTTGTAAGGAACAGGCTTTCTCGGCTATGCTGTGAAGAACTTTGGGCCCAGGCGTGGCAGTGGGCCCTCCTGCCCCCCGCCCTCCGCTCCCCTGACAAATGTTTTAACTATCGCAACACTCGTTTTTTTAGGAAAATTAAAATAAAAATAAAAAGAAAACGGAAAAGGAAAAGGTAGTTTGGGTGTTACAACTTTTTAATTAAATGAGTGTTTTATAATTGTGGGGATGGTTATTTTTTAAAAATATATTAAAAAGTATTTTTAATTTTTTTATATTAATATATTAAAATAATAAAAAAATATTAAAATAAAATTATTTTAAAACAAAAATAATAATTATATTTTTATAAAAGGTAGATTGAACCAATGCCTCAAACAAAAACTAAAAATTACAAAAATTTTATATATTGCCGATCATTTCTTGACTTTAATTAGCTTAAGAAAAATAATCTTGTTACAAACAAACTAATATAAAAAATAATATTTTAAACAAAAATTATTTTAAGCGCTGTAATTTTTATAGAATCAAATCAAAACGAATAATTGAATAATCTTGGAAGAGGATTACATATCATGCAAACTTTATTCTTTACGGTTGGATCAAGGGTTTAGAGCACACAAATATATCAACCGGATCAAGGGTTTAGAGCACACAAATATATCAACCGAAAGTATTTTTTTATAATAATAAAAAAAACAATTATGAGAACACACTTCTTTCACCAATATAGTGTATTTAAATAAAAATAAAGGCTGAATTATACTCAATTTTCTTAAATTATAGGTCAAATTACTATTGGTCCCTGAACAAAAAAATTATCTGCTCTATCTATAAATTCAAATTAATATTAATCAATTATTACATGAAATGTGTCACGATTTGAGTATCATGCAATAATTGATCAATGACATGAAATTTGAATAAATAGATGGATGACATCAAATCAAACAGTTTGTCAAAGGTCAATCACATATAAATGCCTGTTTGTTTCCGCGATTTAAAAGTGTTTTTAAAAAAAATTAATTTTTTTTTAATTTTTTATTAACTTCAAATTAATATATTTTTTAGTGTTTTTAAATTATTTTGATGTGCTGATGTCAAAAATAATTTTTAAAAAATTAAAAAAAATATTATTGGCATGCATTTTGACACGAAAAGTTATTTAAAAAGCAACCGCAACCACATTGTCAAACAAGCTCAGTTAAGGGGGTTATGTATATCTTGATAGAAATTACATCTTCGTGGATATAGATTTCTAATTAAATTTAAACTTGAAAAATAGAATGAAGTAAACCTCGTTGGTCATGGGATTTTGCATGTCTAAGAATATCTAGTGGATAGGGGTGAGGAAAAAAATAAAAAACTGATTAAATCAAGAAAATCAGAAAAAAAGCCAAAAAAATTGAATTGTGAAAAAAAACGATTAAAATTTTGAAAAAAGATCGACTGGTTCGGTTTTATAAGTTTGAAACCAAAAAAATCAAACCGAACTGAACCCAAATTGAAAAAAAAAAACAGGACAAAAACATAGTTAAACTGGAAAAAAAATCGAGTCAAACCAAAAAACCGAGCCAAACCAGTTTGAACCGGTTTCGTTTTTTTTTTAAATTCAGTTTGGTTACTTTATTTTTGATAAAAATCAAACCGAACGAAAAAATAATCATCTCTACTAGTGGATATATATATATATATATATATATATATATATATATATTTCATCTCTTGTTTTTAAAATATTGTCAAATTAGGTTTGCTCTCTATATTATTATTGTTGTGTTTTAGCTAACTCCAAGAAAAACTTGAAAAAAGAAGAAGAATGTTTTCCTATATCACATGGATGTTTTACCTAGCTGTTAAAAATAAACATCGCATTCTTTTTTTTGAGAAATTTTCTGAATTAATAAGAAATATTGCTGGAAGAGAGCTAACAATTTGAGATAGGAATTAATATTGAAGGAAAATATAAAAATTTCTTTGAATACATTATGCATTCTGCACATGTAATCATAACAATTAATAAAAATGCTGTGCATTATACTGTGGGTAAGATTTTAAATTAATATGCAACGTAAGATAAAAATGCTTCGATGTTGTTGTGAATATGTTTTTTGGTGTCATAAAAATTCTTAATTGAGAACTAAAAATAAGATATATGTTTTTTTATAAAATAAATTTAAAAATATATGAACTGATAAATAATAAAAAAAATTGTCAATGTTTATTAAAGATTAAAATGAAAAGTTGGTTTTCATTATAAGAAGTGAGAAATATACATATAAATATAAATATTTGACCTAGTGACTTAGGTAATTTTTTAATGTTTTATTAAAAAGGATATTTATAAAAAATAAAATGACTTAAATTATATAGAAAAAATTATTTTTTCTGTCAGAATTATCTTTATTTTTTTCATGTATTGTTTTTGTTTATCAAATAAAAATGAAGGCAATTAAAATAGAAATGATTTTTTTTATTGATTTAAAATAAGAAGTGAAAAAAATGCATCTCTCTAATCAAAATTCTCTTTTTATTTATTTATGGGTTTTTTTAAAAAAAAAAAATTATTTTTTTAATCAGAAGAATTGGCTTTTAATTTGAAACTTATCATAAGTATAAAAATAATTTTTCAATAAAAAATAATAAAAATAATAAATTAATAATTTCTAAATGAAATATCAAGAAATATAAAATATGAGAAAAGACATATAAAATTTACCATAAAAATAATAAATTAGATATTTTTTTACATTAAATAATCATGATGGATTTTATTTCTCGAAAATTAAGCATACTTGCTTCTTATATAATCATTATAAAAGTAATTATTAATAGTATCATAAAAAGCTATCATATTATTTGAAAATGTAGAATAAGCAGATAATTATTTAAATATCATTTAAAGAAATCTATTTAAAATCAATTATATTATAAAATATTTAAAACAATTTTTAAATAAAGACCAAGCATGTATGAGTTGGATAGATTAACCCTCGACCAAAAATTAAGAAGCCCATGCATGCTTAGGCTTGGAAGGCTAGACCTAAACGCATGATTTTTTTTTTCTTAATAAATATGATATCCTCCCTTTTATATTTATCTTTAAATAGCATGGATGACGGATTGTTCATCTAGATAGATGACATGTCTTTTGCTTGTAATATTTGATTACCATTGAACGAGGCTTTGGTGACTAGAAAATTAGGAGTCAAGTTTTTGGATATTTAAAATTTAAATTTCAATCTTTTTTTCACCCAAGAAAATAGATAATTATCATATGAATCTCTAAAATCAAATTCCTAACCATTAAACATATTTTAGTGTCAATTCTTACAATGACCCTGATTTTCTACATTTATTTTAACAATACATTGGGAGTTTTCAGTGTAATTTTTTTTTGTATACTTATCAAAACATAAATATATAGTTCATCAATCTTAAAAGTGCACCACTTACACTTATCAACTATCTTCTACACCAATAAACATAATATTCATTTCAAGATATCCCATTTTAATACATGTATACAAGTTGTTTAATCTATACATAACTAAGTCCATACATGTAAGGAAAGCTATTACAGAAACCTAATGTTATTTGGGCATAAGTTTACTTAGGAAACTTTAAAAGAAAGATAAGGTAATCTAAGGATACGCTGATAATGTGACTAGAACCTACAATAAGTAATAGTTAAATAAGTAAGAAAGTTATTTAATGACATCATTAATTATATTGTTTAATTCTAACATAAAATTAGGTAATATAAAAATATCACTATTATCAATTTTTTAGATAAATTAGTGTAGTTTAATCATTCCAATATTAATATAACATGCAACTATTCCCACTTAATAATTGTTATCTATTCCTCATTCTTTTATAAGAAAAATCATAAGTTAATTTCCCAACATAAAACATCCATTCCTTACTTGTAATAAGTCATTTCTTTATCTAAAAATATTTACTTAACCATAGTTATTCTTGATAATTCATAATTTATTTCATTAATCATCGCTATTCTTAATAATCTATAATTGATTTCTTTTATTATTGGTGTCCTCAACAATCCATAATTTATTTATTTAATCATTGGTATCCTCGACAATTCATAACATCAATGTTGATTCAACAACTAATAATTTATCTTTTTCATGATCGATATTTCAACAATTACGTATTGACATCATCAATATCATACTCTCCACCATTGTCATTGACCTTATAGTGACCTCATACTCATTTGCATTGTATACTTAGTCACCCTCCTCTTGGACTAAGTGTCCAAACATACCATACCTTTAGTTACCCGTACTGCAACAGCTAAGAATTAACATCGCAAGCTTGCTTTAATCATCTTCGGTGACTATATAATGCTTTAAACCATGACCTTACTTACCCACCTCCAGGGATTAAGCATACCAACATGCACCATCCTTAGTTACCATTCCTTGGTGACTAGGTATCAGCTATAGGAACATATTGGCCATCGTTACCTTAATTAACAAGTATTTCTCATTTACCATCTTAGTTATCGATTCTATGATAACTATATATCATTTATATAGCTTAGTTATCGACTCTATAATCACCAAGTATCATTTATATATTATCTTAGCCCGTCATTATCGTGTTACGTTTCATTACAACCTCTTAGTCATAATCATCACTGTACTAAATGTTACTATTCACTTTTGACTCTGTAAAAAAATAAAACCAAAATATAAGAGGATATAGATAAACAAAGCTTCGAAGATTATTTAAATTGGTGGTGAAAAATCAAAATGACAAGTAAAAAAATTAAAGCAACATGTATAAGATTGATAAAATTAGTAATTTGATTTTGATTGATAAATGATCTATTTAGTAAAAATATTTTTATTTGAAGTAAAAAAATATAAATTTAAATAGGTAAATATTCAATAATTAGTTTGGAAGCCAATAGGAGCATTATCTGCCTCTGCCAGAATAAAACTACCTTGCAAAGGACCAATAATCTTGTCAAGGAATGGATGTAACCTGTTCACCAGGACCTTGGCTATTAATTTATAAAGCACATTTCAGAGTTTTTAGGACGATCTTCCTTGGGAATCAATACCATCAGAGCTTCTGCTAATCTTTTTATCAAAACCACCGTTTTACACGGTTCCTCTTTCTTACAACCATAGTTAAAGCGTGAAAGAATGGGGTACACCGGCGTTGTACCCCATTCAAGGGAGCCTCCGACCTTCTTTTCCTTCTAAATAAGTTCCCAAATTTCATTTTGTTAAAGATTACAGGTTCCTCTCTTACTGTATCAAGACCACGAAGCACATCCCGACCACCACTACGCAAGCCAAGCATTGGAGACAATGGGTGGTTGGTCCATGCTAGCTCCTTCAAGAACAAAACGGCCACTCCTTAACAAAAAGAGGTAGCCCCCCATACCTCAGAAGAATTGGGTTATGATAAGATTTAGGGAGTGAATTGCGCAAATTATTATTAGCAAGTGCTCGATCCATCCTCTTCGTCACTGTGTGTCTCACCCATAAATATGTCTATGCAATGTAAAGTTTTGTCCAACAAATTACAGGCCGCCAACACCTCTCTAAACTTATCAGCTCTGGTCATAGAGAAAGGGCTCCCATGAATCTCTGAAGGTAGAATAATTTCATTACAGTCTCCAATTAGCATCCATGATCCACGAACTAGGGATTTGATCAGGATCAGGAATCGGAGAGGTATAGATTTCTGATAAGCTCCAAGTCTGATTACTTGCTTGAATCTCCAATGTAATGCTCTGTGACATGGAAACAATTATGGATGTATTAAACTGTCCACCTGACGTAAGAATCCATATACCACCAGCATGTCCATTAGCTTCCACAATGGCTAGCTGCAGGTGAGTACCCTAAGTTCAGCCAAAAGTTTGCCACCCTCCCAAATTATGCATGTGTTCGAGCAAAATAACAATATTAGGATGGATTTTTAAGTTGGCAGCACCGTGCACATTCCAAGAGAGAACTGTAAAGTAATTGATGAAATTCATAATGCTGAAGATGGCAATGAACTGCAAATAACACAGCTCATATGGAGTGCTGACATCCATGGAGTTTCTCCCGACGACAAACTCTGTCAACACTCACAGTAGAAGGCACAACCGAAAGCAAACGCATGTCCACCAATTGATCATGTTGCATTGCTGTATTAAGTCCAGGATCATGAGGATTGTCAGCCAGGCTCCCCATAAGTTGCTTTGAGATTGCACGGAGAGGGAGCAGCCCTGCCTTATTTTGATCACCGCCTAAGTCCTCTGATGTATTATCTGCAGCTTGAGAAGAACCTCCAGAGAAAACTTGTTTGATGGTTCATATATATGAAGCGGAGACTGAAATTTCAGGTTTCAATTTTCCAGGTTTCCTTTACTTGTTTAGCTTTAAATCTAGTTCCATTAGTTCACTTGTTTAGCAAAAGGAATTCTGTTTCCAAATTTTCTTGACTTGTTAAGCTTAGCAAAATTATTTTCCAGTTTTCACATTAACTTCAAGTTAATTGCATTTTAATCTAATTTCTTGAGACAAAACAACATCAATTAACATGCCTGCTTATATAAGCTACTTAAAACCCTACAAAAATAAAATATATTCTCTTCCGGCCCTAATAACCTATTTTGTAATTCAAAATGATCTTGTTTTACGTGTTTAAATTCTTAAAAACACCTAAAACAACCTAACAAAACATATATAAAAAATTAAAAATTATTTTTTTAAAAAAATAACAATATTCAAATATTCTTATATATTGTTCCACATTGATGAAGAATTGAAGTAACAGATATTAGATAAAATGAGTGTCATAATCCAATTTTTTACCCCCATATATATATATATATATTCTAAAACAATAAAAAAAATGTATTTACTCCATTTTAATCATTTCATTATTTTTGTGTAATTTCATGTATCAAATTAAGTTAGGCTTAATCATAAAAATCATAAACAAAATACAAAATAAAAAAAAGAAGTTTTTTTGTTAATATATATATATATAGTTGGGGGAAAAATTAGACCAATAGTTGAGCCACACAAATCAAAAGTTTAAGTTTAAGAAGTTCAATTAAATTCAACAATAGTTTGGCTTGCAATTGGAAACTTTTCGGAAGAGAAATTGAATAAAAAAAATTTAATCTGACTTGATTAGAAAATTTAAAGAGTCAAGGATGAATTTGAAATACATGGACAAATTAAAAAAGTCAAATAGGGACTTATTTGAAGAAGAAAATTGAAATTGAAAGTCAAATTGATTAAAATTACAAAATTTCAGAAACCAAGGACTATAATTGAAAAGTGGCTAAATTGAAAAGATCAATTTAGAGATTAAATTGAAAAAACAAAATCCATGATTTAAAACCTTAAATGAATACAATTGAGAAAAACTCAAAATCCAAGAACAAAAATGAAAAAGAGAAAATATTCGAGGATTCAATTAAAGCTGTCCATAAAAAGGAAAGGAAATTCACAAGAAAAGGAGGAGACATTCTTCAAAAGAAAAAAGGCCACTCAAACATCTAGAGAAAAAATAAGAGTCCCTTTGCTCGATTCCAACAGATTCTGACCATTTCAATCGTCTATTGAACGTTGATTTTGGAGCTTGGAATAATCTTTTAATTTATCTTAATGTTATTGTGAAAAACATGGTTGATTAGTGAAATGATATTGTGTGTGTGATGCGTATTTTTTTTTTTTAATGTGTGTGATGTGTACTTTTTTTTAACAAGTTATAGACAATGTTTATTTTTACAGTGACACCATGTTTTTTTTTTTATAAATTGATTTTGTTTTCTTTAAATTATTATTTTTATGTTTTTGGATTGTTTTAATATGTTGATGTTAATAATAAATTTTAAAAAATAAAAAAAAAATATTATTTTAATGTATTTCCAAGCAAAAATCAATTTGAAAAAAAAAACTATTATTAAAATATCAAACACTACCCAAAATTAAAAAAAGTAAATAAATAAAAAGAAAAGGAGGAGATTGTCATTAAAAAACTAACCATTTGTTTTTCTTAACTTGCATCATGGTCAAACATTTTTAAAGAAAGAAAAGACAAAAAAAATATATTTCCTTGCATAATCTAGCATTTTATACCATGTTTAGCATTTTTTTTAAAAAATAATTATTGTGTTGCCATATTTTTAAAATATTCATCATATGTATTTTGAGATTTAATAACAAATTTATCAAACCCATTAAAAACTTGATTCAAATTAAATATCTCATTGGACCTACATACCTAAGAAAATAAAAACCCATCCCTTTTGGAAAATAAACAATAATAGTAATTTTTAATTGATAAATAAGAAGTTTGTATTGAATGAACATGCCAAAGCTTATTTTTGTCATTTTTGCTGTCCAATGCTCATTTTAAAATCCCAACACAAAATTGTTTGAAGTAAATTGATTCACAGTTAGCTATTACCTCAAAATCTAAAAAAAATAATAAGGATGTAATTCTTGAACTTCTATTTAGTAAGAATTCTCAATAAAAGTTTTTATTAACGCCAAAATAAGGAATATTAAGATACGATAAATTAGGTGAAACTTATCAAGACTCCTTCTATAGATCTTTTTTAGGATTTAAATTGGGTTCATTGAACCAAATATCAACGTATTAATATATTTATAGACATAACTTAACTTGTGATATAGAATAACTAACTTAAAGCTATCAACTTACAAAGCAATTGAGACGACCCATATTTTATAATGGTTATGTTAAAAAATATCAACCAGGTTTAACTCATTCCAGCAAATTCATATATACTCAATAGATAAACCACCATTAATTTAAATATAAAAGATCTTAACAATTTA
This sequence comes from Populus alba, assembly GCF_005239225.2. Lineage (NCBI taxonomy): Eukaryota > Viridiplantae > Streptophyta > Magnoliopsida > Malpighiales > Salicaceae > Populus > Populus alba. The sequence goes on along the minus strand of NC_133301.1, from coordinate 4,262,482 downwards.
AAACATGATTAACAATACAATTTATCTAAGATAAAATGCTTTAAGAATAATAATTTTTTTTTAGTATAACCAATATCTTAAGTTTTTTAATAACCATATTACTAATAAATTGATAACTTATTTTTATAAAATTAAACTTTTCGCTTCAAAGAATCACATACTCTGTTCTGTTTTTTAGGTTTCACAACACCGAACTAGGATAAGTTTAAAATGATGAAAATTAGTCTTTAAAAAAAAAAAAACAAAAAAAAATCACTTTTTCTTCTTTCATCCGAGACACCTGTGAATACAAACTTTTGATACCCTTTTCGCATGGCTGGTTATATTTCTCGTGACTCAAGTTCTTTAAATTTAACCGCGGTGCTGTTGTTTCAGCTACAAACACATCTGAAGTAATCTTCTGATATTGTTTGTTGCTTTTCCAATTTAAACAATCATTAATTAAGTTAGTAGCAAACTTCTGTGGTTGGAATAGTTCATGCATGATCAGTAGCAAACTTCTGTGGTTGGAAAAGATCATGCATCACGTGAAGGTCTCCTTTAAATTTGCAAAGCTAATTAAATCCTACATTATAATGACTGCAAAAAGAGAGTACTACTGATTTAAACCAATACTCATCAGTACTATATGCGTCTGAATCTTGAACTTTCCAAGCTGATGTTATTACATGAAAATTAAATAAAAAGGGATTCTGCAGCATCCAACATCTTAAAATATTCATGAAAAATCTAGGCCGTTCAGACTCTTGTCTCTCTAATCCTGTGGCCGCTGAGCAGCGTTTTCCCTGGTCCACACACATTTTCCCACACTTTTCTAGAGATAATCTGAGAAATCATATATATAAAAAGGAAACCTATGGCATTCTTAACTTCACCATAGCAGATAGTGCAAGCTCATCGACTTACTTAATTCCACAACTTCTAAGTTCTCTTTGCTATTATTTGTTGAGTACTTGCAGCGAGCACTTGTTTTAGCCTTCATCATCATGGCACCAAACAGAGAAACCCTAGTTGACTCTTGCTCAAAGAGTGGTAACAAAGCCCACAAGCCCCGTAGACTTTCGATGGAAAATCTCCAAAGAACGGTCTCTGACATCTCATTTGAACTCAGCAAGGAAGGAGTTGATCACCATGCGAAGCTCGCACCGATTTCTGAGATAGAGGACGCCAAGTGTGAGTGCTGTGGCATGTGTGAAGAGTGCACCCCTGGGTACATAAAACGGGTGCGAGACAAGTTCTCAGGGAAATTGGTTTGTGGGTTATGTGCAGAAGCAGTTAGTCAGGAAATGGAGAAAAATGGAGGCAATAAAGAAGAGGCCTTGAACGAGCACATGAATGCATGCGTAAGGTTTAATAGGTTTGGGAGGGCATATCCTGTCTTGTCCCAAGCTGAAGCCATGAGGGAGATGCTAAAAAAGAGTGCAAGTTTTCGAGCAAAGTCCATTAGTCCTAGAGATAGATCAGGTGGTCACCAGAAGGGTACTACTGGCATTGCAAGGAGCTCTAGTTGTATCCCATCAATCACAAGGTAGATCACTGGCCGGAGAATGATCAATTGAGCTCTTTTATGGAAGTGCTCCGGTTCATTTAGGATTGTACTTCCGTCCACCGTCCTGGAGCTTGCTTCAAACCATATTGAATCTTCTTTAGTTTGCAGACAAGACTCTTCTTTCCTTGTACTATAAACCACTTCGACTGCTATATTTAGACTTCTTCCTTCAAGTTACAATAAAGAAATGTTATTTTGACATCTAGTTGTTCAAGAAGCAAGTTTTAGGTAACCATTGTCCCTATAACTAGTTTGATTATTGTAAGCTTCATAACTGAGACCCTTTTTATACCGAAACCTTTCACAAGTATGGCCTTGAACCATATTTATTATCGTAATGTTGAGTCCTATTCCTGTAAACCTAGTGGTTATGCAAAGTCTTATTTTCTACGGGTAGTTTGGTTAGCTCTAATGTCTGATTTTCTATTAAGGAATCCATATCATCTATCATAGATAACATCCACTTATTTTATTCTTTAGCATATAAGGCTTTATTAAAACTCTCCAGCTCACCATTATTAGTCAACAAAATATATCATATTTATTTTTTAAGAAGTAAACCTTTACCTTAAGCATACCTCCATCAATACACTCTTCACCATTATCATACCTTAAGCATTTCATCTTCAAGTTTGTTTCAATATCAACCATGACGTTCCATTTCTTGAATGTTTCAAACATATCATATTTATTTCTTAAGAAGTAAACCTATACCTTTTTTCTAAAGTCATTGATAAAGGTAACATAATACCAAAAGCATCTAAGAGATGCCACCATAAAATGCCCCTATAACTCCATGTGTACTTGTTGTTGTTATCCATTTTTGGGGGTCTCCACACAAAAAGAGAGAGGAAAAGAGAAAATACAAAAAAAAAAAAAGTTGTTGGAAGAAAACCAAAAATATATATAAGTGAGAAGAGGATACTAGAGCGCCTAAAAAATAGTTAAAGATTGGTTGAGGAGGATAAAACATACAAAGATTAAAATTTGACAGTAAATTTTCGACTGATAAAGGCCTTATTAGCAAAGAAAATTCAATTGGAGGAAGAGAATTTCAAAATTGGATGTTTAAGAACCCAATTAGATTTTGTTGAAGGTTTAATTGAATTTATGGAGGGTTTGATTGTAAGAAAAATTAATTTTTTAAGTCAATCTAGGTTTTAATTGAAAGAAATTAAAGTTTAGGGGTCAAATTAAAATTTGTAATAGTTAAATTGGTTAAATCAGAGGCTTAATTGCATAAATATTGAAGTTTGATGGGCAATTAGGGACTTGACCGATCGAAGAAATCCAAAACCAAGGTCTAAATGGAAAAGACGCGTGAATATAGGGGCTGAAATTGAGTGAATCAAGGGTCAAATTGAAAAACATTTGAAAGTTTGTTGATCAACTGAGAGTAAAAATATACAAATTCAAAATCAAGGATCAAAATAAAAAAAACAACCAACTTTAGGGCAAACATTTGAGTTTGACAAGGATTAAATTAAATTGATTCTTAAAATCAAAACCTTAATTAAGGACTTGATGGTACTGTGTACCATCTTCTTCCCCCGAGCATGCGTTACGGGTAAGGGAAAAAGGTTTTACTCCCCTCCTTTGCAGCGCCTCTCTCTTCCTCTTTCTCTATCTCTCCCATATGCCTTAAACCCCGACACAACTCACACCCTTCTCATGGCCTACCATTGTGATGAAAGGAGTAGAGGGGACAAGCCCTGCAGGTGGCTACATAGTGGTTGCCCAACCAACCTACCCTTTTAGCGTGACTGGATAGGGGTAGGGTGACACAAGCTTCCCCTTCACTGGGAGGTATAGGGGGGATGAAATGACAGAAAAAAAGACAGAAACGAAGGAGAGACGATGAGAGCAAATGAACAAAAAAATAGAGAGGAACAAGAAAGAAAAGAATAGGAAATACAAAAGAGAACAAAAAGAAGATAATATAAGAAAACAAAAATAGATAAGAAGAGAAGAAAATTAACTTCTCTCTCGTCATTAGCAATAACACCACTGTGAACCACCATCGTTCTTCCTAGTTGTTGCCTCAATAACACCATTGTTAATGCCACGCTAGGTCAGCTTCCCCCTCCCTTTTTTCTTTTTTTTTTCCCCTTCTTCTTCTACATTTCTCTCTTCCACTGCTCTACTAGTGAATAGTGGAGAGTCCACTGGTTCGGCCCAAACCAAAATGGTTGGGTAACGATAAAATAAATTAGATTTAAATCAGTATTTTTTTTATTCCCGACTCTGGCGCTAGTGAATAGACAAATAAAATAAAATTATTTTTACGAGTGCACAATCTTTTATTTTTCTAGCTAAATAAAAAAAATTATTACACAGGTATAAAACAAGATAAATTTAAATCAGTATTTTTTTATTCCCGACTTTGACGCCAGTGAATAAACAAATAAAATAAATTTATTTTTACGCGTGCACAATCTTTTATTTTTCTAGCTAAATAAAATAAAATACAACGAATAAAAATAATATAAATTTAAACCGGTATTTTTATTCCCGACTCTGGCGTCAGTAAATAAATCAATAAATTTATATTATTTTTATTCACGTATACATATTTTTTTATTTTTTTATTTTTTCTACCTTTTTATTTTTTTACTTTTTACTTTTTATTTTTTTTGGGCTTGGCCTAAGCCAGCAGAGGCACGCGTGGAGTGTCCACGCGTGCATGCACAACGCGAAGGTAATTAATTACCTTTGCCCAGTGCAATGTTCATCATTTTAAATGAATCAAAGAAAACGAAAGGAAAAAGAATGGCTTACCTGGGCGCAGGGAAGCAGAGACGCGATGGAGGACTTCGGGTCGTTGCTTTCTTCCTCTGATTTTGTTCCCGTCGCCCTCTGTTTCCAATCCTCTCTCCTGCTCTTTCTCTCTCTCTCTCTCTTCTGGTTCTCCAATCGTGGGCTCCTCTGTTTCTTTGGTGCTGGAGCTGGATGAAGAAGACGATGGCGAAGGAGTGCTGACTGGCCAAAGCCAACTTCTCCCTCTACTTTTCTGGTTCTTGTTTTCTTTATTTCCTGGCTTGCTTATGTTCTGTTTGCGTTTGTTTGCCTGACTTGCTCTCTGATTTAGGAGACGGAGGCGTGATGGATAACCGGCCAGAGCTCTGCTTCGGTTCCCTCGTATGCCGCTGTGTTGTTCCCCTGTTTTCTGGGTTTTTTTCTATGGGTTTTGCCTCCTTTTTTTTTCTCGGTTGCTGAGGCCCTGCCTTCCCCTGTTGCTTGCGTTTTTCCCTCTGCTTCGGTTTTTTTCGTCTCCCAGTTCTGCCTCTGTTTCTGGGTTTATTTCTCCGTCTCTCTTTTCGTCTCCCCTCTCCTCCTTTTTATAGCTCCTTCAATCCCATCTTTGCAGGACTTTTATTCAAATCATGAGAGGGATCGTGGTCCACGATCGGATCAAGTTTGTTGCAGATCTTCAGCCTACTGAACCGGGATGGAGAAGACGAACGCAGCTGTTCCTAGCAACGGCGCCGTTTTCAAGCGGCCATGGACATTTTCAATTTGACCCCTGAACTTTGGCAATTTCGCAATTGGACCCCTAAACAATTAAAACATTTCTTTTAATTTTGCCCCTTTTTGATTAATTTCAATTAAATCCCTAAATTGGTATACTGTTTACAAAACAGTACTTAATTCCTGGATTATTCAATTTGGTCCTTAATTAATTCTTTTAATTTTGCCCCTTTTGGATAAATTTCAATTAAATCCCTGAATTTATTTAATTAATTAAATCAAAGTTTAATTAAGTCCACAAACTTATTAATACTTCTAATTTCATTAATTAAAATAATTCAAATTTTAAGTAAATTTCCAAACTTATTAATTCTTTAATTTCTGATCAATTTATTCTCAAATTTGATAATTTTATCCCTGAACTTTGAATTTATGTTATTTTAACCCCTTCTCAAATATATTTTTAATCATTAATTTTGTATTATTTATTTTAAAAATTGGGTTATGACAATAAAATAAAATAAAATATTATATATTAAATAAAAAGAAAAACAAAAAATCCAAAAAATTAAAAAATCCTTTCAAAACAATTTGTGATTTTCTCATGGATTTTTCTACCAATTTAGCTTAATATTAGTTTGTATTTATAAACTGCAAGATACAAATTTAGTAATTAAATACACTTGGTTTTAGAACCCCCCACGTGATAAACTTATTCTTGTGATGGTTTGCTAACTTTAGCTGTGATGTTTTTTTTTTTTTAATTGTTGCAATTAATTGTTTGTTTTAAGTTCAAAATTTTTGGCTCCCACATAAAACCGTGATGTTTGAATTGTTGTGATAAATAGTATTTTAATCAAATATAAAAATGTTTTTGTATGTTGCATACGACCAATATTCTAAAATATATATATTTTTTAAAAGTAAATATTCGAGGTTTCAAAAAAATGTGTTTTAACATGTATTTTTTAAACACAAAAAAATTATTTTCTTGCATTTTGAATTTTACAACATGTTTTGTAAAATCTAAAGGGTGTGACCAATATTTCAAAAATATAAAAATCTTATTTTTGGGAATTTGTCTTTATTCACTATTAATGTTTGGATAAAAAAATCCCAAAGGGGTAAATATCCAAAAATATTATTAGGAATTAATTTGTTATTGATTAGTAATGTTTGGATAAAGAAATTCCAAAGGGGTTAATATCTAAAATATTATTAGGAATAATTTGTTAATATTCATTACAAATATTTGGATAAAGAAACCCCAAGTGGTAAATATCAAAAATATTTTTTCTAGGAATAACAAATATTTGGATAAAGAAATCCCAAAAAGAGTTAATATTGAAAATATTATTGGAAATAATTCGTCATTGTTCACATAGTATGACCCATGACTCATACTTTATGTTTACTCTCTCCATCTCCCTTACTCTCTTTGTTTTCTCTTCTTCCTCCCCGCGTAAAAACTATGCTTCTAAGCCACTAACATTCCTATGCAACATTCCCGGTAAGGAGACAACTTAAGCAAAGAGACCATGAAAAACCTTTAAAACTCACATTCACTCACAACAACAGATCAAGGGAAAAAATACAGCTGTAACATAGACAAATAATCCAAATTACAAAGCAAGGCAGTGACAATGGGCAAGCACCACCTTTTTGTTCAAACCAAAAACTAAAACTAGAGCAAAAGTGGGAATAAATTTTGAAAAAAACAAACAAACAATAGATGCACAAAACATGGCAGTGATAGTGGGTAAACACCACTTTTTGTCCAAACCAAGAAACTGAAACTAGAGCAAAGCAGGGAACATATTTTGGAAAAGAACAAACAATAGATGCCAAGTTTAAATTCAGCAAGGAAGAAAAAAAAAAAAAACTGGAAACTATACCTGCAGATGTTGCTGGGTTGAGTGCAAAGGATGAGGTGTAGATAGGTGGAAAAAAACCTTTGCTTTTCTACCTCCGAAAACAAAAAGAAGGCCTTCCTTTTTTTTTTTTTTTTTTTTTTTTTTTTTACCGTTGGGAGTTTTAGAAATACCCGTAGATTTGGTGAACTCCTTTTTCGGCAATGCAGGATAGGCTGGAGATAATTTTTCCTCTCGTTTTTTTTTCTTTCTCTATTCTTTACTCTTCTCTCTACCCTCCTCTTTTTCTTTTTTTCCCCCCTTCAAAAATACCCATCAGCTTGCTAAAATAGCCAAGCAAAAAAAAAAAAAAAAAAAACAAATCGGAGACCTCTCTCATGCCCCCTTATCCCAATCGTCTCTATTAGGGATAAAATCCCAACCCTTAGATGGTGTGAGGCTTCTCTCTGTGTCCTCTTCCACAGCTAGCATATAGGAGGCATAAAAACGTTTTCCTTGGACTGGAGATTCTGACTTGCAGCTGCACATTTGGTGTGAAAAGGGGGGATGTCCTGTGCACACCAGGTTGTAGTATGCAAGGTCGAAGGATTTTAAAAACTAGGAGCAAAAGGTTGCAGAGGAGGGAAGGGAATGCTGACAGGGTACAATACCATGCTAATTATATTTCCAGGATGGGGCTGTTCTCATACAGCACCGTCTAGCTAAAGAGGTGAGTTCATGTAAAAAGAAAGAGACGGTGTTGTTTAGAAAGGAAGCAGAAATGTAACCCATCGTGGTAGAATTTTTATCATTTTCTAATCGTATCCCTTTTTTTTTCTATTTCTTCCAAAACCCAGCCAAGTTTCTTCCAATTTTTATATGCAATTAACTCCTTTATTTTAGTCTTTTTTTTTTTTCAATTCAGTCCTGCAAACTTGGGGGGCAAAATCCTTTTTTGTGGCAGAATTTTTGCGGCTGAATTTTCACTTGAGCTTCTGATATCGAAATCAAGCAACTTAAAAATCTAAATTCATCTACATATGTAGGACTACAACTTTCATGAAGGATTCGAGGTGAGATAAAATTATTTTAAAGAACATAATCGGGCAACAATCTGGTTGGTAAAAAAAGGGTCTCTTGATTTGATTCAAAAATTGACAAATACCGAGCATCTTGATATGAATGAGAGTATAACCTAAGAATAACGACCAACAAAATCATGATGGAAGCAAAGTCTTTAGTGAAAAACTCGGGTCAGAATCATGTTCATGGTAGAATTCTCTATTTTCACGTTTAGATATTCAAATGAGAATATCTTGAGCTTTTGATATCGAAATCAAGCGATTTAAAAACCAAAATTCATCTACGTGTATAGGACTATAACTTTCATGAAGAATTAAGAATGAGATAAATTCGTTTTAAAGTACAGAAACTACAACAACCTGGATGGTAAGAAAAAATCTCCTGATCTAATTCAGGAAACTGACAATGCCGAGCGTCCTAATTTGACTGAGAGTCTGCTATAAGAATAGTGAGCCCTAGGATCCAATAAAGGTGGAGGTCAATTTTTCAACATGTCATGAGTGACATAATATAGCCGGGATGGTTGGATATTACACGAAACCAAATTAAAATCAAAGCCTAAGTTGGAACAAAAAATTGTGACAACGGTATAATCGGTGTTTTAGTGCAACTTTTAAGGGATTTATCCAACCTTAAAGACCCGATAATAAAGGAACAAATTTACATTATAAAGACCCCTAATTAACCTAAGAATCCTGACAATTTTAGCAACAAAGGAGAAGGATAAGGAGAGCAGATGCCAACTGAAACAGGGGTTCGAAAAAGAATTATTTCTTCTTTGCTTTTGTCAATCTTCTAGCAACTTTGAACTAAACTCTTGCCTTCGATCTAAAAGGGATATACACCATCTCTTTTAGCTATGGCTAAAAAAAAAAATGAGTGACAACACTGATAAAATAGGTGCTTAAAAGGAACAATATTTTTTAATAAAGCCTCGAGTTTTGACTTGAGCTTTTTTTTTTTTTTTTTAAATTCACAGAAGGTCACCTCATCATGTATTATCAAATAATATACCCAAGATCAGAGATTAAAATCGACACAAACAACCATTGGAAAAATCTATTTTAATCTTACAATGGGTCAATTTTTGTTTTCAAAATACAAGACAATCAAATGACTGTATTTATTAAAAGACATGTGTTGGGTCTTTGACCAAAGGAACTTGATTTTCAAAGATACTTTTAAAAAACTGGCTTCCTTTTGATTTCATTTCAATAATTAGACTTGAATAGACATGATCTTTGAAATGTGAGAGTTGATTCTAGAACAAGAAAGATTTTTAAACAAAAAAGTACATCGACCAAGTTTGCAAAATCCTTGACAAAAATGACATTGACACTTCTTGATCATTCTTGAAAATTTGACCAACTGGGGGCAATACAATGGATATTGGAAAGGAAAATAAACAATATTTAGATTAGCTGAGGGGCAAAGAAAGATAATCAAATGATGAATCAGTGAATTGAAAGCAATATTGTTCAAAGAAAGATAATTAGTGAACAAGCACATTTAGATCAACTAAGAGCGATGTTGTTCAAAGACAGTCCATGATCTAGTGAACTCCAGCAGCAATTGAGAGTAACACTATACTTAAAGGACATTTTCATATCTTCATCTAGGTTTATCCCTTTAAACATGTCTATGACTCCTGTAAGATGTAATCACATGAGAACATTTTGAAGGAATATCGGAAGGAAGGACACCATTAAGACTGATTGTGGAAAAATTTGTTTTAAAGCCCAAGGTGCATTTCACTACTGAATGTGGGTGATAAAAAGAACATCATTGATGATGTCAATGCATTTCTTTTCATAATCTGATTAGATGGGTTGAGAGGAATTCATTGAGAAGAATTTTGAGTATATAATAATGAGTCTTTTATTGCAAGCTATGAGATGTATGTCTAAACGACTTGATAGTTCCATAAAGGTTGATGATGATATATACTTGAAGAGTATGTTTCAACTAAAGGTAACTTCGTGGATGATTGACAATCTAGGATGAGATCGACACTAGAAAACCTCTTGATTATTTTTGGCAGGATGCACACAACTACTAATAAGAGAATAGTTCTTGAGAATCCAGGAGATGAATGATTTGTTAAGGTTCTTTATGATGAATCAAAGAAGCATTACACTTGGAGGTATGGTTATGCTTGATAACCAATGAAAGCATTAATCGTTGCGAACAACTCAATATGGGCACTACATTTACATTTGAATGGAGGACTGGTACACGATAAACTTAAACGAGTTAGTGCATCGAAAGAACAAATAAGATTTTGGATAGCAAACAAAGATACCCTATGATGATGGAACATCAAATAGGGCGACCTACATTTCAAAACTTGTAAGGACATATGCATGTCATCTAACCTTAAAGCATTGCATAAATGTCATCTAAGAATAAAGAAGGTTATGAACTAGGTTATTATTGATAACGATGAGTAGTGTGTAAGGAAGGTACTTGGGATGGTGGAGGCATGCGGGCTTCATTCTTTTGGCATGTAGTGTGCATTAGGCTTACTATGATTTTTATTTTGCACGTGGTTTTTACAAATATTTTTGTTTCGACATCCTTATCATAATGGTATGTTTAAAACACATTTTTAAACCTTTTTATTTTTTGATAAAAATTAAACAAACTTTGTTTGCTACTTAAAGCTCTAATACTAATTACTAAGACTTGAGATTGATGCCCAAAATCAAGACACATTGTGGTTCAGTAATTGGCTACATCCGCATAGCTAGAAGTCTTACTAAATGAAAATAAAATTATAATCTACAATAATGTAAAAGGAGAAAACTCTTCTCAACTCAACTCTCTCAATCTCTTTGTAATTGCCTCCCTTCTCTCTTGCTCTCAATGTATTGTTGTTGTGTATTTTTCAACTCTCACAAGCTCTCTATTTATAGTTGAAATGGGAAACATGCATTCCATTTTCAGCCATAATTTCTTCTAATAAACAACCAAGAATCTTTCCTCCTAATTTGCAGCCATGAAAACTTCAAGCCTAATTTGTAGCATTCAAATCTTCTTTTTATTTATTTATTTATTTATTTGCAACCTGATTTGCAACTAGATGTGTGCCTTCCACACACAACAGTATTGTCATGATAGTTACTGAATTGGTTAATATTCATATTGCTTGTAATAAGCTCACCTGCTAGACCACAGGTCTATTAATCACAGTTGGTTCAAGCTTAACCGGTATAGAAATGCGTGGGATTAATTAAATTGCTAAATTCTTGAAGGATTACGGGGTAATGAAGTGCTTTATCATTCATCACCAAACTCTAATTACTTGAGCAGCCAATGAAGCGTTTGATTAATTAAGAACTATTTATGTCTTCTTGATTCGAGCCTCCTACTAATATTTCTTTTTTCCCACAACTTGTTCATAGATATATCTGGATATTAATAATCCACCCACTTAATAACCAAAATTAGAAGTACATTTGCTGAGTTTCATGCGCATAAAATGAAGCTTTTTTTTTTTTTTTTTTTTCTATAGTAATCGATATATTATTAATGGAATTAATTTAACATAAAATGAAGTGATTGACTATAATTAATTGAATTCCTTTTAGAAAAATTGAATAATTTTGTAAAAAAATATTGATGATATTAACAGTTTTGTTCCCTAGTGGACCTTCGCGCCCGACATTTATAGATCATAATGCAATGAAAATCTATTCTTTTGAAAAAAGAGGAGCAACCAAAAGAGAGTGCATGACAATGTTCTTGCTGGGAGTCCTCATCAAATCCAAAGTAATATTAAAGTTTTCGTTAAGTGATCCTCTGTGGACCACTAGCTAGGTAATTAATAGCATAAAACCCCATATAAATTCAAAAATAAATAGATCAGACCCTTGTTCCGAGGAAATGGTCGGCTAGGTCCACTCATGCCTCCTTCATCAATCAGTACAAGTACAAAAACAAAGCACTAAACCTAGTTTTGGATGGTAAAGCTCTTTACAACACATTGGCATAAGTTAACTTTTCCATATAACTACTCAAAGGCAAGAAGAATTAGCATCTGATATTTTCCTATATTTATATTAACATAGTGCCCAAAACTTTGACAATAAGAAATTGTACAAACTATACAAAATATAAAAATCTAGATAAACTTGGACTATCCAATTTTTAAAGCCTTAATTTTATTTTAGCCTTATTTAAAAACTGAAATATTATAAAATACTAACGAATAATAAAATTAAAAGCATAAGTAATACAACTGGCATTTCGAGCCAATAGGCCAATAGTGTAATACTATATAGAGATGGCTTGTGGTAAGTGATGGGTGTCGTAAAATTTAATATTTAAATGCTGGTAATACTTTTTTAAAAGCAAAAAATTTAAGACTTGTATTATAGACTTGGTTAGGTTTAATAAACTCAGTTAATTTAATAATATGATTAAAAAAAGATAATAAAACTAAATAAAACCAAAAAATTAATAGTAATTAACTATAAAAAATAAATTATCAATATTATACTTGGGAGGAGAAGAAAAAAAATTCATTGAAGACTCATTGTTGCTCAACTATGGACACTGCCTCACTACCAAAAAGAGCTCAATAAGATGGTTTTAATGTCATTTTGAAAAGTTCCATGACGACATCGAAAAAAGACTATTCGTGTTGTTAAAAGCAATGACCCAAACAGTAAACCAAACAGAATATCATAAAGTGAGCATTTCATACTTATATTTAATCAATTAATTAATTTAATTTAAAAAATAATTTTTTTTTTCAAAAAATCTAAACTTAATAGAGAACTACATATAAAAGGACTCGAGATAATCTGAGTTATTTTTAAATTTGGTGAAAAATTCTATAGAAAGCAAATAAAAAATAATTGAGCTTAATTTCCAATTAAATAAATATTTAAGGATGAAATTAAAAAAATATAAGTTTTAAAACAAAGAAAAAAAACATTCAAAAGAATGAGGATAAAATTTAACAGATAATAAAATTAAAAGATAATAAAATTGAAAACAAACTATAATTTTATAAATTATTTTGAATAATATAAATGGTAATCAAAATAACATAGATCAACTTTGAAGGTAAAAACAAATTAAAAGATTGCTTAAAAAATTTAGAGGGATAAGCATAAAAATTACGGAAGAGAAAGAAAATAAAAAAAAAGATTAGTGATGCCAAACCGAAGGTGTTGGCCACACATGCTACCCATCATAGAGGAGCCACCAGTATGATTTTATCACCTTCTAAAGAACATGAGTGTCGTTAATCTGCTAACGTGTGCATTGCACATACTAGCCAGTTTTTTTAATAATATTTTATATTTAGTAAAATATCAAATTACTCCTAAATTAACTTTATTATAACAAAAACAATTAGTTGATAATAAGAAAAAGTCTCTAGAAGCTAGTTTAGTAACTTTTTTAAAAAATATAATTAAATTATTTTACTGTGTTAAAAAAAAGAATGAAAAGACTAAAAAGCTTTTCAATACTAATTTAATATTTTTTATTTATAAAAGTAATTCAGTTATTTTATTATACTTTACAATTATATAAATTTTTTTTATTTCAATAAATTCAATAATAATAAAGAAATCTCATAAAAAGACAATTTTATGTTGTTATTCCTAGTACAATAAATCTTGATTCATATTAATACACTATGCATCTTAGTCTTTTTTTTTTCAGTTTTAATATTATCTTCTTAGTGTTTTGCCTTGTACCCCGTTGAAAGAAATTAAACTAGTGACAGATTCCTAGTGGCCTCAAAAGCCAGTAAATGTGGAATATTGAGCAATTATCATTATTATATCATATCACTCGTAGCAAATACGGCATGCTTAACAAATTAAAACAAATATCCTCTAGAGTGCGTCTTTTGGTTGTTCACTACCACATACTAATATATTTCTCAAGAAAAAGAAAAATATTTTGGTTGTTAACATCAACTTTGTATTAAAAAAAAACAGAAACTAAAAGTAGGTTTTAATTGAAAAAAAAATAAAAAAATGGAGATTGGATATAGATGTTGATGCCAGTCAAGTGATATTAAGGATTTGTTTGAAATTATAGTAATGATGATGGTTTAAAGTATTTTTGTTTAGAAATATATTAAAATAAGTTTTTTTTTTTTAATATTAACATACCTAAATAATTTAAAAATATAAAAAAATTCATTTTAAATAAATATAATTTCAAAATATTTAAAAATGCAATTCCAAACACCCCCATGAAAGTGTAAAAACCTAGAAAATGGAGATGAGGACAGCATGCCGGGTATATTCCTTGGAGAAAGAGATGGTGGGTCCCTCTCGCCTTCCTCTTCAAGAGAACAAAGGGATAGAAAGGAAAGGGTGTGCACGAGACAGCATAAGTGTAACGTAAAGACACTCAACTTTTTCTATCATTCCATCTGCTTTGCTCTCTTTCTTTGGCTTCTTTTTGATTTATACTAATCTTTTGACAGCCCCACTTTGCAGGTCTTCTCATATCCTTCCATGCTTTTGTACTGGAGCTTTGATCTTTTTCTACTGAGAAGAGAATCCAAGATAATCATAAGAGTCCAGACGAAAGGGGTTCATGATTTTTGCTTTTACATGCGAGGAAAGAAAGTTAAATAGCCCTCGATTCTCCATCGAATTTACAGTTCAATGCAGAGTCTCATGGCTATCATAGCTACCATTTATGTAATGGCAGAGTAAAGTGAAAAAGAAGAAGAAGAAGAAGAAGAGGAAGAAGAAGAATCTGAACTCATTATTTTCCATAATTTCTTCTGACAAAAGTATTGTAAATAACCAATGGCAACACATTGCTAGATGCTTTAATGATTAGCGAATTCAAACCGAGTCTCACTCACATGATAGGCATTCAAGGAACTTATTAGGGCTTTTTTTCTTGTAAGATTAGTGATTCTATTCCTATGCGAGCTTAAATATGGATGATCTGCCTACCTATTCCAAGAAACTTTATGCTTAGTCAATGAAAAATAATGTGAGAATATCTCACTGCAAATACCTAGCTAGATTGGGAGTATTAACATCAACCCTTCATTTTTACGTTTCCATTATATTGTCCTAAATACCAATGACAATAAATACATATTTCTCTAATGAAATAATTGCTATTCAAAATAAGTAGATTAGCGATCATAATTATTTAGTTTACTATGCAATTTTATTTATAAGTTTGATTAAAATAAACTAAAATAATTTAAGGTATTTACTTGTTGAGGCAAGTAGATTTTGATATAGATGAAAATTTAATGTTGTCAATTATCAATCATTTTCACTTAATGTTTTACTGCTCATCTAATGAGAGAGCATAATGATATCAATAAACCTCTTAGAATTTCAATAACATTATCTTGTTTAGTTGTCCTTGTGAACAAGGTTCACAAAGTCAAAGGAATAAAACTCAAGATCACTCTATTAAGACAAGAACCTAAGTTCTAGAGAGAGGAAATGAGGCAAAAAGTAAAAAAAAACTAAAGGCAAAAAGAACTTGAGAAAACAATATAAAGAGAATAAGTTAAATGAATTGTTGCTTTATGTGTAGAACATCTCTTCTTTAACCCTTTTTGTAATGACTTTTGAAATTAGAATTGGTATATGAATTCTCACATTTTTGCCTTAATTAATTACCATCCATAAAAGAAATAAAAACTTCATATTTTTCTTAAAAACAGATGTTTTTCTTTAAAAATTAATTACCATCCATAAAAGAAATAAAAACTTCATATTTTTCTTAAAAACAGATGTTTTTCTTTAAAAATTAACTATTTAAGAAGTGGAAGGTTATTGTTCAAACTATTCATTCTACAAAAAAAAAAAAAAAAAAAAAACCCTAAAAGTTCCAATCTAGGGATCATGTCCAAGTCAAGCCAAGCATGCATAAATAATTTAAGCTTACATTTACTTTATTAAAACTTATTTTTAACTCTTCAACACTTCACTATATAAATATTAAAAAAAATTAATATATTTTTAATTCGAGACATGGACTTTTGGATTTCACGTAAAATATCTATTAATAATATTTTTAGATTCAATTTTTCATTCACTAATTATTTCTAAAATAATTTACAATAAAATTTTTAAATTTATTTTTAAATTTAACTTTAATCCATGTACTTCTTTAACCATGTTTTTTTTTTTTTTTAAATACAAACCATATTTCATGTTGAATCTTACAAACGCAAAGCTCTATTCACATTAGCAAAATATCAAATGCGACGTAAATCTCATTATGGTAATTAAGTAGAATATCAAAGGCAAATCCCCTTGTTCCATGAAACTTTAAACTTTTCAACGGTTACAGAAATCATTACCACTATCCCAAGTCATCAGTCAAAAGAGTATTTCGGTAATATCCGACAAAACTAAAAGCTTTTCCAACATCTGTCCCTATTTCTCTTTCAACCGTCCGTGTTCAAACACTCTTCAAAAAATCAAGGTGCACTTTTGTAATTATAACTCCAATTCATTTATTTACTAAATTCTCCTATTTATGAACTCAAAATCTCCTTGTTCCTCTCAGCCTCCATCTTACTCACTATATATCCGCTACAGTTAGAGTTTTTCAGCATTTCCTTTCCTACTCTACTCTTTCGATCCAAGTAATTTGTTTCGAACAAATTATTGCTAATCTTTGAATTTTACTGTGCTCTAATGATGATATTTTGGTACGTCACTAGACATTTTACCTAAGTTTCTATGCTTCTTCTCTTGCTTATATTACGCTAAAAAGGTTCTTATAACACTTTTTTCATAGGTGAACTAGGACATCTTCAAATTATTTTCATTGGATTTAAGGTTTTTTTTCCCCTTCAGGCAGAGTATATATGGTTTTTCTTTTCATTCTGTAATTCATTTGTCATCTAATTTTGCTTGGTTATAATTTGGCACAGGGTATAGGAGTGGAATTGGTTCAACCACAGTACATGCATGCAAAAACAGTAAGTTCATGCTCTTATTGTTTTTAGTGAAAAACCTTATGATTCATTTTTGAGTTGTTTTTTTTTTTTTTCTTTTTATTTCTGTTAGTTTTGA
Source organism: Populus alba (assembly GCF_005239225.2). NCBI lineage: Eukaryota > Viridiplantae > Streptophyta > Magnoliopsida > Malpighiales > Salicaceae > Populus > Populus alba. The sequence continues at coordinate 4,245,494 of NC_133301.1, read as the reverse complement.
TAAATATACGTTTTATATGCACTTCCAAGAAAAATAATGATTCTATAAAGAAAGCTGTGTTGATATGTGCTTTTCATGACATGTTAGCAGCTTCAGATCCGAGGGACTAAGACAAACACCTTCTTTTGGACCAAGGGGGAGAGATTTTGTCATCAATGGAATCCACAAAAAGGCCTCAACCATGTCCAATGTTGTTGTTCATGCTCTTGTTCTTGTTCTTGAATTCCCGGATGTTGCATGCAGAGAATCAGGAACTTGAGCTTCTCTTGTCTTTCAAATCTTCACTCAATGACCCTTCCAAGTATCTCTCAAGCTGGAATACCTCTGCCACTTTTTGCAATTGGCTAGGAATCACTTGCACAAACTCCTCTCACATTAGTGGGATTGAGCTCTCAGGGAAAAACATCTCTGGAAAAATTATCTCTTTAATCTTCCATTTCCCATATATTCAAACTATTGATCTCTCAAGCAATCAGCTTTCTGGTAAACTTCCTGATGATATATTCTTTAGCTCGTCACTTAGGTTCCTCAATCTTAGCAACAATAATTTCACTGGCCCCATACCAAGTGGCTCAATTCCCCTCCTGGAAACATTAGATCTATCCAATAACATGCTGTCCGGGAAAATTCCTCTAGAAATAGGATCCTTTTTTAGTCTAAAATTTCTTGATCTTGGTGGCAATGCTTTGGTGGGTAAAATTCCTCCCTCGATAACGAAGTTGACAAGTTTGAAGGTCTTTACTTTGGCGTCTAATCAATTAGTTGGCCAAATTCCACATGAATTAGGCCAAATGAGAAGCTTGAAGTTGATTTACTTGGGCTATAACAATCTTTCTGGTGAAATTCCTACAGAAATAGGCCAGTTAATTTCTTTGAATCATCTTGATCTTGTCTACAACAATCTCATTGGACAAATCCCATCATCTTTAGGAAACCTCACTGATCTTCGATACCTCTATCTCTACCAAAATAAATTTACTGGTCCTATTCCTAAATCTATTTTTGGTCTCACGAAGTTGATTTCACTTGATCTTAGTGATAATTTCTTATCAGGTGAGATCCCAGAACTCATTATTCAGTTGAAAAGTTTAGAGATTCTTCATCTTTTCTCCAACCACTTCACTGGGAAAATCCCCGTCGCTTTAAGCTCCTTGCCTCGTCTTCAAGTTCTTCAACTTTGGTCTAACAACTTATCTGGTGAGATTCCAAAAGATCTTGGAAAACATAACAATCTCACTGTCTTAGACCTTTCCACCAATTCTCTCTCTGGAAGAATACCTGAAGGGTTATGCAGTTCTGGGAATCTCTTTAAGCTCATTCTCTTCTCCAATTCTCTTGAAGGTGAAATACCAAAGAGTTTGAGTTCTTGCAAAAGCATGCGGCGGATACGCCTCCAAGATAACAGCCTGTCTGGTGAATTATCATCAGAATTCACCAAACTTCCACTTGTGTACTTCTTGGACATCTCTGCTAACAAACTTTTGGGCAGGATTGACTCGAAAAAATGGGAGATGCCTTCACTTCAAATGCTGAGTTTGGCCAGAAACAGTTTTTTTGGGGGCTTGCCAGACTCGTTCGGCAGCGACAATCTTGAGAATTTGGACCTGTCTCATAATCAATTCTCAGGTGCTATTCCGAATAAGTTTGGGAGCTTATCAGATCTAATGCAACTAAATCTAAGCAAAAACAAGCTCTCTGGTGAAATCCCAGACGAGCTATCTTCATGCAAAAAGCTTGTGAGTTTAGACCTTAGTCAGAATAAGCTCAGTGGCCAAATCCCTGCTAGTTTCGCTGAAATGCCAGTTCTCGGTCAGCTTGATTTGTCATACAATGAACTATCCGGGGAAGTACCAGCCAATTTGGGAAAAGAAGAATCCCTTGTTCAAGTGAACATCTCTCATAATCATTTCCATGGTAGTTTGCCCTCCACAGGAGCATTTCTTGCCATAAATGCAAGTGCTGTTGCAGGAAATGATCTTTGCGGCGGTGATAAGACTAGCGGCTTGCCTCCATGCAGAAGGGTGAAGAGTCCTCTGTGGTGGTTTTATGTTGCCTGTAGTCTTGGCGCTCTAGTGTTGCTTGCTCTAGTTGCTTCTGGATTTGTTTTCATTCGAGGAAAAAGGAATTCGGAACTCAAAAGAGTACTCGAAAATGAGGACGGGACATGGGAGCTGCTGTTATTCAATTCGAAGGTCTCGAGATCGATATCAATTGAGGATATTATAATGTCCCTGAAAGAAGAAAAATTGATATCTAGAGGCAAAGAAGGAGCTTCTTACAAAGGGAAGTCCATTACAAACGACATGCAGTTTATCCTAAAGAAAACGAATGATGTGAACTCAGTTCCGCCGTCCGAAGTTGCTGAACTTGGCAAGCTCCAGCATCCTAACATTGTCAAGTTATTTGGACTATGCCGGTCCAACAAGGGTGCATATGTTGTGCATGAATACATAGATGGAAAACAATTGAGTGAAGTTCTTCGGAGTTTAAGTTGGCAACGACGGCAACAAATTGCAATCGGGATCGCAAAAGCCCTCCGATTCTTGCATTGTTATTGTTCGCCGAGAGTTCTTGTTGGTTACTTGTCACCAGGAAAAATTATCGTTGATGGAAAATATGAACCGCATCTCATAGTAAGCCTTCCCGGCTCGTTTTCCATCGACAACAGTACCAAGAGCTTCATTTCTTCAGCTTATGCTGCCCCAGGTAACTGGTCTATTTCTCTCCTTGCTACCAACGGTAATAAACTGTATCTGAATGGTAATCCAAACATTAGGAATAATTAAAGAGGTATACATTTGTCAGAAAAATAGTAAGTTTTACTTCTTTGTTTTAATTACTTTAGTTGACCAATAAGAATCTAGCAGTCATAGGGATGTAAACAAAAGTCCAATTATGCGCTATGGGCATGCTAAAAGGTTCTGTCCATGCACGCGTCAACCTTAAATTATTAGTGTCGTCAGGTAAAACTACATTATTAGTACTAGTTTACTATTTTCTAAGCCTACACTTCTCAAAACTTATCAGATTAATTGGATTGTTTATGAAAATGTGGGGCACTTCGGGACCTTCTAATTAATATATATGAAAAATGCTAGCCATTCTTCTTTGGCAAAGATGTGATAATATTAAAAGAATCCGCATGCTTATATATCTTCAAAAGAAAAAAAAAATCAATTTGCATGTGTAATCCATAATACCTTGGCTAATGCATGGTCTTGCTTTATGTCCATGCATGTACACCATAAACTTAACATTAGGTTATATTACTTCCGTCTTGTAGAAACCAGAGACACTAAAGACATATCTGAGAAGAGCGACATGTATGGATTTGGTCTCGTCCTTATTGAATTATTAACCGGAAAAGGCCCGGCGGATGCTGAATTTGGCGTGCACGAGAGCATCGTCAAGTGGGCCCGTTATTGCTACTCGGATTGTCATCTAGATATGTGGATTGATCCAACGATAAGAAGGAATGCATCGATTAATGAGAATGAGATGGTCGAGACGATGAATTTGGCTCTACAATGCACAGCGACTGAGCCCACTGCTCGACCATGTGCAAATGAAGTATCGAAAACCCTAGAGTCTGTTTTGAAGACGAGTTCTTGTGTATTAGGTCTGGAGTTTTCTTCCCCTTTTTAGTATTTTAATTAATTTACCTCCTGATTAATTTCTGTTCAGGTTTCTTCTTCTTCTTTTTTTCTTTCTGCGATTTCTAATATGATTGCTACTCAGATGTTTTGTTTGACGGTATGTTTGACGGGCACTTCGTGCTACTATGAGTGTAAAAGTGTACAAATAATAAATCCCATTATATGAATTGATGAACTGTAACCTCTTTATAAAGGGTCTTTTTAATTTCTTTCACAGGCCAACTAATAAAGTGTCTTTTGATTCAATTATCTTCTTTTTTTGTCACCTTCAACATCATGGCATGCAGTACTTTATGACTAATGATTATGACGCAACCCTCCGTTGCGACCGCAGCACTGGTACCGATTCCCGAGGGTGCGATACAATTGATTGACCACAAAAGAAAGAGAGAGGAACAGAACGTATAAAAAGGGAGGAATTTTTCCAATTAAAACGGATTTGAAAAATAAATTAGAAGTTTTGCCACAATAATACTAAAGTGCACTTCCATCTTATCACATTTTTAAAATGTAATATTTACTTAAATATTGTTATTTTTAAGAGGCCCAGGATAATTATTATGTTTTAAAATAATAATATTTAAATATATTATGTTTTTGAAGTGTGATAACTATCAATTGATTAACCGATTTGATATAGTTGTATAACTAGTTAATATTTTAATACAAAAACTATAATTTTATAATTTATTCTTTCTATTATATATATATATATGTGTGTGTGTAAAAGATTGGTTAAGAGAAAATATAAGCCATTCCATTATTCTTAAATCTTTCAAATATGTTTTATAAATAAAAAATATATATCTTTATTCAACTTGTAGACATAAAACATACTCCAATTAAAATCTTAACAACATATTAGTTCTCACTTCTTATAGATAATTTTGAGCAGTCAGATGTGAGTATACTATAATTAGATAAAATTTGTTTCCAAATAAATTATGTGGATAGCCTAACAGATATATTTATGAACTAATAGAACAAGTTTAGGTTTTGGAAGAGGTTTAGTTATACAAACCAAAATGATGGCCCAAAATAACCATAACTTTTGATCTAATTGTTAGATCGCACTTAAATATTTACACGTGTTTTTGAAGACTATTTTTAGATCGTTGGATTTTTAGATTTTTAAAATCTTTCCTTGGTGCCTAGTTTGATAATTTTGTAACTTTACTTATGAACTGGTCTACTAGTTTAATGAACGGTTGACTGGTTGAGCCTAAATTTAAATAATTATTGTGGTTGTGAATCGCGATATCAATTAAAAATTTTATTGCGCTTTCCAATCGCAAAAGCAAAATCTATAAGTATATTATTTTACAAAAACCTTTTTTTATTCTGTTTCATTTGGCCATTTATTTGCATTTTAAATGCTAATTTTTCAATTTATCCAATTAAAACAAAGAAAAAGTAGTCCTAGATTGAAGTGAAACATTATGAAAGTACGTAGACTAAAATATAGTTTATCGAAAGCACCTTTAAGGGAAAAATTCTTCGATAACATGATGTTGCTTAAAGAATTGCAAGGACAATTACGGGAGAAATGGTAAAAAAAAAGAAAACTCAAAATGATGATTTCAATTGAATTATTGATAAAAACTTTTATTGCAAAAACATATAATTCTTCATAAGAAAGATCATATAATTCTTGTACTTTATCCCAATTCAGCACTAATTTATTTTTTAGTGAAAATAACATACAGTAATTTTTATTTTCTTTTTTAAAAAAAGGTTCAAACGAAAATCTTTTAGGGGTATGGAGCTTAGTAATCTTAACAGAACTACTACACCTTATTGCAAACATAAAGTAATCTACACCAATGTAGAAATGCTTGGATCCAAAGATCGTTGCCCAGAGATTTTGGATATCCTTCTTATCTTATTAAGTTTATTTGTTTTTAAATCTCCAGATACAAGTAATATTTAGAGTGTATATAGAAATGTAATTATGATTTTTTTTCAAAATGTTTTTCACTCATAAAAGTATATTAGTAATATTTTTTTTATTTTTTAAAAATTATTTTTAAGATGAGCACATAATTTGAAAACATCAAAAATATATTAATTTAAAATAAAAAAAATTTAATTTTTTTTAAAAATACTCTTAAAATACAATAGCCTAACACACCCTGAGTGTACTCCTAATTAAACCGCTTTATCGAGCAACTGGGGTGCTCGACATCCAGCTTTTTTTTAGTAGGCCTATTTGCATCTGTCCTGTTATATAACTCTTCTGATCTACGAATCTCGAGGTTAAAAAGAAATAAAATCAATAAGAGGCCAAATCAAAGAATGTATGCGCGCAATCACTAATAAATCTGCATATGGATAATATAATTTAAGTATTTGTGAACATCTTCTTTCACACTGGTATGATGCGTATGACCTAGAATGTCTCAGTGGGAAGAGTCCATGCTTGCTATCTCCTACAGTACCAAGTAAGTGGATATCCCACTGGAAAACTCTTCTTTGTGGTTGGATGGCAGCTGGGTGGGTGGATTGTTTTGTTGGCCAGCATCCAAAACTATCCCCAGCTTCCATTTTTAAGTGACAATCAAGAGTACTTTTATGTGAGAAAGGGAGTGAGTTACAAGTAGATCGATGGAGCTGTTCTTTTCACTATATGCCTATGATCAGGCTGTGAGTCCTTTGGTTTCCCCCCTTCTTTTCTGCTCGTTCTCTTCCTTTTTGTCCTTCAAGCTAGAAAGTAGCATGTAGTTTTGGACTTTACAAGGATATTCTTCTTCGGCTTTTCTCAACTTTGACGTTCCAAGTTATAGACGTTTTGATTTATTTTTTTGGTCTATTATTACCGAGGGATGCCTGTTTAACAAGGATACTACGGTATGAATTTAATTGATTAACAAAATACACCAATCACCATCCTTATAATCCTTTCTTTATATATATATATTATGAATGAAATAAACATACAAGCCAAAAAAGATGAAATCAAATTGATTTGGGATTTTTCTTTACTGGTGGTTTAAGGTTTCTTAATTTGGGGACCTGCTGTGAGTGAGAGATTTTATGGTGGTTGATGCTTGTGATTTTTCCTTGTGGTTGATTCAATAGGGTTGATGGATGGTGATTGAACTTCAACCTTGGTCTCGTGGGTTTCCACCAGTGTACTTGGGTTTGAGTTGATGATGAGAGAAAGGGAGGTTGGTGGTTATGACTTTTTATTGCTACCCATTTTATCACCAAAAAAAATAAAATAAAAAATACATGAAAGGAAATACACCTTAAGCAAACTTACAAAGGACTTCCCAAATCCAATGATTAAAGACCAAAACGCCAAGTGAAAGTTGGTAGAAAAAATAGCAACCTAGGGTTTTGATTGACAGGGCTCATTAGTAAATATTTTTTTAGGTGTTTAAAGACTCAATTGAAATTTGTTTAATTAATTTTATTAAGGATTTAATCATAAGCAAAATCAACTTTTGGGAGTTAATTTTGATATCAAATGGAATCTTGGAAAGTTTAATAAGTCAAATAGGGGTTTAATTGTGTAAAATTTGAAGTCTGGTGAGCAAATAAGGACTTAATTGAACATTTTATTAACCAAAGATCAACATGCAAAACATGCACAACTTTAGGGACTAGAATCCAAATAAATTAGGGGTCAAATAAAAAAACAATTTAGAAGTTTAATGGTCATTTGAGGATCTAATTAAAAAAATCAAATACCAAGAATTAATTTGTAAAAGACGTTAAAAATTAGGGGTGCCAATGAATCTGGTAGAGACATAATTACATGAAATTAGAAAGTTATAGGGAAATTACGGGTAAAATAGAATGAAATAACAAGAATAGGGATTAAATTGAAAATTAACAGATCCTAAATAAAAAATACCCTAATATGTAGGAATTAGTCAAAACAACGCCACTGTTCAAGGTCATGTGCCTTTTCTTCTTCTTTTTTAGTTTTTGGCTGATCAGGTGGAAACTTTTAGGCGAATGAATATGACGTTTCTAATCGCCTCAAAGGCTGCAACCATCACCATTCAATTAAGAAACACCCCCGTTAAACCCTCATGTCTTTAAAATCAAACATTTGTATCCAATATTCTCCATTAATCTCCACAACATCTTATCTCTAGTTAGCTAGCATTACAATTTCAGTTATCACACTATTTGAGCGGACACTTTCAAATGTTTGAATATGAACCAATAAACTTTCAAATCAAGTAAGAATGGATCTGATTGAAAGGTATGCACCCCATTTACTAAGTCCAAGTGGTCTCAAGCAATGTTGACGTTGGAGTTGCTCTGGCAAAGCCACGAAAGTGACCAACCCAGTTAGCTTGGACAGGGACAACCATTTGCAGAAAACCACTTAACTTTTTTGTGTGCTCCCACTTCGAAACCCTCAAAAGGTTCCCATCAAAGGTTTTAAACCCTTTTATTTAGATCCAAAGGCAGAAAACACTTCATTTTGGTCTTCAAGTTTCCTACAAACCAACTAGGTTTTAGTCTATTAGAACCCTAACAACCTATCTAGAATACCTAAATCAGCTTATAAAAAACGGAATCTAAAAGCATCAAAGAAGGGAGAAAAGAAAAGAGAAAATAAGGAGAAAAGAAAAGAGAAAAGGGGGAAAGAAAAGAGTAAAAGAGAGAAGAAGAAAGAAACTTTGTTTAAGGTGCAAGGATTCCATCTAGAAGGATTTGGAAGCTTCAAACTTGTCTAGAGATGCCTAAAAATAAGAAGGAATGAAGGCAATACCTAAAATTGATTTAGATTTAGGAATTTCTAAGCTAAAAAGGTATATACATTCAAATCTTGAAAGTGGAGTCTATGAGGCCTGCTAGATCATTTTCTTGTGTTCAATATGAAGTTTTGAATATCTTGATATACTATTGATTACTTCTTCTTTTTTCCATTATATTGCATGGCACTTTGATTTAATGGATGCCAGAAGTGGCACCAAAAAGGGAAGGCACCTTCTATTAATGAAAGAATAGCATTTGCTTTTAGGTTTATATTGGCATTCTAGGTATTCTAGGTTTTAGTAGATTCATATGTTGAATCTTGCCTTAGGTGCTAATTTTATAGCTCATTTGGTTTAAATTCTAGTTTACACAAGTTCGCCTATCGCTCTTAGCAAGCAATCTAGGAGTTTTTTGCACTAATAACAGGTTTTAGTGGATTTTAATCCTAGAATTTTGGTTTTGAACTAAAATTAATTTTGGCAAAAATCATGTTGATTTGTTAATCATTAAAGCAAATGAATCCCTGATTCTTGCTTTGCGTATGAATGTGAACAAAACCATCCCCCTTTTTATTAGAGATCTAGTTTGGATTAAGAGTTGTGTTTTATGAAATGGAGATAAATGTTCTTCATTTTTTTTTTAATCTTTAGTGCATTTGATCCGTTTTGATTGAAAGTTTGTTCAGTTTTTATGTTTTTGTAACATTTGATATGTCTTGGTTTTGATTTCTTCTATTTGTTTGTTTTTAGTAAGCTCAGTTGAGTGAACCCTACTGTGTCAACTCGGTTGAGTCCGTCCAACCGGATCAACTTGATCGGATTGACCCAACTGGATATAAATATAAAATAATAATAAATAAAAAAACAACAATTTGTTGTTAGGCTTTGTTTGGATGTTTTTATTGAAGTTTAAGTTTAAGGATATGTTTAGGAAAACCTCTTTTAATTTTTTAGGGTGGTTTTTGTTCTAAGAAGCCTACAAATAAACAAAAAAGTCTTTTGTGTGTTGCATATGGCCAAGTCTCTGAAAAATATAAAAAAATCATACTGTTTATATTTCCAGACAAAAATTCAAAATACGTATTTACAAGCATTTTAGGATTTAATAATCAGTTTACTAAATCCATGAGAATTTGACCAATATTTCAATAACTAAAATTTTAATTCATGAGAATTAATGGTTAATATTCTGGTATAGAACTTTGGATCTATAAATATCAAAAGTTGATCATAAAATTCTTATAGTTATTCTAAAGATTCATAAATTTTAATTGGAAGTATTTTTCATTGTAATAGGCGAGAGTTAATTAGGTTTGAGAAAAAAAAATGATATAGATCAAATGAAATTTTACTGAATATATGCCAAATTTGGTCAGAAAAGGTTTCAAAGTTAATTTTCGGTTTTCAAAAAGGAAAACATCTTGCTTATGTTGCATTAAGCTTGTTCATTTATTGGTAAAGACTCTATTTAATGACATGAAAATGACTTATGGTGCACATTCAAGCAATGATTTTTCTTCTATTTATAAAGGCTGACACCTTTTAGTGCAAATAAGTTGTTTCTTACCATAAAAGACTTTTTAAGGCACTCAATATAGGTTATGACTCACGACTATAAAAAAATGGATAATCATGCGGCTCAAATGATGTTACCCGGGTTAAAAGACACAGTATCACTTGTTTTATGTAGAGATCTTTTCCTAGCTTTTCTATTTTGTTTATTGATCTCATTATGATCTTTATTCTCCATGTTTTTTTTTTCATTTGACATTTGTCTTTCAAATAAAAAACTTTTTAGATCTCTCTCTCTCCCCCCCTTCTCACCCTTTTATTTTGTCTATTTTGTTTTTCTCTCTTTTGTGGTATTTATGCCGCTTTTGACAGTTTGTACTTGGAGAATTTCAAAAATTGCCTTTAGTGTATAGGTGATCCTAGTCGAGGGCTATTATAAAAATAAATCATTTATGGCTTAAACTGGAAAAAAAGGGGTAATTTTTAGAAATGTTAAAGGTTTATCCAAGATGGCCTTTCTTTATCTCATATCCAAACTTGCTTTTATTGATAAGTATTAGCCTTATTTATACTTATTAGAACAACTAAATGGTTAACCTTAGAGAAGATGCGGTAGGACAGGTAGGACCATAAACCAATTGCACACCATTTATCACCATTTATGTCATCAAATCATTCAATTTCATTTTGAACACAATTTTATTATTTCAAGAAAGATTTTTCCTTTTTATGAGGCTTGAAAAGGATTTTTTTGTTTTGTTTTGATATGGATAAGCATGAAGCTTTGTTTCCTTATATTTATTAGGGGTGTATAAGGACTTTTTTTGGTTTTCAGAAAGGTGGGATTGCTGATTAATACTTAAAAGTATATTTTTATTAATGTTTTATATCATCGTATTGCATTTAAAGTATCATTAAATTTCCTAACTTAAGCATGTTTTATAATAGCAAGTATGATAATATAAAATATCTTTAATTTATGGTAAATGTTCATTTCAAATGGAGGCATGTTTCACAATTGAAATGGTTGCTTGATTTGTTTAACTATTGAAATCGAGAAGACAAAGATAGGGCTAAGCTTAAAGAACAGATGCTGATTCAATTCAAACTGGAACACCATTCAGTTATTGGTTTATAACTGGAGTTGTAGAACTTGTATTTAGGTCTGGTTTATATGGATGGAAAGCTAAGACATAGGCCTAAAACTTTTATTAGAGTCCAAGATTCAAAACGGTCATTTACAAGTTCAAATTGTAGTAACAAAAGAGAAGTCAGAATTTGTCCTGCAACCTAGACACTGTTCAGTGTTTAGCCCATGTCTTGAGTTCTAAAAATCCAAATGAGCTCATTCTTATTTTGTTAGAAAGATGAGACAAATTCCCAGAATTGTTATAAGACTATCTGTTCAAATTATGATATTACCATTGCTGTTTTGTTCAGACAAGAAAATAATGGTTGTCACCAAGTCAAGAGGTGGCCACCCACTCAATAATTAGTTATCAAATCAATAGTTCTGAATTTTAACCTATAAAAGGAGACATTTTCCATACATTTAGACATCTTGGTGTTCAGATCAATATCACTCTCTTTCTTTGTATTTTGTAATGTTCAAGTTTTATTTTATGTTATATTAATCTATTGTTTATGCTTTTCATTTCTTTTACTATACTTAGTTAACTTATATCATGTTTATGTTCTTGTATTTTTTATTTATGTTTATCTTCTTCATTATGTTTAACTAAGTTAATTTTGTCAAGGTGAAAAGGGTATACTAACGGTGTAAGAATAACTATAATATAAACTCAACATGGACTTTAATGTTTAATACTAACATGTTTTGTATTTGTTATCTTCCTCACACTTAATTCCCTGCCTTTTAAATGGTTAATCTATATTTGTGTTGTACAAACCTTGGGACAACAAATACTTGACACTTTCATAGCCTACTGTATGGTATAACCGACACTTGTGCTATGAAAGGTACTTGATTTGTTGTTAACATAAGTTACACCATTAATACTTGACCACATTTACAAGTATTGGCATTACTCAAATAAGATAATTAATATAATTGTCGTAACCTATTTTTGGGTCCTTGCATAAGACAAGAGAAAAATAAAAATTTATTAAAAAAAAAGAAAGTAAAAAATATATAAATAATAAATAAATAAATTGATTGAGGAGGTTCAAAGATATAAATGTCGAAATTTGACAGTATATCATTGACCAGTGAGAGCCCTATTGATTAAGGAAATTTTATTTGAGGAAGGAAAGTACAAATAAGATGTTTTTGGACTCAATTAAATTTTATTGAAGGTTTAATTGAATTATTGGAGGGTTTGATTGCAAGAAAATTTGATTTTTTAGTCAATTTGGGTTTTAATTGGAAGAAATTGAAGTTCTGAGGTCAAATTATATTTTTTAAAAGTTGATTGGGTCAAATCAGGGGCTTAAATGCATGCATGTTGAAGTCTGGTGGCCAATTAAGGACTTAATTGAAGAAATCCAAAACCAAGGACTACAATGAAAAAGGCGCGCAAATTGAAGGGCTGATTTGAAATTGATGCATTTTGGCGCCATTTCCTTTTAAATGAAACTTGGGCAAAACGACGCCGTTTCATGTAATGTTAAAAAAAAAAAAAAAAAGCTTACGGTGTCGTTTTGAACTGCACCATAAGTTCTTCTTCTTCCCCTGCACACGCAGGGAACAGGGGAAGAAGAGGCAGCTTTCCCCTGCCTTTTGGTCCTCTCCCTCTCTCCTAAAACTAGAAAAGCCGGCCATGACCCATGCCTACACAGACCCTGCCACCACGCCATCATGATGGAAAAGTCAGGCGCGCCGAAAGCTGCGAGTAATCCCCGGCTCACCTTACCCTGCACCATGGCAGGGGTAAGGTGGCCCTTCCCTCCTCTGCCTATAAATACCAGAGGAGGGAGTGCAACGAAGGAAAAAAAAAGAAAGGAAAGAAAAAAGGGTGAGGGCTGGCATGATTTCCAAGTGAAACCGAGAGAGAGAACCAAGAGTTTTGTTTAAGAGACTGAAAGAGAGAAAGAAAAGAGAAAGAGGGAGGGAGCCGAGAGTGATTTTTGGGGACGACAGAGGAGAGAAAAGGGAGACTAGAAGAGGAAGACACGGACGTTAGTGTTGCTGCGCCATGGAGGAGAAGCACAACCGCAGTCACTGGGCTTCCCAGCAGCTGCCACTGCCATCCTACACCATCAACACTGCCACCGCCACAGCAGAACCAGAGAAGAAGAAGAGGAACATAACAGAGAGAGGGAAAGAGAAGATAACGCAAAAACAGAGGGGGGGTTGAGGAGAGAAACATAAGAGAGAAGGAAGGGAAACAAACTCCAATCTTTGCTGCCTCCGCTGCTGCTAGCGTCGCCACTGCTCTAGGTAATCTTCTCCCCTTCCCTTGTCTATTGTTTGCTTCAGTGTCATTTGCTGCAGAATGTAAATGTTCTGCATGCAAATGACACTGAAGTTACATTCTGCAGCAAATGACACTAAAGCGAACAACAAACAAGGGAGGGTAATTATATTTTTGCTGGTTACTGTGCAGCGCACAGTAACCAAACCCTCATTAATTACGGGCTGGAACATCAGCCCAACCCATAGTATATGGGCCGGGTCAGGCCCAACCCAGAATGGTTGGGCCAGATCCAGCCTAGTTTTTTTTTTTAATTTTTTGTTAAATAAAAAAATCAAAAAATATTTGTTTGTAATTTTACAAGTTTCCCGTGTATTTTTTATAAATTTCAAGCAATGTTTTTACGTTGCTTAAAATACAAAAATCTGATATTAAAATACCCGGTTTTCGTCAAAGCTTCAAAAAATACAAAAAAAAAATGTTTTTGTCCATACGGCCAAGTGTCTCCAAGTTAAAAAAATCATATTGTGTTTTTTTTATATATACACCAAAAATCAATGCTTAGCATACATTTCGGCTTTAATAACCAGTTTAAGAGAACATTGACCAAAATTTCAAAAACAAACAAAAATTTTATTTTGTTTATCTCTTAGTATCCGGGGCATGACATTACACGTAATGCGTCTTCGGGATATTTAATTCTTTTTTTGGACAATAGAACCCGGGGTATGACATTACACGTAATGCATATTCTGAATAATAAGAAACTACATCATGACTTAGATTTTATTAGACAAAACAATGCAACCTACCTTAGGTAGGGCGTAGTTGGGGTGCTAACACCTTCCCTTTACGCAATCAGTCTCCGTACCTGATCTTTAAAGACCAGTTAGGGTTCCTAGTAACCAGAATATTAGGTGGCGACTCCCGATCCATTTTTTTACTGCTAAGAGACAAAGAATTCCTTGTCTCACCATATTTTCCATAATAGATAGATACATACCACACTTTCATGAAAGGTTGGTGGTAGGCGATCGCCGCAGCGTCGTACATGTGCGACAGAATGACGACTCCACTAGGGATCTTGTGGACTAAGCATTATTTTGTCTGATTTTTTGGTTTTGTCTATGTTTGTCATTAAGATGATGATTTTTATTTACACGCTTTAATTTCTGTACATATTTTGTTCATGTATTGTTAGATCTGTTTCATGCATCATTCTTTTTTGAGAGTTTGTATTACAAACTTTAGGTTAAGTGGGGGACTAACAGCTTACCTTATGACTTTTAGTCAAGGTTTAAGTTTGTGTAAACCCCAACTTTTTGCTGAGTGCTTAGACTGGTAATGATTGGTACATGTGCCATCCCATTACCCTTCTGAGCCCCCATTTTGCCTTTACGAGGGCGATCAATAGGACAACAAGAGACCCTTTTAGAGACTAAATAGCCAACCTACCTTTGTCAAGCATAAAAGAATTAGAATCGGTCTTTAGGGTGTATGCTCCACAGTACATGTTTTTGCATAATACATAAAACTAACCATAAAACATATTGGTTTTCAGGTCTTTTAAAACGATAAGATGGCCATCATTACAAAATTTACTACGGTGGAATATGGACAGATTTCTGAATTATCACAACTATCAGAGGGAGGTGTCTCTAGATGTAATGCAAGGAAGCTTCTAGTAGTCAAAGACCTGAATTGCAAGATAAATGAGATGAATAGAATATTGGTTCATAGTCAGAACATTGATGAGGCAGCATTTTCTGAGAAGTATGGGCGACTGTTAGAAATTACAAAGATAGAAGTATTGAACCCAGCAATCAAAGCCCTGATTAACTTTTGGGATCCTGATTACAAATGCTTTTCCTTTGGAAATGTGGATTTGTGTCCCACTGTAGAGGAGTATGGAATGTTGATGGAGTTTCCCAAACACTTGCATAGGGTTTATTTCCCTTTGAGAAATGACAAGATAATCCCTGAATTGTCAAAATTACTGAAAATTCCGTATTTGAGTAGATTTTTAGAGAAGAATGCCAGCGGTTTAAAGAGGAAATTTGTGGAGGTTGAGTTAGAAAGAAAAAAATTGCAATATGGATTGATGCTTGAAAGAGACAGGTTAATCACTTTAGGGATATATGGTCTCGTGTTATTTCCAAGCTTAACAGGAGTTATAAGTCTATAAGTTGCTGCTACTGCATTTGTGGAATATGAAAATACTCATTTCAACCCTATAACTGCCATATTAGCCGAGACATTCCTGACCCTCAACCATTTTAAAAAGACTGGGAAAGGCGCAATGAGATGTTGTACTTAGTTATTATACATCTGGATGGTAAGCCATATTGAAACCAAAAGGCCGATCTTTAATAATTTTTGGTGGTTTAACCAAAAACCCTTGAAGATAGTAGCAGAAGAAGAATGGGGAAGCCTGGGTGATCAAGGTTGGATGAAAAAGCTGCAAGAGTTACCTAGTAGCCACTTTAGTTGGAAAGCCCCTTGGGTCAAATCGGTTGATGTCCTAGTCTGTTGTGGACAAAAATGCTGGGTACCTTTAGTTGGGATCACTGGTTATGTCAGTTATGCTCCAGCCCTGGTGATAAGACAGTTAGGCGGCATACAACACATCCCAAAGACTGTGGGACTTGCTGAATTTTCTGGGTTTTTCAGGGATCAATCTGCGCTAGAAGTTCTTGAAACTATTAAACAAGATTGGAGCCACTTGACTTTAATTCAAAAGGAGTCTAAAAGGTTAAGAGACCCCATCTCAAATGAAGGATATGAAAAGTGGAGGAATTCGACCCTGACTGCTGCTCCTAGTATGCCATGTTCTGAAGACAAACCTTCACGTATTATAGAAGGGTCACTAAAAAGGAAGAAGGTCAGTAATGAGGAGGACCTTAGGGGGTAATTAGAAAGGCTCCAAATAGAATTGGGAAAAAGCAAGAGAGACAAAGCAACATTAGAAATGATGATGATGGAAGGAGACAAAAGCAGAGTATTTCTAAACGAACATCTTGAATCTAGAGATGCAAAGATAATGATGTTGGAGCTGTAACTGAGCAAAGGAAAGGCTGTAATGGAAGAGTCTAAGAAAGAAAAGGGAGTACTGATTTTGGATTGGATGCAGAGCAGTTCTGAATTGGAAGCATTAAAGGCTGACTTCAATGACTATCAAGAGAGTGCGGAATACAATCAAGACAAATTCCTACATGTTCAAGCAGAGTTGTTGGACCGAATTGAGAAGTATGATGAGTTAAACAAGAAATATGTGATGATAGAAAGTCAGCTAGCCGAATTGTAGTATTGCAAAAGAAAGGGGAAGGAATAGGAGGTTGTTAAGACAGAGTTGGCAACTAAGAAAAATGAAATTAGGATGCTGAAAGCAAAACTTGACAAAGAGCAGGAAAAGGTAAGACAATTGACCAAAAAGTGGGAAGCTTCAGAGAAACATAAGGAATAGATCGACACCAACAACAATACCCTGAATCGGAACAACATGTTACTTATGGAGAAGATGGCCACAGCAGATGAGCAAATGGATGAAGCTGCCATTCATGCACAAATTATTAGAACCAATGCTCGACCGGTGGGGAGGGACATCCTTCGTTATCGACAAAGCTTGGCTGAGACTGATGCATTCTTAGAAAAAATTGAGAATCGAGGCCTTGCTTTCCTGCCAGTGGCTAGAAATAGGGATGAAGAGGAAGATTGATGTATTTTTCTTCTTTGCTTTTGTATCCTCTTTTTAAGAGATGTATTAACTAATATTATTAATGAAAAGGGCTTTGACCCGTCTTTTGTAAAATATCTCTTATTAGAGTTAAGTCTACTGAAGCAACAACTTGAGAAAACTGCCCCTAATAAGGAACGTGACAAAAGGAGACTATACCCATCATGCAAGCGAAATATTGGCCATCGATCGTTTTTGAAAATAAAAAAAAATTACATATGCATCGTGCATCATTCTTTATCATACATTCATTTACATATTTTTCATGCACTACTCCAGATCGTGAAACATAGGTCCCCCATCCAAGGTCCATTACACCAGGCTGAGATCAAGAATGGAGAACGAAGAGAGGGCCGCCCTAGAATCCTGCTACCAAAGTGAACTGGAATCCGTGAGAAATGAAGTTTCCCGGATGACCAATATGCTTGAGCAACTTCTAAGAGCCAAGAACGGGGAGGGAACGTCCACCCAACCACCGATAGGAGCATCCCCAGCTCATGTCCCTGGGGTATCTCAAAACTTGGGGGCAGATTCAGTAATGGAACAACACTTTACACCTGTCATTCCCACCCAGCCCCCTCAAGCTCACGTCATTGTAGATTTAACAGCGGATGGCCCTCCCGATAATAGGTCCATGGGTTTTATGAACGACGACAAGATATCCGCTTTGGAAGAAAGGTTAAGAGCAGTTGAGGGAAATGATTGGTTCGATCCCATGCGAGCTTCCGAAGTATGCTTGGTACCAAACATCATGGTGCCAAAAGATTTTAGGATACCGGAGTTTATAAAGTACACTGGATTAGAATGCCCAAACACTCACCTTCGATCCTATTGCAACAAGATGGCTGAGGTGATCCATGATGATAAGTTGTTGATCTATTTTTTTCAAGATAGTCTAGCAGGGTCTGCACTAAGCTGGTACATGAGGTTGGATAATGCCAAAATCAAGAAATGGAAGGATTTAGTGGAGGCTTTCCTTAAGCAGTACAAGTTCAACTTGGAAATTGCTCTGGACCGAACGAGCCTTATGTCAATGGAAAAGAGAAGCCAGGAGTCAGTAAGGGTTTACGCACAAAGATAGAGGGATGAGGCAACACATGTGCAACCCCCATTGATAGAGACGGAGATGGTGACTTTGTTCGCTAATACCTTCAAGGCACCTTACTACGAGCATTTAATGGGAAGCTCATCTCAGTATTTCTATGATGCTATACGTGTGGTAGAAAGAATAGATCAAGGGATTAAAGCTGGGCCTATAACGGAGCCTTTAGAGAAGAAAGGTTTTGTTGGAAGAAAAAGGAAAGGTGACGTTAACAACTTAGAAGGCGAGTACAAGGGCAAAAAAGTGAATTACCAAAACCCATAAATTCCTGCCCATCAATTCGCCAACATGAACTTTCCCAAACCTTTTAACACCAATCGAGCAAATCCCTAGCCAAACAACCAAAACAACCAAAGGCCATATATAGGATACACTTCGGAGAAACTGCCTCCACTACCCATGCCTTTAAAAGACTTGTACGTGAAACTGTTGAGCATTGGACAGATAGCTCCAGTCCTTCTACCACCAATACAACCGCCTTTTCCCATATGGTACAAGCCCGAATTAACTTACGAATACCATGCTGGTAATCTGGGGCACGGAATTGAAACCTGCTACGCCTTTAAAAGGAGATTGTTAGAGCTTATCAAAAGGGGGTGGGTTTCTTTCGAAGACATGCCCAACATCAATTCAAATCCCTTGCCTAATCATGCCGCAAGTAATAATGGAGTAGGCATGATAAAAGTTGGGAATCAAAGCAAGGTGTTGAAGGTATCCATGAAGAAGTTGTATGGCATGTTGGTAAAATCATGATTTTTTGAGATAAATATTGAAGGCCAATTTGAGGGAGGTGACTATTGTGAGTTCCATGAGAGAGAGGGACATCATATTAATGATTGCATCGAGTTTCGCAAGAAAATGGCGAAAATGATGACATTGGGAAAGTTGAGGATCGAACCCGCAGAGGGCAGTCATGAGGTGAGTATGATGGAAGGTCAAGATAAGATGTCAAGAGTATGTAGGGTCCAACCAACAACTAATGGGCCACCAAAGTTAATCTTGGCTATACCTTCCCACACCAAAGGAAATCACAATGCAATGCCTTATAATTATGGTTTTGCTGCCAACATTCAAGCTTCTCTTCCTTTGTTCCAAACTGAAATCAGTGGGTTAACTCGGAGTGGCCGGTGCTTTACTCCCGAAGAGTTAAGGAAGGCAAAAGGCAAAGAAGTGGTAGATCTTGACAAAGCAACAGAAGTTAATAAGCTAGTAACAAAGCATAGTGAGTATTGCATAGTAGATCAACTAAAAAAGACTCCAGCTAGGATCTCCCTTATGTCCTTGATACTCAGCTCTTAGCCACATCAAAACGCGTTGCAAAAGGTTTTGAATGAGGCGTACATCCCCCAAGACATTGAATAGAAAACCATGGAGCATTTGGTGGGGAGAATCCATGCAACTAATTACCTGTATTTCACCACCGATGAGCTTGATGCTGAAGGTACTGGACACAACAAGCCCTTATACATTATTGTTAGGTGCAAGGACTGCCTCATAGGAAAGGTGCTTGTCGATAATGGTTCGGCTCTTAACGTGTTGCCAAAGCATATTCTAGAAGAAATGTCGATCGATGAATCTCATATGAAACCAAGTACCATGATGGCCAGAGCCTATGACGGTTCACCTAGACCAATAATAGGGACTTTAGAAGTGGAGCTATATGTGGGGCCACAAATGTTTTTAGTGACATTTCAAGTTATAGATATCCACCCTTCCTATAATATGTTGTTAGGAAGAGCGTGGATCCATGCGGCTGGGGTGGTAACTTCATCATTACACCAGTGCCTGAAGTATATCATAAACGGGATGTTGGTGACTGTCAAAGCTGAGGAGACTGTGTCCATGATAAAAAATGTGGCCATACCTTTCATTGAGGTGGAGGATTGCAAGAATAACAATATCCATGCTTTTGAGATTGTAAACACTGACTGGGTGCCTGAAAACACAGTACTAAGAAGGCCAAGGATCTCAGAAGCGACAGGGATGGTGGCTCAATGCTTCTTGGAACGAGGGATCCCCTTTCAGTATAATCCTATCACTAAGGTACCAAAAAGGGCAAACCCGATAAAGATGAAAGGTGTTGATCAAAGATTTGGGTTGTGGTATAAACCTAAAAAAAAGGATCATCGGTGGGCTGCCAGTTGGAGAAGGGAAAGAAGAATGGCCAGGATTGAAGGAAAAGAGCCTAAAGAAGAAAAGCTGGAAATCCCTCCCCTTAGAGTGACATTCCCGAAGGCTGTATATGTAATGCAACCCGATAAAGGAGCAGAAAGCCTTAGTCAAGAACTGTCAAATATAAGCATAAACACCTTGGAGGAGGATAACATGGAAGGAGGTGACATGAAGACGGTAGCGGGAGGGGAAGATGAAGCCCTGCCACAACTGACTATCCACACCATGAAAGAAGTCTCAGCTAAGACCTTCGTACGAAAGCTGGCCGAGGGCGAGAAGTTCCAAAACTGGGTGACTCAAGAAGCTCCAGTAGTGTTTAAAATGTAAACCAACTTTGTTTGCTTTAGCATGCTTTTGTCGTTGCTTTTGTTTGCTTTATTATCCCTAATTGACAGTCAAGGCTCAAGATGTCAATTAGATTTTGTCGTTGTCATTGAGCCCACCTTTTGTTAATGAGATCATGCGTTTTCCAAATTTGTCTCTCTATTTGTGCATTTAAAATAAACACTTTTCGCTTTCAGGAACCCTGAAAGCGGATCTTCCATAACATCACATACACTTAGCATCGAGAATGAATGGCCAAACTTTAACAAACATGTTATCACCATGGAAGAAGAAGAATGGGATGAAAGCGATGTTAAGGAATTTATGAAGTTAGTAGAGCAACATGAACAAACCTGGGAACCAACTATAGAAAAACTAGAAACCATAAACTTGGGTAATGATCAGATTAAAAAAGAGTTGAAAATAGGGACCTTAATCACTCCCGAGGAAAGAGTAAAGATAATAGCCCTATTACAAGAATATACAGATGTTTTTGCTTGGTCTTACGAGGATATGCCTGGTTTGGATAGAAATATCATCTTGTATAAGATACCACTCGAGGAAGGTTGTAAGCCAGTCAAACACAAGTTGAGGAGAGCCCACCCGGATATTTGGATCAAAGTTAAGATAGAACTCGAAAAACAGTGGAATGCAGGCTTTCTAGAAGTAGTCAAATATCCGCAATGGGTATCCAACATTGTTGTCGTACTAAAGAAATAAGGAAAGATTAGAGTTTGTGTGGACTTTCGAAATTTGAACAAAGCTAGCCCTAAAGATGATTTTCCGCTGCCGCATATAGATGTTTTAGTGGACAATGCTGCACGTAGTTCCACGTATTCCTTTATGGATGGTTTCTCAGGATACAACCAGATAAAGATGGCTATAGAAGATAAGGCAAAAACAACTTTTGTTACAACTAGATAAAGATGGCTATAGAAGATAAGGCAAAAACAACTTTTGTTACACCATGGGGAACCTATTGCTACAAGGTTATGCCATTTGGTCTGAAGAATGCAGGAGCCACCTATCAGAGAGCCATGATGACTCTGTTCCATGATATGATACACAAGGAAATTGAGGTGTATGTAGATGACATGATTGCCAAGTCCAATAAGGGAGAAGATCATGTAAAAGTTCTAAGGAAGTTATTTGAGCGTTTGAGGAAGTACAAACTAAAGCTCAACCCTACAAAATGTTTGTTTGGAGTTAAATCTGGAAAGCTGCTGGGATTTGTGGTAAGCAACAAAGGTATAGAGGTGGATCCTAATAAAGTGAAGGCTATCTAATCCATGCCATCCCCAAAGACGGAGAAGGAGGTGAGGGGATTCTTGGGAAGATTGAACTATATTGGCAAATTCATAGCTCAACTAACCACAACATGTGAACATGTCTTCCAGCTACTAAGGAAAAAGAATCCTGGGATTTGGAATGAGGAGTGTGATGAGGCATTCAATAAAATCAAGCAATACTTACAAAGTCCACCTTTGCTTGTTCCTCCTGTATCAGGAAGGCCTTTAATACTATATCTGACGGTGACTGAAACAACTATGGGATGTGTATTGGGTCAACATGATGAAACCGAAAGGAAAGAAATGGCTATTTATTACCTAAGTAAGAAGTTCACTGAATGTGAGACTAGATACACTGTGATAGAAAAGCTCTGTTGTGCATTGGTTAGGGCAACAAAAAGATTACGACATTATATGTTGTATCACACCACTTTGTTGATTTCAAAAGTGGATCCACTAGGTACATCTGCGACAAGCCCTATCTCTCAAGCCGAATTGCAAGGTGGCAGGTTTTGTTGTCAGAATATGACATAGTATATATGACAAAGAAAGTCGTGAAGGGGAGCGCGATTACCGACCACCTAGCTGATAATGCTGTTGAAGATTATGAGCCATTGGATTTTGATTTCCCAGATGAAAATGTATTATCAATAGCGGGAGAAGAAGAAAAGACGGATTGGTGGACCATGTTTTTTGACGGAGCAGTGAATGTTTATGGTAATGGGGCCAGCGCAGTGATCATCTCTCCTGAACAGAAACAGTATCCGGTTTCAGTTAAATTGTATTTTGAATGCACCAATAATACAGCTAAATATGAGGCTTGTATCTTGGGTTTAGAAGCCGCACTAGAGTTGAAGGTCTGAAAGATAGATGTATATGGTGATTCAATGTTGATTATTTTTCAGGTGAAAGGAGAATGGCAAACAGAGGAAGAAAAATTGAGGTCGTACCAGGAATATTTAGCTGCACTGTCAGAAGAATTAGAGGAGATAAGATTCACCCATCTAGGAAGAGAAGGGAACCATTTTGCGGATGCCTTGGCCACGTTGGCTGTTATGGCTACGATTGATCTTGGGCATAAGGTACATCCTGTACACATAGACATCAGAAATAACCCAGATCACTGTTGCTCAGTTGAAGGGGAGGTAGATGGAAAGCCTTGGTACTATGATATCTAGAATTTTATGCAAAATCAGGAATATCCAGTGGAAGCTTCAAAGATGGATAAGAAAACCCTAAGAAGGCTGGCCATGGATTTCTACCTGGACGGAGAGATTCTGTATAAAAGATCATTTGACGGTACCTTGCTAAGGTGTTTGAATGAGATAGATGCTAAAAATGCTTTACGGGAGGTACATGAAGGGATTTGCTCAACTCATGCTAACGGGCATATGATAGCAAGGAAGATACAAAGGGCTGGTTATTTCTGGATGACATTAGAAAAAGACTGCATCGACTACGTCAGGAAATGTCACAAGTGTCAAGAGCATAGCAATAAGGCCAATGCGCCTCCGACTCCTCTGATTAATTTAGCATCGCCCTGGCCGTTTGCGATGTGGGGAATTGATGTGATTGGACCGGTTAACCCAAAAACCAGCAATGGGCATAGATTCATCCTCGTAGCTATTGACTACTTCACAAAATGGGTAGAAGCCAGTTCATACGCCCACGTAACACAGAAAGTGGTGAAGAGGTTTATAGAAAAAAACTTGATTTATCGCTATGGTCCGTCAAAAAAGATAGTGACTGATAATGCATAGAATTTCAATAGCAAAATGATCGTGGAGCTTTGTACCAAATGAAAAATCAAGCATTCAACAAGAACATCAAGAAAATTATGCAGAAAATGGTAGTCACTTACAAGGATTGGCATGAGATGTTGCCGTTTGCTCTCTATGCATATCACACTGTAGTAAGGACCTCGACAGGGACTACTTTGTATGCTCTGGTATACGGAATGGAGGCGGTGATGCCTTTGGAAGTAGAAATACCTTCGTTGAGGGTGTTGATGGATTCAAGATTAGAAGAGGCTGAATGGGCCAAAGTAAGATATGAATAGTTAAACCTGATCAGTGAAAAGAGGTTGACTGCAATCTGTCATCATCAACTCTACCATAAAAGGATGGCCAAGACATATGACAAGAAGGTTAGACCTCGCATGTTCCAAGAAGAAGATCTAGTGCTGAAGAAATTATTGTCTTTACCAGGAGAAGATCAAAGCAAATGGGCCCTAAATTATGAAGGACCTTATGTAGTGAAGAAGGCTTTCTCAGGAGGAGCTTTAAAGTTGTCTAGAATGGATGAGAAGATCTAGCCAGACCCGTGAATTCTGATTCTGTAAAGAGATATTATGTATAATGTGTTCAGCTTTCTCGTATAATCAATAAAGCAAAGTTTGGACATGATTTCTTGGTGTAAATAACCTTTTTTTTTTCCTTCATTGCATGGATCTCACATCACTTAATTTGTTTATTTTCAAAAAAAAGAAAAATATTGAAAGAATTGGTTTGGCGCATGATTACAAGGAACATATCATAAAATGCTCAAAAACAAATTTAAGCTCTTCCTAGTAAATAGGTGACCGAACCAAACAAACCCTAAAGCTAACCCTATGATAAAACCTCGTCCCTGATAGCATTTTGAATTGTATGGCTAAATGGTTAGGTAATCATATTTGTAATCACTCGCATGTTTTTTTTCTTTTGAGATAAGAACAAGGTTTATCAACCCTAACAATGTGCGTCTTGAAATGAGGAAAGACCATCTTTGTCATCCCCTCACTTTCTAAAGATTTTATCCTTTGAAGTCCCCATTTGAGTTGATCTGAGTTTCTTGTTTATGAAAACCCGACTAAGACCACACCCCGCACTGGGGGCGATGAGAGATCTTTTGTTAGAAAGGATGAAGACAATGGCACAAAAATAAAGGGGTAAGAAATGGAAGCCCCAACAATTAAGAAGAGGATAAGAAAAAAAAAAAAAAAGGGAGAAGGAATTAGAGCAAATTATGGAAAAATAGACAACAACAAAAAAACACAAAAAAAAAAAAAGAAGAGAGAAGGAGAAGAGGACTTGGATCTTTGAAAGTCAGAACCCCAAAATTGGGGGCATTCCTATGAAAAACAAAAGGGGGAATAAATGAAGAAATGATGGTTTGATAATGCTTGAAGACTAAGATAAGGATCCTTAAGCAAGCTTCTCCAAATGCAACCTATGAGGCAGTTTCAAAAAAAAGGGGGAAAAGAAAAAGAAAAAGAAAAAAGAAGAAGAGGAAGAGGAAGATAGAACAAGAGTGGTCTTAAGTCTTTAAACCCTCAAACACTGTTGAGCCTTAAAACATCCTTTTCTTTCATAGCCCATAGACGTAGCCTACATTACAAGCCTTTAGAAGTCCTTTCTAATCAAGCGCACGTAACTTGGGTTAATAAACGGTGGTCTTATAACTCACAGGATTTAACACATGAGTGATAATCCGCTTTTGGCTAATATGAGACATTTCCTTTTTACACAACCTTTTCGCATTAGATGTAGATACGTAAAGGTTAAATAAAAGGTCACCTTGGATAAAAGCCCTGGCTTATAGACAAATAGCATACCAGAAACCAATCCTTGGCTTAAAGACAATCTGCATACCAGAAACCGATAAAAACATCAATGGGAATTGCTTAAAAGGGTTTTTGACGCATATATTGAAAGATCTAGTTGTCATAAACAAATTCAAGTCTTGTTAAAGATTTTTTTATTTGGAAAAGATTTTGTTGCGTGCTGGAAAAAAAAAAGGCCCTTAATTTGAGAAAGCCAAATTAAAGCACTGATAAGAGCATGATAAAAAGCAATCAAATCATACATTTTTGCAAAAGGGTCACTTAATGAAAAGGTTGGGGATCTTCTCCCTTGAGATGTGATGGATAAAGGAGACACAATGAGAAATGGATCCAACATGCCATTTCAAGCACGTGAACCAGGTCGTATCAAGAAAGTTTCAGAAATTAAAGGAAGTGATGGGACCTATGTTTCCAAAACAGGTAAGGATGCATGCATGTCATCTAACATTGAAGCATAGCATATATTTTTGATTTGTTGCAGCAAGATTAGGGACAAAGAAAGAATTGTTGATTTGAAGAACAACAAAGAATCAAGGTTTTGACCCTGGAACGGGAGGAAGATGAGATAAACCCTAACATTAAGGAAATCTCAAAGAAATAAGAAGATCAACGAAGAAGAGTCTTCAATTCAAACCCTATCATCTTGAAGAAGGAACATATTTTTGGTTAAAGGAGATTGCCAGAAGGAATCTCAGGTTAACCACAACATGAAGATTTTAGCTGTGGTTGAAGGGAGTCGCCAGATGGGATTCGAGGTTGACCCAGCTACACATAGATTATGGTTTTGGTTAAAGGGGATCGACGAAGAGATCTCAGTTTATTCTAACCACACAGGATTTTTGGTTCTGGTTGAAGGGGATCGGCGAAGGGATCTTCGTTCAGCCCAACCACGTAGATTTTGGTTCTGGTTGAAGGGGATCGGCGAAGGGATCTCAGTTTAGCCCAACCACAAAGATTTTGGTTCTGGTTGAAGGGGATCGACAAAGGGATCTCAGTTCAGCCCAACCACAAAGATTTTGGCTCTGGTTAAAGGGGATCAGCGAAGGGATCTCAATTTAGCCTAGCCACGAATAGACTTTGGTTATGGTTAAAGGGGATCGGTGAAGGGATCTCAGTTTAACCTAACTGCAAAGGATTTTGGTTCTGGTTGAAGGGGATCGGCGAAGGGATCTCAGTTCAGTCCAACCACAAAGATGTTGGTTCTTGTTAAAGGGGATCGGCGAAGGGATCTCAGTTTAGCTTAACCACACATAGAATTTGGTTATGGTTAAAGGGGATCAGTGAAGGGATCTCAGTTTAGCCTAACTGCAAAGGATTTTAGTTCTGGTTGAAGGGGACCGGCGAATGGATCTCAATTCAGCCCAACCACAAAGATTTTGGCTATGGTTAAAGGGGATCGGCGAAGGGATCTCAGTTTAGCCTAGCCACAAAGAGACTTTGGTTATAGTTAAAGGGGATTGACGAAGGATCTCAGTTTAACCTAACTGCAAAGGATTTTGGTTCTGGTTGAAGGGGATCAGCGAAGGGGTCTTAGTTTAGCTTAACCACAGATTTTGGTTCTACTTAAAGGGGATCGACGAACAAATCTCAGTTTAGCCTAGCCACGCAAAGTTTTTGTTCTGGTTGAAGAGAATTGTTGTAAAAGTAGAGTTTTAGATCAACCAAGTTGTGAGAAGATCAGTTTCGGAAGTTCACTTTTGTTTATCTTTACAAAACTTACTTTGCAAAATCTTTGCTCCGTAAGCATTGTAAAGATGGGGCATCTGTCGTAACCTATTTTTGGGTCCCTGCATAAAAAAAGAGAAAAATAAAAATTTATTAAAAAAAGAGTAAAAAATATATAAATAATAAATAAATAAATAAATTGATTGAGGAAGTTCAAAGATATAAATGTCGAAATTTGACAGTATATCATTGACCAGTGAGAGCCCTATTGATTAAGGAAATTTTATTTGAGGAAGGAAAGTACAAATCAGATGTTTTTGGACTCAATTAAATTTTATTGAAGGTTTAATTGAATTATTGGAGGGTTTGATTGCAAGAAAATTTGATTTTTAAGTCAATTTGGGTTTTAATTGAAAGAAATTGAAGTTCTGGGGTTAAATTATATTTTTTTAAAGTTGATTGGTTCAAATCAGGGGTTTAGTTGCATGGATGTTGAAGTCTGGTGGCCAATTAAGGACTTAATTGAAGAAATCCAAAACTAAGGACTACAATGAAAAAGGCGCGCAAATTGAAGGGCTGATCTGAAATTGATGCATTTTGGTGCCATTTCCTTTTAAATGAAACGGCGTTGTTTGCGCGTTTTGGGCAAAACAACGCCATTTCATGTAATGTTTTTAAAAAAAAAAGAAGCTTACGGTGCCGTTTTGAACTGCACCATAAGTTCTTCTTCTTCCCCTGCACACGCAGGGAACAGGGGAAGAAGAGGCAGCTTTCCCCTGCCACAACCCATGCCTACACGGACCCTACCACCACGCCATCATGATGGAAAAGTCAGGCACGTCGAAAGTTGCGAGTAATCCCCGGCTCACCTTACCCTGCACCATGGCAGGGGTAAGGTGGCCCTTCCCTCCTCTGCCTATAAATACCAGAGGAGGGAGTGCATCGAAGGAAAAAAAAAAAGAAAGGAAAGAAAAAAGGGTGAGGGCTGGCATGATTTCCAAGTGAAAACCGAGAGAGAGAACCAAGAGTTTTGTTTAAGAGACTGAAAGAGAGAAAGAAAAGAGAAAGAGGGAGGGAGCCGGGAGTGATTTTTGGGGACGGCAGAGGAGAGAAAAGGGAGACTAGAAGAGGAAGACACAGACGTTAGTGTTGCTGCGCCACGGAGGAGAAGCACAACAGTAGTCACTGGGCTTCCCAGCAGCTGCCACCGCCATCCTGCACCATCAACACTGCCACCGCCACAGCAGAACCAGAGAAGAAGAAGAGGAACATAACAGAGAGAGGGAAAGAGAAGATAACGCAAAAACAGAGGGGGAGTTGAGGAGAGAAACAGAGGAGAGAAGGAAGGGAAACAGTCGCCACCTACTCCACCATCTCTACCGCCTCCGCCGCTGCCAGTGTCGCCACTACTCCAGGTAATCTTCTCCCCCTCCCTTGTCTGTTGTTCGCTTCAGTGTCATTTGCATGCAGAACGTTTATGTTTTGCAGCAAATGAAAATTTAATTAGCTAGTTACTGTGCTGCGCACAGTAACTAGCTAATTATATTTTTGCTGGTTACTGTGCAGCGCACAGTAACCAAACCCCCATTAATTACGGGCTGGAACATCAGCCCAGCCCACAGTATATGGGCCGGGTCAGGCTCAGCCCAGGATGGGTGGGCCAGATCCGGCCCTGTTTTTTTATTTTTTGTTAAATAAAAAAATAAAAAAATATTTGTTTGTAATTTTACAAGTTTCTCGTGTATTTTTTTATAAATTTTACAATGTTTTTACGTTGCTAAAAATATAAAAATCTGATATTAAAATACCCGGTTTTCATCAAAGCTTCAAAAAATACAAAAAAATGTTTTTGTGCATACGGCCAAGTGTCTCCAAGTTAAAAAAATCATATTGTGTTTTTTTTATATATACACCAAAAATCAATGCTTAGCATACATTTCAGCTTTAATAACCAATTTATTAAAGTCAAGAGAACATTGGCCAAAATTTCAAAAACAAACAAAAATTTTATTTTGTTTATCTCTTAGTATCCGGGGCATGACATTACACGTAATGCGTCTGTGGGATATTTAATTCTTTTTTCAGACAATAGAACCCAGGGTATGAGATTACACGTAATGCATATTCTGAACAATAAGAAACTACAACATGACTTAGATTTTATTAGACAAAACAATGCAGCCTACCTTAGGTAGGGCGTAGTTGGGGTGCTAACACCTTCCCTTTACGCAATCAGTCTCTGCACCTGATCTTTAAAGATCAGTTAGGGTTCCTAGTAACTAGAATACTAGGTGGTGACTCCCGATCCATTTTTTTTACTGCTAAGAGACAAAGAATTCCTTGTCTCACCATATTTTCCACAATAGATAGATACATACCACACCTTCATGAAAGGTTGGTGGTGGGTGATCACCGCAGCGTCGTACACGTGCGACAATAATCATGTTAATAATTTATAACCCGATTGGAACCTCCTTTATGTGTGGTTTCCAGTTGAGTAATAAAAAGAGTTTATACTATAGCCTATTATGTGTGATTTCTAGTTGAGTAGTAAAAATAGTTTATATACCATGAAATACCATTATTGGATCCTCTAACCTTGACAAATTTTTTATCCTTGTTTAATCCTTACATCAATATCACATCTCAAAAGTTATCTTCAACTCCCTTTCATTTGTTATTTATAATTTTATATAGTTCACCTCCCTATGGTTCAACCTCGGTTTTTCTAGGTTATTTATTACTTCGACACTTTTGTATTTGGATAAGACATTAATCTTTTGATCATGTCAAGTGTTTGGTGCCATTGCTGGAGAGGTAAGTTACTTTATAAACTATATATTTTATTTTATTTTTCTTTTCACTTTTATTGTTTTTCTAATTTTTTTTCTTTTTATTTTTCTTTCCTTCTGCACTTGTACGAGAGTTTGGTCACGCACATTAAGTGCTAGACTTTGTAGAAAATCTTCATCCTCTTTAGAAAACATGGCCGAAGAGGATAATCAATCGCTTCATAATGAGAATAATCGAGTTAGAACACTTGGAGATCACATGAATCCAACAAGAATAAGTGCACCATCATGTGTAGTTTTCCCTCCTGATGCATCTCACTTCAATTTTAAGCCAGAGATGATTCAACTTTTACCTTCTTTTCATGGCTTAGAACTAGAAAATCCATACTTGTATTTGAGAGAATTTGAAGAAGTTTGTAACACTTATAATGACTTAAATTGTAGCATGAACACCATCAAATTAAAGCTTTTTCCATTTTTATTAAAAGATAAAGCTAAAACATGGCTATAAAATCTAAGGTCATGATCATTTTGTGCTTGGGATGAAATGCAACAACAATTTTTAAAGAAGTTTTTCCCTTTTCATAGAACAAACTCTTTCAAGAGACAAATTACCACATTCACTCAAAAGCCAGGAGAAACATTTTACCAGTGTTAAGATAGGTATAAAGACTTGCTTAATACATGTCCTCATCATGGTTTTGAAACATAGAGATTAGTTTCATACTTTTATGAAGGGTTAACACCTAAAGATAGGTAAATGGTGGAATTGATGTGCAATGAAACTTTTGAAGATAAAGAACCTGATGAAGCAATGGAGTCCCTAGACTTGTTAGCTAAAATGCTAAAAAATAGGACATTATAGGTACTTGTGAGGCATCATGTAAAACTCAACCTCATACATCTAGTGGAGGTATGTACAACCTTAGGGAAGATCATGACCTCCAAGCCAAATTTGTATTTTTAGCTAGAAAAGTCAAGGCACTAGAATTGAAAGGGAGTGATCAATTGAAATCTGTTCAAGAAATTGTATGTCAAATCTATGAAACTAATGAACACTCAACCAATGATTGTCCAACTTTTCCTTCTTTCAAATAATGTCTCCATGAATAAGCCAATGCTTTAAACAGTTTCCAAAGGCTAAATCAGAATCCATACTTACAAACATAGAACCCTGGTTGGAGAAATCACCCAAATTTCAGGTGGAAGAGTGGTAACAATAATGCACAAACTTCACAGCCACTGTTTCAAGCACACCATAATTTTTAAAATTCTCATGGATATGCACCTCCTTATGCTTCTTCTCTTAAAGAAATCTTGAGGAAACATTGCATGCATTCATTGAAAAGCAAGAGACAATCAACACTTAAAATGCTCAAACTATGGTAGATTAGAAAGACAATATTGAAAAGTTCACATCTACTCTCAGTTTTAAGGAGAAATGTAAGTTTCCATCTTAACCACAGCAAAATCCTAAAAGGAAATACAATTTAAGTGCGAGTAGCTCTGAAAGCCAACATATGGATCAAGTCAAATCAGTCACTACTCTCAATAGTGATAAGGTTATTGAAAAACCTATTCTTGAACCTTGTAAGAAAGATGATGAGTTAATCTCTACGGGTAAGGGAATGGTTAAACCTGAACATTGCAAAGAAAAGACTGATTCCTCACCAGCACTTCCATTTTCTCATGCCATGACCAAACAAAGGAAAGTCAATGATAATTCTGAAATCTTTAAAACTTTCAAGCAGGTAAGGATTAAAATACATTTGTTGGAAGCTATTAAACATGTACCTTTTTATGCTAAATGTTTGCAACAAAAAAGAAGTCAGAATCTATTCTGCAGCCTTGACACTATTCAGTTTTCAGCCCATATCTTGAGTTCTAAAAGTCCAAATGAACTCATTCTTGTTTTGTTGGAAAGCTAAGATAAATGCCCAGAACATTCATAAGACTATTTGTTTAAATTATGATCTTAGAAATGATGTTTTGTTTAGATAAGAAGATAATGGTTGCCACTAAGTCAAGAGATGGTCACCCATTCAATAATTACTCATCAAATCAATAGTTCTGAATTTTAGCCTATAAAACGAGGCATTTGCCATACATTTAGATATCTTGGTGTTCAGATCAAGATCACTCACTTTCTTTGTATTTTATAATGTTCAAGTTTTATTTTATGTTGCATTAATCTCTTGCTTATGCTTTTCATTTTCTTTACTATACTTAACTTATATCATGTTTATGTTCTTATATTGTTTATTTATGTTTTTTTCCTTCATTATGTTTAGCTAAGTTAATTTTCTCAAGGTGAAAAGAGTACACTAATATTGTAAGAATAAGTATAATATAAACTCAACATGGACTTTAATGTTTGATACTCACATGTTTTGTATTTGTTATCTTACTCACTTTTAATACCCTGCTTGTTAGATGGTTAATCTAGATTTGTGTTGTACAACCCTTGGTACAACAAATACTTGGCACTTTCATAGCGTGCTATATGGTATAACCGACACTTATGCTATAAAAGAAACTTGATTTGTTGTTAATATAAGTTACACCATGAATATGTGACCACATTTACAATTATCGGCATTACTCAAATAAGATAATCAATATAATCATGTTAATAATTTATAATCCAACTGGAACCTTCTTTGTGTGTGGTTTCCAATTGAGTAATAAAAATAACTTATATTATACTTATTTAAAATACCTTTAGTGGATCCTCTAACCTTGAAAATATATTTTATGAAAAATGCAGTGCAGATTCCAAAACATGTGGAAAAAAAAATACAAAAATTGTGGTCTCAAAGACCTTGTTCAAAAAACTCAAATGGCAAAGTAATGTTGCAGCATATATCTTATCTTTACATCAGATCTCCCATCTCTAACATTTAAGGCTTTTAAAGTTGACTCATTTAACTCTAGCATTAGTGATGAGAATAGGGTGTTATAGCTTTCATCAAATGCAATTAAATAGACGAGCTTTTCCCAAAAAGCTTAGCAATTGTCAATGATATGTCCAACTATACCAAAATGATTTCAAAGGTTTGATCAAGACTTGTATCATTTTTGGCATTGTTTTCAATAAGACCTTGACTACGACTAGAAGTTACCTCTTCAGCTAAGACTATCTCAAAAAGGCTTGTGGGTTTTGCAAACTCTCTTTTAGAACTTTCGATTTCCTTCTTATAATTCATCTCTAACTATATTCTTTATTTGTGTTCTATCTTTGTTTTCCAACTCTTGTATTATGAATTCTCAGAGAGATTGGACTTTTGACGATGAACCTATTGGTAATTTTTTAAAAAAAATGCAATGCAAAATTCAGTGTATAAAAATTCCAATTGATTATGCAAGTATGCTATTTGTTAAAGTTTTTATTTGTTTTTTTTTAGTATTATAAAGATAAACTAGACCAATGTATTTTTGGAAACTTCTCTTTGAGGACTTCAAACCTATAAGAACTTTGGCCGAATTGGAGAAAAATTAAATGCCTCATCATATTGGCCTTTTTCAACCAAGTTTATATATCCTTAATAGCAATATATTCCACCAACTAACACTTCCTATAATGATCAATGGAGATATAATAAAATCACACCATAAGATGAAGATATATATATCATGGCATGTTATTGTTTCTACTATGAAAAGGCCATCTAATATTTTCAAAATATACAGTGGAGAGGTAACATCAATAAATAAAAATTATGAAAGGCCAAAATCCATAAGAAGAAAAGTTACTAAAGGTATTGGAGCAAAAGGTGCCACCAACCTTTAATATGTTAGCGACACTGCAAATCTGCAGCCATTGCCACCACGGATGTAACAATGTTCGGTATAACTTATTTTGCACGTTAAAACAATGATGTGCTTTGGTTTATTATATTTTTATATTTAAATTTACCCATAAAATCACAATAAGACCCTAATCTCCAAGTAGTCTAACAGAAAAAAGCTCATGGCCAGGTTAGATACTCACATAAATATATTGTGATGTGATTGCATAAGGCCAGCCTCAACCTTAGCCAATTACCATGCCAGCTTTCTCGGTGCAAATTACAAACACAAATACAAAAGTGCAAGTTTCCGAAACCAATTTTAAATGTGGCCAATTTAACTCTACAATCCCACCGGACATGAGGTATTGAAGTGCATTCCTATCAACGACTGTCTTATAAACAACATAAACCAATTGCTCCTCACTAAACCATCTAAAATGAATTAAAATTGACGGTATAAAAAAAGCCTGAGGTATTTATAATTAATTATATATTTTATTCACGTGTTGGTGGTCGATAAAAAAATACATAATTGTATGTGCGGAACACTGAATACAAATGCACCCCCTATTGAGTTCCTCTCTTACGACCACGACGAGGCTTTGAAGGTGATCGAACTACTCGAAGACAGTGATCATAAACCTTTTCAGTCCGTTCAAAAAACTCCGGCACGGTCAATACGAAATTCGGTGTGGTGGCAACAAACAACCCCAAAGCATGGTAGCAAAATTTTGAAAACTTGGTGACTTCGGGACAGCACTTGCTGGGAATGCGTTTTTTCTTGAATATTGCTGCCAGGGTTGCGTTACTACAAGATGGAAATTTTGTTGCTAGAGGCTTTTCACATCGATCCAAAACCTTAAAATACCCCGGAACTGGTTCGGGATACTTTGACGGGTTCCAGAAAGCATTTGTGTGTTTTGGAGAGTTTAGCATTACTCCAACTGCGAAGAGCGTGGCCACAAAAATGAAAAGGTTATTTCCACCTGCCATGATAATGGATGCCAGATATGGATAAATGTTTTAAAGATATTTTCAAAAATGAGGATCATGCAAGGTTAATATATAGACCTAGAGAGGAGGTAGGGATTTTCAATGATGCATAACATTTTTTTCGGTTTTTATTATACATTCATTAAATTATTCATTAAATGAAGCTAAAATATATATTTATTCAATGTGAGTTAGTAACAACACATTGTTATTGAATCTCTTAAGTTAACTCCCCTGTAAAGTTTTTGTTAGATGCTAATTCACTTTATCTTACTTTCAAATAAAGTTTCATTGGTTCGGGTTTCTTTATTCATTTTTTTTATTATTATTTTTTATGTCTTTTTTATCTTTCATATAGTATTGATCTTATTAGTCAATATACAAATTTTTAACATGTGTCTCACAATGGAAATATTATCAAAATGTTCACTGGAATGGTAAAATGAAAAAATAAAAATTATGCAAGGGCAAAATCCATAAGAAGAAAAGTTACTAAGGGTATTGGGGCAAAAGGTGCCACCAACCTTTAATATGTAAAGGAAACTCCAGATCTGCAGCCATGGCCACCACGGATGCAACGATGCTCGGTATAACTTATTTTGCACGGTAAAACAATGGTGTGCTTTGGTTTATTAGATATAACAGAGTTATTTATCAATTTGTCTTTAAGCTGAAACACATATTTAATATATCACAGAATCTATGATGAAGAAAAATAAACATGTTTTATATTTATTTTACATATTCTATCATCTTCGATCTTTTAACATTATATGAACAGGGGATTAGTTCATAAAATTATGCATATGTCAAAGTTTAAGACTAGCTTGTTTATATGTTTACTAAACAATTCAAACTAGTCAATCTCGAGAGTATCCAATGATTGAGCCTAATAAATCTAAATAAGTCGTAAACACGAGTCTATTGCCAACCGTGGCACCCCCTTAATATTGTATCAAATAACTCTTAAGAAGGCGCCTATTAGCAACGCTCTGCTAATTGTACCATCAATATTACTAGAAAGGATTGCCATGGAGGGGTGCCCCAACCATCGAAACAAAAATAAAAATTTACTGTCCTTATCGACTGATGGTATCAACATTCTTATTTATTATGACTCATTACTATTATTTAACTTCTCTTGTTTTTTTTTATAGGACTAGACAATCAACCCAATTCAGCTCCATGGACTTCTAAATAATGGTAATTACGCTAAAGCATACATTTTTATATTTACCCATAAAATCACAACAAGACCCTAATCTCCAAGTAGTCTAACAGAAAAAAGCTCATGGCCAGGTTAGATACTCACATAAATATATTGTGATGTGATTGCATAAGGCCAGCCTCAACCTTAGCCAATTACCATGCCAGCTTTCTCGGTGCAAATTACAAACACAAATACAAAAGTGCAAGTTTCCGAAACCAATTTTAAATGTGGCCAATTTAACTCTACAATCCCACCGGACATGAGGTATTGAAGTGCATTCCTATCAACGACTGTCTTATAAACAACATAAACCAATTGCTCCTCACTAAACCATCTAAAATGAATTAAAATTGACGGTATAAAAAAAGCCTGAGGTATTTATAATTAATTATATATTTTATTCACGTGTTGGTGGTCGATAAAAAAATACATAATTGTATGTGCGGAACACTGAATACAAATGCACCCCCTATTGAGTTCCTCTCTTACGACCACGACGAGGCTTTGAAGGTGATCGAACTACTCGAAGACAGTGATCATAAACCTTTTCAGTCCGTTCAAAAAACTCCGGCACGGTCAATACGAAATTCGGTGTGGTGGCAACAAACAACCCCAAAGCATGGTAGCAAAATTTTGAAAACTTGGTGACTTCGGGACAGCACTTGCTGGGAATGCGTTTTTTCTTGAATATTGCTGCCAGGGTTGCGTTACTACAAGATGGAAATTTTGTTGCTAGAGGCTTTTCACATCGATCCAAAACCTTAAAATACCCCGGAACTGGTTCGGGATACTTTGACGGGTTCCAGAAAGCATTTGTGTGTTTTGGAGAGTTTAGCATTACTCCAACTGCGAAGAGCGTGGCCACAAAAATGAAAAGGTTATTTCCACCTGCCATGATAATGGATGCCAGATATGGATAAATGTTTTAAAGATATTTTCAAAAATGAGGATCATGCAAGGTTAATATATAGACCTAGAGAGGAGGTAGGGATTTTCAATGATGCATAACATTTTTTTCGGTTTTTATTATACATTCATTAAATTATTCATTAAATGAAGCTAAAATATATATTTATTCAATGTGAGTTAGTAACAACACATTGTTATTGAATCTCTTAAGTTAACTCCCCTGTAAAGTTTTTGTTAGATGCTAATTCACTTTATCTTACTTTCAAATAAAGTTTCATTGGTTCGGGTTTCTTTATTCATTTTTTTTATTATTATTTTTTATGTCTTTTTTATCTTTCATATAGTATTGATCTTATTAGTCAATATACAAATTTTTAACATGTGTCTCACAATGGAAATATTATCAAAATGTTCACTGGAATGGTAAAATGAAAAAATAAAAATTATGCAAGGGCAAAATCCATAAGAAGAAAAGTTACTAAGGGTATTGGGGCAAAAGGTGCCACCAACCTTTAATATGTAAAGGAAACTCCAGATCTGCAGCCATGGCCACCACGGATGCAACGATGCTCGGTATAACTTATTTTGCACGGTAAAACAATGGTGTGCTTTTGGTTTATTAGATATAACAGAGTTATTTATCAATTTGTCTTTAAGCTGAAACACATATTTAATATATCACAGAATCTATGATGAAGAAAAATAAACATGTTTTATATTTATTTTACATATTCTATCATCTTCGATCTTTTAACATTATATGAACAGGGGATTAGTTCATAAAATTATGCATATGTCAAAGTTTAAGACTAGCTTGTTTATATGTTTACTAAACAATTCAAACTAGTCAATCTCGAGAGTATCCAATGATTGAGCCTAATAAATCTAAATAAGTCGTAAACACGAGTCTATTGCCAACCGTGGCACCCCCTTAATATTGTATCAAATAACTCTTAAGAAGGCGCCTATTAGCAACGCTCTGCTAATTGTACCATCAATATTACTAGAAAGGATTGCCATGGAGGGGTGCCCCAACCATCGAAACAAAAATAAAAATTTACTGTCCTTATCGACTGATGGTATCAACATTCTTATTTATTATGACTCATTACTATTATTTAACTTCTCTTGTTTTTTTTTATAGGACTAGACAATCAACCCAATTCAGCTCCATGGACTTCTAAATAATGGTAATTACGCTAAAGCATACATTTTTATATTTACCCATAAAATCACAACAAGACCCTAATCTCCAAGTAGTCTAACAGAAAAAAGCTCATGGCCAGGTTAGATACTCACATAAATATATTGTGATGTGATTGCATAAGGCCAGCCTCAACCTTAGCCAATTACCATGCCAGCTTTCTCGGTGCAAATTACAAACACAAATACAAAAGTGCAAGTTTCCGAAACCAATTTTAAATGTGGCCAATTTAACTCTACAATCCCACCGGACATGAGGTATTGAAGTGCATTCCTATCAACGACTGTCTTATAAACAACATAAACCAATTGCTCCTCACTAAACCATCTAAAATGAATTAAAATTGACGGTATAAAAAAAGCCTGAGGTATTTATAATTAATTATATATTTTATTCACGTGTTGGTGGTCGATAAAAAAATACATAATTGTATGTGCGGAACACTGAATACAAATGCACCCCCTATTGAGTTCCTCTCTTACGACCACGACGAGGCTTTGAAGGTGATCGAACTACTCGAAGACAGTGATCATAAACCTTTTCAGTCCGTTCAAAAAACTCCGGCACGGTCAATACGAAATTCGGGTGTGGTGGCAACAAACAACCCCAAAGCATGGTAGCAAAATTTTGAAAACTTGGTGACTTCGGGACAGCACTTGCTGGGAATGCGTTTTTTCTTGAATATTGCTGCCAGGGTTGCGTTACTACAAGATGGAAATTTTGTTGCTAGAGGCTTTTCACATCGATCCAAAACCTTAAAATACCCCGGAACTGGTTCGGGATACTTTGACGGGTTCCAGAAAGCATTTGTGTGTTTTGGAGAGTTTAGCATTACTCCAACTGCGAAGAGCGTGGCCACAAAAATGAAAAGGTTATTTCCACCTGCCATGATAATGGATGCCAGATATGGATAAATGTTTTAAAGATATTTTTCAAAAATGAGGATCATGCAAGGTTAATATATAGACCTAGAGAGGAGGTAGGGATTTTCAATGATGCATAACATTTTTTTCGGTTTTTATTATACATTCATTAAATTATTCATTAAATGAAGCTAAAATATATATTTATTCAATGTGAGTTAGTAACAACACATTGTTATTGAATCTCTTAAGTTAACTCCCCTGTAAAGTTTTTGTTAGATGCTAATTCACTTTATCTTACTTTCAAATAAAGTTTCATTGGTTCGGGTTTCTTTATTCATTTTTTTTATTATTATTTTTTATGTCTTTTTTATCTTTCATATAGTATTGATCTTATTAGTCAATATACAAATTTTTAACATGTGTCTCACAATGGAAATATTATCAAAATGTTCACTGGAATGGTAAAATGAAAAAATAAAAATTATGCAAGGGCAAAATCCATAAGAAGAAAAGTTACTAAGGGTATTGGGGCAAAAGGTGCCACCAACCTTTAATATGTAAAGGAAACTCCAGATCTGCAGCCATGGCCACCACGGATGCAACGATGCTCGGTATAACTTATTTTGCACGGTAAAACAATGGTGTGCTTTGGTTTATTAGATATAACAGAGTTATTTATCAATTTGTCTTTAAGCTGAAACACATATTTAATATATCACAGAATCTATGATGAAGAAAAATAAACATGTTTTATATTTATTTTACATATTCTATCATCTTCGATCTTTTAACATTATATGAACAGGGGATTAGTTCATAAAATTATGCATATGTCAAAGTTTAAGACTAGCTTGTTTATATGTTTACTAAACAATTCAAACTAGTCAATCTCGAGAGTATCCAATGATTGAGCCTAATAAATCTAAATAAGTCGTAAACACGAGTCTATTGCCAACCGTGGCACCCCCTTAATATTGTATCAAATAACTCTTAAGAAGGCGCCTATTAGCAACGCTCTGCTAATTGTACCATCAATATTACTAGAAAGGATTGCCATGGAGGGGTGCCCCAACCATCGAAACAAAAATAAAAATTTACTGTCCTTATCGACTGATGGTATCAACATTCTTATTTATTATGACTCATTACTATTATTTAACTTCTCTTGTTTTTTTTTTATAGGACTAGACAATCAACCCAATTCAGCTCCATGGACTTCTAAATAATGGTAATTACGCTAAAGCATACATTTTTATATTTACCCATAAAATCACAACAAGACCCTAATCTCCAAGTAGTCTAACAGAAAAAAGCTCATGGCCAGGTTAGATACTCACATAAATATATTGTGATGTGATTGCATAAGGCCAGCCTCAACCTTAGCCAATTACCATGCCAGCTTTCTCGGTGCAAATTACAAACACAAATACAAAAGTGCAAGTTTCCGAAACCAATTTTAAATGTGGCCAATTTAACTCTACAATCCCACCGGACATGAGGTATTGAAGTGCATTCCTATCAACGACTGTCTTATAAACAACATAAACCAATTGCTCCTCACTAAACCATCTAAAATGAATTAAAATTGACGGTATAAAAAAAGCCTGAGGTATTTATAATTAATTATATATTTTATTCACGTGTTGGTGGTCGATAAAAAAAATACATAATTGTATGTGCGGAACACTGAATACAAATGCACCCCCTATTGAGTTCCTCTCTTACGACCACGACGAGGCTTTGAAGGTGATCGAACTACTCGAAGACAGTGATCATAAACCTTTTCAGTCCGTTCAAAAAACTCCGGCACGGTCAATACGAAATTCGGTGTGGTGGCAACAAACAACCCCAAAGCATGGTAGCAAAATTTTGAAAACTTGGTGACTTCGGGACAGCACTTGCTGGGAATGCGTTTTTTCTTGAATATTGCTGCCAGGGTTGCGTTACTACAAGATGGAAATTTTGTTGCTAGAGGCTTTTCACATCGATCCAAAACCTTAAAATACCCCGGAACTGGTTCGGGATACTTTGACGGGTTCCAGAAAGCATTTGTGTGTTTTGGAGAGTTTAGCATTACTCCAACTGCGAAGAGCGTGGCCACAAAAATGAAAAGGTTATTTCCACCTGCCATGATAATGGATGCCAGATATGGATAAATGTTTTAAAGATATTTTCAAAAATGAGGATCATGCAAGGTTAATATATAGACCTAGAGAGGAGGTAGGGATTTTCAATGATGCATAACATTTTTTTCGGTTTTTATTATACATTCATTAAATTATTCATTAAATGAAGCTAAAATATATATTTATTCAATGTGAGTTAGTAACAACACATTGTTATTGAATCTCTTAAGTTAACTCCCCTGTAAAGTTTTTGTTAGATGCTAATTCACTTTATCTTACTTTCAAATAAAGTTTCATTGGTTCGGGTTTCTTTATTCATTTTTTTTATTATTATTTTTTATGTCTTTTTTATCTTTCATATAGTATTGATCTTATTAGTCAATATACAAATTTTTAACATGTGTCTCACAATGGAAATATTATCAAAATGTTCACTGGAATGGTAAAATGAAAAAATAAAAATTATGCAAGGGCAAAATCCATAAGAAGAAAAGTTACTAAGGGTATTGGGGCAAAAGGTGCCACCAACCTTTAATATGTAAAGGAAACTCCAGATCTGCAGCCATGGCCACCACGGATGCAACGATGCTCGGTATAACTTATTTTGCACGGTAAAACAATGGTGTGCTTTGGTTTATTAGATATAACAGAGTTATTTATCAATTTGTCTTTAAGCTGAAACACATATTTAATATATCACAGAATCTATGATGAAGAAAAATAAACATGTTTTATATTTATTTTACATATTCTATCATCTTCGATCTTTTAACATTATATGAACAGGGGATTAGTTCATAAAATTATGCATATGTCAAAGTTTAAGACTAGCTTGTTTATATGTTTACTAAACAATTCAAACTAGTCAATCTCGAGAGTATCCAATGATTGAGCCTAATAAATCTAAATAAGTCGTAAACACGAGTCTATTGCCAACCGTGGCACCCCCTTAATATTGTATCAAATAACTCTTAAGAAGGCGCCTATTAGCAACGCTCTGCTAATTGTACCATCAATATTACTAGAAAGGATTGCCATGGAGGGGTGCCCCAACCATCGAAACAAAAATAAAAATTTACTGTCCTTATCGACTGATGGTATCAACATTCTTATTTATTATGACTCATTACTATTATTTAACTTCTCTTGTTTTTTTTTATAGGACTAGACAATCAACCCAATTCAGCTCCATGGACTTCTAAATAATGGTAATTACGCTAAAGCATACATTTTTATATTTACCCATAAAATCACAACAAGACCCTAATCTCCAAGTAGTCTAACAGAAAAAAGCTCATGGCCAGGTTAGATACTCACATAAATATATTGTGATGTGATTGCATAAGGCCAGCCTCAACCTTAGCCAATTACCATGCCAGCTTTCTCGGTGCAAATTACAAACACAAATACAAAAGTGCAAGTTTCCGAAACCAATTTTAAATGTGGCCAATTTAACTCTACAATCCCACCGGACATGAGGTATTGAAGTGCATTCCTATCAACGACTGTCTTATAAACAACATAAACCAATTGCTCCTCACTAAACCATCTAAAATGAATTAAAATTGACGGTATAAAAAAAAGCCTGAGGTATTTATAATTAATTATATATTTTATTCACGTGTTGGTGGTCGATAAAAAAATACATAATTGTATGTGCGGAACACTGAATACAAATGCACCCCCTATTGAGTTCCTCTCTTACGACCACGACGAGGCTTTGAAGGTGATCGAACTACTCGAAGACAGTGATCATAAACCTTTTCAGTCCGTTCAAAAAACTCCGGCACGGTCAATACGAAATTCGGTGTGGTGGCAACAAACAACCCCAAAGCATGGTAGCAAAATTTTGAAAACTTGGTGACTTCGGGACAGCACTTGCTGGGAATGCGTTTTTTCTTGAATATTGCTGCCAGGGTTGCGTTACTACAAGATGGAAATTTTGTTGCTAGAGGCTTTTCACATCGATCCAAAACCTTAAAATACCCCGGAACTGGTTCGGGATACTTTGACGGGTTCCAGAAAGCATTTGTGTGTTTTGGAGAGTTTAGCATTACTCCAACTGCGAAGAGCGTGGCCACAAAAATGAAAAGGTTATTTCCACCTGCCATGATAATGGATGCCAGATATGGATAAATGTTTTAAAGATATTTTCAAAAATGAGGATCATGCAAGGTTAATATATAGACCTAGAGAGGAGGTAGGGATTTTCAATGATGCATAACATTTTTTTCGGTTTTTATTATACATTCATTAAATTATTCATTAAATGAAGCTAAAAATATATATTTATTCAATGTGAGTTAGTAACAACACATTGTTATTGAATCTCTTAAGTTAACTCCCCTGTAAAGTTTTTGTTAGATGCTAATTCACTTTATCTTACTTTCAAATAAAGT
Organism: Populus alba; assembly: GCF_005239225.2. Lineage (NCBI taxonomy): Eukaryota > Viridiplantae > Streptophyta > Magnoliopsida > Malpighiales > Salicaceae > Populus > Populus alba. Next base: position 4,202,055 of record NC_133301.1, on the reverse strand, counting down.
TTCATTGGTTCGGGTTTCTTTATTCATTTTTTTTATTATTATTTTTTATGTCTTTTTTATCTTTCATATAGTATTGATCTTATTAGTCAATATACAAATTTTTAACATGTGTCTCACAATGGAAATATTATCAAAATGTTCACTGGAATGGTAAAATGAAAAAATAAAAATTATGCAAGGGCAAAATCCATAAGAAGAAAAGTTACTAAGGGTATTGGGGCAAAAGGTGCCACCAACCTTTAATATGTAAAGGAAACTCCAGATCTGCAGCCATGGCCACCACGGATGCAACGATGCTCGGTATAACTTATTTTGCACGGTAAAACAATGGTGTGCTTTGGTTTATTAGATATAACAGAGTTATTTATCAATTTGTCTTTAAGCTGAAACACATATTTAATATATCACAGAATCTATGATGAAGAAAAATAAACATGTTTTATATTTATTTTACATATTCTATCATCTTCGATCTTTTAACATTATATGAACAGGGGATTAGTTCATAAAATTATGCATATGTCAAAGTTTAAGACTAGCTTGTTTATATGTTTACTAAACAATTCAAACTAGTCAATCTCGAGAGTATCCAATGATTGAGCCTAATAAATCTAAATAAGTCGTAAACACGAGTCTATTGCCAACCGTGGCACCCCCTTAATATTGTATCAAATAACTCTTAAGAAGGCGCCTATTAGCAACGCTCTGCTAATTGTACCATCAATATTACTAGAAAGGATTGCCATGGAGGGGTGCCCCAACCATCGAAACAAAAATAAAAATTTACTGTCCTTATCGACTGATGGTATCAACATTCTTATTTATTATGACTCATTACTATTATTTAACTTCTCTTGTTTTTTTTTATAGGACTAGACAATCAACCCAATTCAGCTCCATGGACTTCTAAATAATGGTAATTACGCTAAAGCATACATTTTTATATTTACCCATAAAATCACAACAAGACCCTAATCTCCAAGTAGTCTAACAGAAAAAAGCTCATGGCCAGGTTAGATACTCACATAAATATATTGTGATGTGATTGCATAAGGCCAGCCTCAACCTTAGCCAATTACCATGCCAGCTTTCTCGGTGCAAATTACAAACACAAATACAAAAGTGCAAGTTTCCGAAACCAATTTTAAATGTGGCCAATTTAACTCTACAATCCCACCGGACATGAGGTATTGAAGTGCATTCCTATCAACGACTGTCTTATAAACAACATAAACCAATTGCTCCTCACTAAAACCATCTAAAATGAATTAAAATTGACGGTATAAAAAAAGCCTGAGGTATTTATAATTAATTATATATTTTATTCACGTGTTGGTGGTCGATAAAAAAAATACATAATTGTATGTGCGGAACACTGAATACAAATGCACCCCCTATTGAGTTCCTCTCTTACGACCACGACGAGGCTTTGAAGGTGATCGAACTACTCGAAGACAGTGATCATAAACCTTTTCAGTCCGTTCAAAAAACTCCGGCACGGTCAATACGAAATTCGGTGTGGTGGCAACAAACAACCCCAAAGCATGGTAGCAAAATTTTTGAAAACTTGGTGACTTCGGGACAGCACTTGCTGGGAATGCGTTTTTTCTTGAATATTGCTGCCAGGGTTGCGTTACTACAAGATGGAAATTTTGTTGCTAGAGGCTTTTCACATCGATCCAAAACCTTAAAATACCCCGGAACTGGTTCGGGATACTTTGACGGGTTCCAGAAAGCATTTGTGTGTTTTGGAGAGTTTAGCATTACTCCAACTGCGAAGAGCGTGGCCACAAAAATGAAAAGGTTATTTCCACCTGCCATGATAATGGATGCCAGATATGGATAAATGTTTTAAAGATATTTTCAAAAATGAGGATCATGCAAGGTTAATATATAGACCTAGAGAGGAGGTAGGGATTTTCAATGATGCATAACATTTTTTTCGGTTTTTATTATACATTCATTAAATTATTCATTAAATGAAGCTAAAATATATATTTATTCAATGTGAGTTAGTAACAACACATTGTTATTGAATCTCTTAAGTTAACTCCCCTGTAAAGTTTTTGTTAGATGCTAATTCACTTTATCTTACTTTCAAATAAAGTTTCATTGGTTCGGGTTTCTTTATTCATTTTTTTTATTATTATTTTTTATGTCTTTTTTATCTTTCATATAGTATTGATCTTATTAGTCAATATACAAATTTTTAACATGTGTCTCACAATGGAAATATTATCAAAATGTTCACTGGAATGGTAAAATGAAAAAATAAAAATTATGCAAGGGCAAAATCCATAAGAAGAAAAGTTACTAAGGGTATTGGGGCAAAAGGTGCCACCAACCTTTAATATGTAAAGGAAACTCCAGATCTGCAGCCATGGCCACCACGGATGCAACGATGCTCGGTATAACTTATTTTGCACGGTAAAACAATGGTGTGCTTTGGTTTATTAGATATAACAGAGTTATTTATCAATTTGTCTTTAAGCTGAAACACATATTTAATATATCACAGAATCTATGATGAAGAAAAATAAACATGTTTTATATTTATTTTACATATTCTATCATCTTCGATCTTTTAACATTATATGAACAGGGGATTAGTTCATAAAATTATGCATATGTCAAAGTTTAAGACTAGCTTGTTTATATGTTTACTAAACAATTCAAACTAGTCAATCTCGAGAGTATCCAATGATTGAGCCTAATAAATCTAAATAAGTCGTAAACACGAGTCTATTGCCAACCGTGGCACCCCCTTAATATTGTATCAAATAACTCTTAAGAAGGCGCCTATTAGCAACGCTCTGCTAATTGTACCATCAATATTACTAGAAAGGATTGCCATGGAGGGGTGCCCCAACCATCGAAACAAAAATAAAAATTTACTGTCCTTATCGACTGATGGTATCAACATTCTTATTTATTATGACTCATTACTATTATTTAACTTCTCTTGTTTTTTTTTATAGGACTAGACAATCAACCCAATTCAGCTCCATGGACTTCTAAATAATGGTAATTACGCTAAAGCATACATTTTTATATTTACCCATAAAATCACAACAAGACCCTAATCTCCAAGTAGTCTAACAGAAAAAAGCTCATGGCCAGGTTAGATACTCACATAAATATATTGTGATGTGATTGCATAAGGCCAGCCTCAACCTTAGCCAATTACCATGCCAGCTTTCTCGGTGCAAATTACAAACACAAATACAAAAGTGCAAGTTTCCGAAACCAATTTTAAATGTGGCCAATTTAACTCTACAATCCCACCGGACATGAGGTATTGAAGTGCATTCCTATCAACGACTGTCTTATAAACAACATAAACCAATTGCTCCTCACTAAACCATCTAAAATGAATTAAAATTGACGGTATAAAAAAAGCCTGAGGTATTTATAATTAATTATATATTTTATTCACGTGTTGGTGGTCGATAAAAAAAATACATAATTGTATGTGCGGAACACTGAATACAAATGCACCCCCTATTGAGTTCCTCTCTTACGACCACGACGAGGCTTTGAAGGTGATCGAACTACTCGAAGACAGTGATCATAAACCTTTTCAGTCCGTTCAAAAAACTCCGGCACGGTCAATACGAAATTCGGTGTGGTGGCAACAAACAACCCCAAAGCATGGTAGCAAAATTTTGAAAACTTGGTGACTTCGGGACAGCACTTGCTGGGAATGCGTTTTTTCTTGAATATTGCTGCCAGGGTTGCGTTACTACAAGATGGAAATTTTGTTGCTAGAGGCTTTTCACATCGATCCAAAACCTTAAAATACCCCGGAACTGGTTCGGGATACTTTGACGGGTTCCAGAAAGCATTTGTGTGTTTTGGAGAGTTTAGCATTACTCCAACTGCGAAGAGCGTGGCCACAAAAAATGAAAAGGTTATTTCCACCTGCCATGATAATGGATGCCAGATATGGATAAATGTTTTAAAGATATTTTCAAAAATGAGGATCATGCAAGGTTAATATATAGACCTAGAGAGGAGGTAGGGATTTTCAATGATGCATAACATTTTTTTCGGTTTTTATTATACATTCATTAAATTATTCATTAAATGAAGCTAAAATATATATTTATTCAATGTGAGTTAGTAACAACACATTGTTATTGAATCTCTTAAGTTAACTCCCCTGTAAAGTTTTTGTTAGATGCTAATTCACTTTATCTTACTTTCAAATAAAGTTTCATTGGTTCGGGTTTCTTTATTCATTTTTTTTATTATTATTTTTTATGTCTTTTTTATCTTTCATATAGTATTGATCTTATTAGTCAATATACAAATTTTTAACATGTGTCTCACAATGGAAATATTATCAAAATGTTCACTGGAATGGTAAAAATGAAAAAATAAAAATTATGCAAGGGCAAAATCCATAAGAAGAAAAGTTACTAAGGGTATTGGGGCAAAAGGTGCCACCAACCTTTAATATGTAAAGGAAACTCCAGATCTGCAGCCATGGCCACCACGGATGCAACGATGCTCGGTATAACTTATTTTGCACGGTAAAACAATGGTGTGCTTTGGTTTATTAGATATAACAGAGTTATTTATCAATTTGTCTTTAAGCTGAAACACATATTTAATATATCACAGAATCTATGATGAAGAAAAATAAACATGTTTTATATTTATTTTACATATTCTATCATCTTCGATCTTTTAACATTATATGAACAGGGGATTAGTTCATAAAATTATGCATATGTCAAAGTTTAAGACTAGCTTGTTTATATGTTTACTAAACAATTCAAACTAGTCAATCTCGAGAGTATCCAATGATTGAGCCTAATAAATCTAAATAAGTCGTAAACACGAGTCTATTGCCAACCGTGGCACCCCCTTAATATTGTATCAAATAACTCTTAAGAAGGCGCCTATTAGCAACGCTCTGCTAATTGTACCATCAATATTACTAGAAAGGATTGCCATGGAGGGGTGCCCCAACCATCGAAACAAAAATAAAAATTTACTGTCCTTATCGACTGATGGTATCAACATTCTTATTTATTATGACTCATTACTATTATTTAACTTCTCTTGTTTTTTTTTATAGGACTAGACAATCAACCCAATTCAGCTCCATGGACTTCTAAATAATGGTAATTACGCTAAAGCATACATTTTTATATTTACCCATAAAATCACAACAAGACCCTAATCTCCAAGTAGTCTAACAGAAAAAAGCTCATGGCCAGGTTAGATACTCACATAAATATATTGTGATGTGATTGCATAAGGCCAGCCTCAACCTTAGCCAATTACCATGCCAGCTTTCTCGGTGCAAATTACAAACACAAATACAAAAGTGCAAGTTTCCGAAACCAATTTTAAATGTGGCCAATTTAACTCTACAATCCCACCGGACATGAGGTATTGAAGTGCATTCCTATCAACGACTGTCTTATAAACAACATAAACCAATTGCTCCTCACTAAACCATCTAAAATGAATTAAAATTGACGGTATAAAAAAAGCCTGAGGTATTTATAATTAATTATATATTTTATTCACGTGTTGGTGGTCGATAAAAAAATACATAATTGTATGTGCGGAACACTGAATACAAATGCACCCCCTATTGAGTTCCTCTCTTACGACCACGACGAGGCTTTGAAGGTGATCGAACTACTCGAAGACAGTGATCATAAACCTTTTCAGTCCGTTCAAAAAACTCCGGCACGGTCAATACGAAATTCGGTGTGGTGGCAACAAACAACCCCAAAGCATGGTAGCAAAATTTTGAAAAACTTGGTGACTTCGGGACAGCACTTGCTGGGAATGCGTTTTTTCTTGAATATTGCTGCCAGGGTTGCGTTACTACAAGATGGAAATTTTGTTGCTAGAGGCTTTTCACATCGATCCAAAACCTTAAAATACCCCGGAACTGGTTCGGGATACTTTGACGGGTTCCAGAAAGCATTTGTGTGTTTTGGAGAGTTTAGCATTACTCCAACTGCGAAGAGCGTGGCCACAAAAATGAAAAGGTTATTTCCACCTGCCATGATAATGGATGCCAGATATGGATAAATGTTTTAAAGATATTTTCAAAAATGAGGATCATGCAAGGTTAATATATAGACCTAGAGAGGAGGTAGGGATTTTCAATGATGCATAACATTTTTTTTCGGTTTTTATTATACATTCATTAAATTATTCATTAAATGAAGCTAAAATATATATTTATTCAATGTGAGTTAGTAACAACACATTGTTATTGAATCTCTTAAGTTAACTCCCCTGTAAAGTTTTTTGTTAGATGCTAATTCACTTTATCTTACTTTCAAATAAAGTTTCATTGGTTCGGGTTTCTTTATTCATTTTTTTTATTATTATTTTTTATGTCTTTTTTATCTTTCATATAGTATTGATCTTATTAGTCAATATACAAATTTTTAACATGTGTCTCACAATGGAAATATTATCAAAATGTTCACTGGAATGGTAAAATGAAAAAATAAAAATTATGCAAGGGCAAAATCCATAAGAAGAAAAGTTACTAAGGGTATTGGGGCAAAAGGTGCCACCAACCTTTAATATGTAAAGGAAACTCCAGATCTGCAGCCATGGCCACCACGGATGCAACGATGCTCGGTATAACTTATTTTGCACGGTAAAACAATGGTGTGCTTTGGTTTATTAGATATAACAGAGTTATTTATCAATTTGTCTTTAAGCTGAAACACATATTTAATATATCACAGAATCTATGATGAAGAAAAATAAACATGTTTTATATTTATTTTACATATTCTATCATCTTCGATCTTTTAACATTATATGAACAGGGGATTAGTTCATAAAATTATGCATATGTCAAAGTTTAAGACTAGCTTGTTTATATGTTTACTAAACAATTCAAACTAGTCAATCTCGAGAGTATCCAATGATTGAGCCTAATAAATCTAAATAAGTCGTAAACACGAGTCTATTGCCAACCGTGGCACCCCCTTAATATTGTATCAAATAACTCTTAAGAAGGCGCCTATTAGCAACGCTCTGCTAATTGTACCATCAATATTACTAGAAAGGATTGCCATGGAGGGGTGCCCCAACCATCGAAACAAAAAATAAAAATTTACTGTCCTTATCGACTGATGGTATCAACATTCTTATTTATTATGACTCATTACTATTATTTAACTTCTCTTGTTTTTTTTTTATAGGACTAGACAATCAACCCAATTCAGCTCCATGGACTTCTAAATAATGGTAATTACGCTAAAGCATACATTTTTATATTTACCCATAAAATCACAACAAGACCCTAATCTCCAAGTAGTCTAACAGAAAAAAGCTCATGGCCAGGTTAGATACTCACATAAATATATTGTGATGTGATTGCATAAGGCCAGCCTCAACCTTAGCCAATTACCATGCCAGCTTTCTCGGTGCAAATTACAAACACAAATACAAAAGTGCAAGTTTCCGAAACCAATTTTAAATGTGGCCAATTTAACTCTACAATCCCACCGGACATGAGGTATTGAAGTGCATTCCTATCAACGACTGTCTTATAAACAACATAAACCAATTGCTCCTCACTAAACCATCTAAAATGAATTAAAATTGACGGTATAAAAAAAGCCTGAGGTATTTATAATTAATTATATATTTTATTCACGTGTTGGTGGTCGATAAAAAAATACATAATTGTATGTGCGGAACACTGAATACAAATGCACCCCCTATTGAGTTCCTCTCTTACGACCACGACGAGGCTTTGAAGGTGATCGAACTACTCGAAGACAGTGATCATAAACCTTTTCAGTCCGTTCAAAAAACTCCGGCACGGTCAATACGAAATTCGGTGTGGTGGCAACAAACAACCCCAAAGCATGGTAGCAAAATTTTGAAAACTTGGTGACTTCGGGACAGCACTTGCTGGGAATGCGTTTTTTCTTGAATATTGCTGCCAGGGTTGCGTTACTACAAGATGGAAATTTTGTTGCTAGAGGCTTTTCACATCGATCCAAAACCTTAAAATACCCCGGAACTGGTTCGGGATACTTTGACGGGTTCCAGAAAGCATTTGTGTGTTTTGGAGAGTTTAGCATTACTCCAACTGCGGAAGAGCGTGGCCACAAAAATGAAAAGGTTATTTCCACCTGCCATGATAATGGATGCCAGATATGGATAAATGTTTTTAAAGATATTTTCAAAAATGAGGATCATGCAAGGTTAATATATAGACCTAGAGAGGAGGTAGGGATTTTCAATGATGCATAACATTTTTTTCGGTTTTTATTATACATTCATTAAATTATTCATTAAATGAAGCTAAAATATATATTTATTCAATGTGAGTTAGTAACAACACATTGTTATTGAATCTCTTAAGTTAACTCCCCTGTAAAGTTTTTTGTTAGATGCTAATTCACTTTATCTTACTTTCAAATAAAGTTTCATTGGTTCGGGTTTCTTTATTCATTTTTTTTTATTATTATTTTTATGTCTTTTTTATCTTTCATATAGTATTGATCTTATTAGTCATTATATATGAATTGTTAAAATATGTCAGATGATTTAACATAATTTAAAGGCAATGTAGAAATCTTATTGAAATATATAATAGAATAGTAAAGTATATAAAAAGTATTATGTAAAGGCAAGATCCGTAAGAAAAAATAATTAACGGTAAATAGGTAAAAGGTGCCAACAACTGTTAATATGTGAAGGAAATTCCAGATTGGGTATAACGAAGGAAACAATATGCTAACACATAAATTCGTGCTCTTATATGAAAGGTTATTATTTTTCATATATGTTGGTGTTGTTAAGGGGATAAGGTTTTTTTGCATATGATTCATACATCTTTGAGAGCAACTTAAGACATGGAAAACCAACTCGAAACCAAAGACATTGGCCAAAAACCTAAATTCGAACAAAGGAAGAGATGTTTTTTACATATATGATTCCCTCCCTAAGTACATATCTAAAAAAAAACATCTCTGTTTTTTATATATAAATACATCATACAAACACAACTTACCTGTATAAAATTTAACAAGAAAAAAAAAATAAAGATAAACTAGAATAATCTCTTTGAGATATTATAAAATTATAGAAACAATCCAAAAGACTAATTGCTATTTAAAAAGAAGTTAAACTAAAAATTTAAAAATAAGAGAGGATATTAATTAAAAATTAAACTTAAAAAATAGTATATAAAAAAAAAAAAAAAACAAGTCATGTGTTGCTTGGCTTAGTAGGTCAAGCTCGTGCATTAGGCCTGGAAAAAAAATTCAGGCGTGCCTAAAACTCGAAGTCTAGGGAAACACTTCTAGTTTTGTTATTTAAAAAAAAAAAAAGTGTGGATGACACATCATCCATGCAAGAATTTTTTTTTTTAAGAAAAATATAACATCATAATATTCTTTGAAAAATTCCATATTTGAGGCATGCAAAGGATAGAAATTATCAACATATGAAACTATGTTAATTGAAATTTTGAGGATGAAATTGGAAGAAACAAAGTTTGATAATGGAATTGATAAAATAAATCAGTGACCAAAAAAGAAAAAAAATTTATGAACAGTGTGCAAATATTTAAAAGAGTATTAATGAACAATGTTTTATATAATTTGTTTGCATAGTAAAATATTGATGTGTTTTAGTTTATTAAAATAGACAATAAGGGTGGTTATCGTTATAGAATTATGACCACTAATGTTTTTGATATTTTTAATAATGTCTTGAAAAGTATTCATGGTTTGTTTGTAATTAAACTTTTTAGGACTAATCAATATTTTGTTGATTAAAGATCTATAGTTAATAATTGCATTAGTCATGGTGTATTGTGGCCTCCGTAAGTGCTTCCTAAACTTATTATCGATGCATCAAAATCAAGATCACATGATTTGAGTATATTTAATATCTTAGATGGTATTTTTCATGTTGAAACCCCCCGGTAATTGGTGGTAAAAGAGAGGTTCAACAATGGTTTGATTTAATCAAAGAACATGTACATGTGACAAATGACAGTTATGTCATCGATCATGTTCACACCTTATTACATGTTGTACATTATGGTATTTTGACTTTGAAAAATTTGTTAACCCTTTATTTTCTAACATCATTTATAGAAATTCATATGGTTTTTATTTTGAACCTTACTTCATATTCCATCATAGCTTGATTATACTAGGCCACAAGTTGAAGGATGTCTAATTAGATGGAGAGTTAAAAAGGGTCAATGTAAATCCATTCATCTGCATAATGAGAGGGATGCTAGAGAGGGGCACATATAAAAAAGATGTGGTTATGTGATGTACCTGGTCATACTAGAAAAAAACATGTCAAAGTGGACAACTTATGTGAAGACTTTTGTTTTAAATTGAGACTTTTATTTCAAATCTTTATGTTATGTTTTTATTTTTATCATTTTATTCTATATTCTTTAACATTTTTTTCATAGGTAGACATCATAGTACAAACTAAGGGAGGTGGATCTACGACGGGATATTGTGGCATCTGAGAGGACAAATCCTTATTATTTTCAAGTCTTGATGATTTATTGGTATTGCAATTATAGTACAAGCATCACTCCTAAGATATTTGGGCTTGATGAGTAAGTTAATTTTTAATATATAACATGGTTACATGATAAATTATAAATGTAATTGAATACTTATTTTCATATTTTTATGAAAATCTCAGGGTGTTGCGGTTAAACCTTGTCATCATGCCCCGATGGACCTAAATGATCGTGTTTGTCCTTGTGCCATCGAGGTTGGATTTTTCAAGATCAATCATCTAAGAGGCATAAATATTGATCACGACTTGATCGCAACATTAGTTGAGTTGTGGAGGCAAGAAACCTATAAATTTTATTTTTATGTTGGAGAGATGAAACTGACATGATATGTCTTTAATATAATGTAATTGAATGTAATTTAAATATCACATATTTAAATTAACTACATTTAATAGAATATAATATCAAATTATATGCTCCCGTAATCATTATATCTTTCCATAAATTCCATTGTAATTGAATTTTTAAATATGTATGTTTTATGGTTTTATACATGATATGCACATTGTACATGGATGATTTGATTTGAAGAGCATCTCTATTATCCATGAAAGGAAGTGATTTCGATGCACTGTTTTACCATAGTTGAGGTGCATTATCCTAATTGAGTAATGTGCTAGTTTGGATTGCATCAGCATATACCTGATGATGTTAACACACTTGATGACCTGCTTGTTGTTAATCATCGAGGTAAAGAAGAATATGATTAGCCGATGGTTCAAGCATAATATATCAATTTTTGGCATGCTAGGAGAGATCATATAGTTACAGAGATGTGTCCGCCTATTGAGTTAGATCTCTACATATCTTGGTATATGAACATAACAAGATGATTCATAATACCACCATAAGAGTGTGTTACAAGACATCCACGTGACACTCCACATCAACCGACATGTAATCCAGATAATTATGAGCCTGTGCATCGAGATATAATATATTGGTATGTATGGAATAGTTTTTTTAAAATGTAATAAAGTTCTTATTTATATCTTAAAAATGATAATATAATCATTTCTAATATATTACATGATTTTTTTTAATACGTAAGGGTTAGAAAGTTATGACCGTCGTTTGTGATGCTACTAACAATGTTGTGCACGATGCTTTCAATACTTGATTCTCATCGTGTTGTTTTTCATTTGATGAGGTTGGGGAGGCTCAGCGTTTGGACAATGCACTAGAGGAGGATGCCCATGTTTATCATGCACGACGATGACATGCTTGTGGATCTAATGGTGCAAGCTCATCGACAAGTTAATTTGTTAGATGTTTAACTATGTAATTTAATTAATTTGTAATTGAAGTGATATTCTTTAATGTAATGAATTATTTTGGTGCTAAGATTATGATTTTTTTCATTATAAGTTTACATGCTATAGAAATTAGATGATTCTAGTGGTTGTTGGTTGTTGTCTATTATTGTTGTTTTTTGTGATTCTGTGAAATGTTGGCTTAAACTATTGTTGTTGTTTTTGTTACTAGGTGTAACTGTATTTTTGTTGGATAGAGAACTAAGATGGTTGAGACTGAGAGCGTCTAGTATTTTAATAAATCATGTATTTTTTATATGTGTGACTAGTGATTGTACATAGAAGACATGCGCCACCACTATTTGTGTTATAGTGAGAATTATATGCCCAACTAGTAAATTAATTTTTTCACTGTATTAATGTGAGAAAATACTAAAAAAAAAGAAAGCTGAGGGAGGTAGAGATAAAGATGCCTTTATGTGTTTAACCTATCATTTCAAGACTTCTGTTGTCTGACAGACAATGGCATGGTCAAATGAAGAGATGGTCTTGTAGAATATTTCAAGTGTTATTCTCCTTCAAGAGGTACTTGAAAACTGCTAAAACGGTGTAAAAATGAATTTAAGTCGATGAGTACAGTTTGGTTGTAATGAATTTGTGGTTTTTTAATAATTAATTGTTTAGATGCCATCCATCAATGCAATCCCAGACTTGTGGGTTGCAATTATAACTATATATCTCAGTTGGAGTATCTAAATTGAATAATTATAGTTCTTCCTTTTTGGAGAATTTATCCTTTTAGGTCATGATAAATTTTGATCCCATGCATGATGGCTTCACAATAACAAGCAATAAATCTTTGCATTAATTATATATAGGGCTGGTGTTTGAGTTAACATAATTACTTCTTTTTTAACAATTTGACAAAATATTTTAGCTTACTTTGTTTCATTAATATGTGGAACCTACCTACTCAAATTCAATATTGATCTTTCCTTAAATGTACTAGGTAATAGGTAATAGGTTGTTGGTCTGATTAGTTAACTTCAAATCCTTCTCACTTTAAGATACATGATTTTCTTCTTTCTTATAAATAATAAAGAAGAAGAATCTTAGGGAGTTGGACTTTCTTGAATTATCATCCATCCATATCAAGATTTGATTAAGACATCCAGACTCTTGGATATTCTTAGGATTTGAATCAAACATGTTTCGATTTCATAGAGAGGAAATGGCATAGGATAATTGGAAGAGCAATAACTTGGTGTGATTCGAAACTTTTCTCTTATTTTTCGTGTTCTTAATAACTAGAGTTCATATTCTTGGTTAGGTCAAAAAGGAAAACAATGTCTAGATGAAACTTTTTCCCACCAAGCTATGCCATGCCATGCCAAATTTCCCAAGCTTTCTTCTGACCTGCTTTTGCTTCTACGTCATAATGATGGTCCCTAAGGTTTTTCTTTTCTACTTCTTTGTAGCAATGATGGTATTGATTGACATTAGAACCCTTTTTTTCTTTTGCTCAATCAGAACAAATGGAGAGCTTCTATGGTTGGAAGATTCCACCACTAAAGATCAGCCTAAACATATAAATTTAAACTCGTTAACATTACAAGCATCAGACCAGCTAAGTTTTGCTGGCATGGATATGATATTGGTAGTGTTTTTATCTTAAAAGCCTCAAAATATCAATTATAGTCCTTGGAGACCATGAACAAGCCCCTTTTGCTTCTTTCTTTCTATTAAAAAAGCTCCTTTTAAAATATTCTTTCGCAAAAATTGCTCTTTGATTCAATGGGGCAAAAAGTGTTCATGCCAAATATAGTTATTGAATGTTTCTTTAGCTCATGACAATTGGTTTTGTTTTTTGAATTTTGCATCATTTTATAATATTAATAATTAAACACACGTGTGTCCCATTAAATAGCACAAGAACAGCCCACTTAACATGGCAGTCATAGTGCTTTTTAAAGGTGATAAATGTTGTAGATACAATTGATATCTTGACATTTGCATAGTCATGTTGTGGATTGAGAATTTGAATAAGCTAGTCACTAAATAAGAAATTTTATGTTAGGTGATGGATTGAGCATAACTAAATTGAAAAATTCATTAAACATAGATAACTATTTTAAATTTTAGAGGTGCAATGTCTCCCTAATTAGCTCCCTTCTCGATTTTTTAGTCCATTAGGTATAAAGTTCATAGCATCAATAATCAAAAAATTAAAAGTTAATCACTCAAGGAATTATCTTAAATCATCAGAAGTTTATATATGCGATTATGCAACTCTCTTGAGGAATTAGTATATACTAGTTTACAACCTGCACTGCATTAGAATAATAAAAAAAAAGAATGTGAAAAAAAAAATCTGGTTCACTAATAATTATTTAATATTGTTATTAAATATGATCCAGTAGGTTAACTTTGAAACCGCCCAACCTAATTCTTGTTTATATCGGGTTTAAAATTACTTCACATGGGAGTTTCTTGACATGACCTCATCGACTTGGTCGGTTCAAAAATAACCTGAATTATCAGTAAAAAGTGTGGGTTGACTTTAAAAATTTTCAAGAAGACATATTTTTTTAATATTAAAACCATGACAAGTTGGATTGACTACGGCTTCGTGGCTTAACCCATTAAACCCGTGACCTAAATCATGGACTCAATTGATTTAACAACATTTCTTTTAAAAACTATTTTTAACTTATTGATATAATAACAAAAGTAAACACTCACGAAATTAAGCACCAATCAAATACTATGATGTTTGTTTGAGACTGCAATAAATTCATAGAAACAGACTGAAATAAATTATGATGACCAACTTAAAATCACTCAAATATTAAAGGATAAATTGGAAAAACAAAGCCATAAAGAATTCAATCGAAAGAAATAAAAAAAGGAAGATTGTGTAAATGCTAAAGTATTTGGCTTTGATTAGTGAAGAACTATTTGTGTTATTAAAGATGAGTTTATTTAGATTGATAGTGTATCTAAATTAGATAAATAATTAGTCAAGTTTATCCCATAGGATATAGCATTGTTATTTAAGTAATTATGTAGTTTATTTGGATAAATTATTTAGGAAGTTCAGATAGGTTTCATCAAAAGAAGATAAATACAAGTTATCCAAAGATAACTATTAAAGAAGTGTTTTTATGAAACACAAATAAAAATCTGTTGAGATTGTAAAAGACTAGGAAGCTTGAAGATAATGCTTCTAAAAGGTTCTTATTATTATCACACATATAAGTATATAAAGAAGGACAATTTAAAATCATAAATAAAGAGAGAGCAACACTAGGTAGAGTGGCACTTACAGCGGAGCAAGAGTGCTTAACCAGCTAAGGAGTTACATAGAGTTTTGTAGCATAAACTCTTGACACACGAGTGAAGTGCAAAGAAAATGCTTAATGAGAATTATTCACTAAAGAGTTGGAGAGCTTGCCGACTCTTAAGGGGAGTTCATGTGTTAATTGTTAGCAATTGGATGTTCCAGTTATGATGAAAATAGTTTAAAGATTGCCAGGTGTTTTGGCAAGCTACTATGGTAGAAGACAAAACATGGTGTTTATCTTGACGAGTACAGTAGTATAGTTACAAAGGATTTGTAGTAAAAAAATCATTCTTTTGTAATCTTCTAATCTAGTTAAAGTTATTTGTCCTAATTTTGGTTGCCCCAAAGGGTTTTTTATCTTTTGAAAAATTATTCAAAAGGTTTTCCCTTCCTAACCAACTAACTTGTTCATTTAAGTTTTTCATACTTAAATTTATTTGGTTACTGATTAATAGTTGTAAAGTGTTAGCAAAGTGCTTCTTAACACACCCACCCACCCCCACACACACACACACATATATATATATAGAGAGAGAGAGAAGGACAATCAAGTTGTATTAGTACAAGGTCACTCAATTTAAAGTGAGATCTATTTTTCTTGTTGAACATGTTAACACTAACTTCACCACTGTAACTTAATGGTGAGAATTATGTCTACTAGAAGGTGAGGATGAAAGCTTTCTTTAAATCGCTAGATGAGAAAGTCTAGCACTCAGTTGAGCATGGATGGACCATGCCTAAAACACTTTTTAGCAACTAGAGCATTGACAAATCCATTAATGGTAATTGGAATAATAAAAGCCTAAATGCTATATTCATGGAAATATCTCTTGGTGAATTCAAAAGAATCTCCTTGTGTGAGATAGCCAAGAAAGCATGGGATATTCTTTAAGCTACTTACGAGGGAAGCAAGATAGTGAAAGATTCCAAATGTCAACCTCAAGATTTGAGGAGATAAAAATGTTGGAAGATGAATTTTTTAATGAGTTATATGCAAAATTTAACAATATTGTAAATTCCAAGTTCAATCTAAAAGGAAAAAAAAAATAGAGGACTTGTGAATTATAAGGAAGATTATACAATCCTTGCCAAAAAGATTTTAACCAAAGGCAATAACCATAAAAAGAAGCAAGGATCTAGACAATATACATGTCGAAGAATTGGTAGGTTCCTTATAAGCTTATAAATTTACATTGTCTTATCAAAAGAAAGGTAAGTTCATTGCACTTAAATATGTTAATAAATAACATGTTTATTCTTTTGATAATGATTTTAATAGTTAAGATATTGCTCTTGTAGATAGGAAATTCAAAAAATTCATGTTTAAGAAAAAGAACAATATTAAAGATAAAAGGGGCAAAGACTTTGCAAAAAGAAATGAGTCAAAAAAGACTGCATGGATTTGGTTGAGTAGATTCTCTCTAAGATCAAGTTGTGGACCTCTTACACATGTTGGTTGTTTATAACTAATCAAATTTGTTCTCTTTTTCACTGTATATTGGTCTACTATGTTTATCCTTCCTTGTTCTATTATTAGAAAGATTGAGAGCTTATTAGGTGCTTTCCTTTGGAATGGTTCATTTATTTCCCCTTCAAGCAGTGGTAGAATTAAGGGGGGGCAGGCAGAGGCCCAGGCTCCTACAAACAATTTTTTTATATATATAGTATTTAAATGCATGACTGTAATCTTTTAAAGAGATGGGCCCTTCTAATAATAAATTATTATTTCCTTAAGCTATTAAAACTCTCCATTTTACAAATATACTGGTTGCTCACGTGAAAGTGAAAAAGAAAAGGCTTTGTAGCCCTTTGCAACCAGCAACCCTAACCTAAAAATATAATAATATAAAGTAACACGGCCAGGCTAAAGCAAAGCTTCTAGGAAATTAACAAAGCTACCAAGTAAAACTTTCCACTTTACTTTGATGAGGTTTATTTTTATATAATTCTGCTATTTTTTTTCTAGATCCACTAGTTTTACTTTTTTTATTATTGTTGTTATAGTGACTGTTTTTTTTTAATTAATTAGATATATTTTATGGGTTTGTTTCGATTACGCTTGGATTTTTTATATGTTTTGTTTTTAGCATAGCAACCAAAATTATCAATTTTTTCTCATGTGTACATTATTATCACTAGGTCCAATATACAATTCGACACAATCTTTCTAACCAAATTGAGTTCTTTGAATAACACCTACCTAGCTTTGATTCAGTGTAAGTTTTTTTATTATTGCTTCAACACATCGTTATTTGTATTCATTTTTAAAATAGAAAATAATAAAAATTTATGATGTTTTGATTTTAGGTTGAACCATGAACAAAATAAGAAGAATTGATTCTTTTTTTAAGAAAAAAAGAAAAAATATTGATAACTCACAGCCTAGTGAACCAACTCCAATGTGTAATATTGAAGTTATGGTTTAGCAGCCCCAATGTGCTTCAGTTTACGAAGAACCTTCATTGATTAGTGAGCAACCTCCTACTAGAGACATTGCTCATTTAATTAGAGATCCAAGATCCAAGTAATCATCCTCAAATTTAGGAATACCCGATTAATCAACAAGATGAAATTCGAAGGGCATACATTAATATAGGGCCATATCAACCTTTGATGTCTGAATATCCGATGACTGGTGAAAAACATCCTCGTCAATTCCAGTCTCATTGGTTCAAAAGTTATCCATGGCTTGAATATTCAAAGAAAAATACTGTATTTTGTTTCTCTTGCTATCTATTTTCAAGTAAGTCATCTGGAAAGCCAGGATCAGACACATTTACTGTTAAAGGATTCAATTGTTGGAAGAAAGTTAATGATGGGGAACGGTGTGCTTTTTTTACTCATATGGGTAAAGGTCCGAATTCAGCTCATAGATTTGCTACCAAGTGCTTGGAAAATTTGAAAAATCAGTCATGTCATATTAAGAAGGCAGTTAAGAGGCAAATTACTCAAGAAATTCTAAATAATCGATTGCGTATTAAAGCTTCAATAGATATTGTTCATTGGCTTACATTTCAAGCATGTGCTTTTAAAGGGCATGATGAACATCCAGAATAAAAAAACCAAGGTAATTTTCTTGAAATGTTGGAACTTTTAGCATCATATAATGAACAAGTAGGTGCTCTTGTTTTGGATAATGTTCCACAAAATGCTAAATACACCTCACATCAAATTCAAAAAGAAATTTTGCATGTCTTTGCTAGAAATGTTCAGTCTTCAATTCGTCATGAGATTGGTGATGCAAGATTTTGTTTAATTGTTGATGAAGCTCTAGATGAATCCAGAAGAGAGCAAATGGCCCTTGTTATTAGATTTGTTGATAAAAGTGGATTTATACGAGAATGATTTTTGGATATAGTTCATGTCAAAGATACAACTGCTTCAACTCTTAAGAAAGAGATTTCCTTTGTTTTATCTAATCACAATCTTGATGTTCAAAATATTAGGGGCCAAGGGTATGATGGTGCTAATAATATACGTGGAGAGTGGAATGGATTGCAAGCTTTATTCATTAATGATTGCCCTTATGCATATTATGTACATTGTTTAGCTCATCAATTACAATTGGCTCTTATTGTTGCAACTAGAGAAATATCTGATGTTCACACTTTCTTTCAAATTTTGATTTTTGTTGTTAACATTGTTAGTACTTCTTGCAAGCGTAATGATGAATTACGAGCTTTTCAAGCAGCTACAATTGAACATTTAATTGATATTGGTGAGATTGAAATGGGTAAAGGAGCTAATCAAGTTGGTGGTTTGCAATGACCTGGAGATAGCAGATGGAGTTCACACTTCAAATCAATTTACAGCTTGATAAAAATGTATGAGGCAACTTGCTTGGTTCTTGAAAGCATCGCTTTAGATGGATCTACTTATTCTCAACGTGGTGATGTGGCCTTTTCATTTAAGTTGCTAATGTCATTTGATTTTGCATTTATTTTGCATATAATGAAGAATGTTATGGGAATTACTAATGTGCTTTGTCAAGCTTTGCAACAGAAGTCTCAAGACATTTTAAATGCTATGCATTTGGTGACTACCATAAAGACTTTAATTCAGAAATTAAGAGATGATGGTTAGGAGACTCTTTTAGAAGAAGTGACATCATTTTGTAAGCATCAAGACATTGAAGTTCCTGATATGGATGCTTGTTTTTTTAGTATGGGATGATCTCGATGTAAAACAAAATCAATAATAGCTGAGCATCACTACCAAGTTGATATATTTACAGCTATCATTGATCAACAATTACAAGAGCTAAATAATAGATTCAATGAGCAGACGATCGAGCTTCTTAAGTTGAGCACAGCTTTAGATCCTAAAAATAACTATAAATTATTTAGTGTTAAAGATATATGCTTACTTGTTGACAAGTTCTATCTTGAATACTTTTCTCATCAAGAAAAAACTCATTTGAGATATCAGTTGCAGCATTATGAGCTTGATGTACCCAATCATCCAAAGTTAAAGAATATATCATCGATTGCTGATTTATGTCAAGGATTGGTAGAAACAGAAAAATCAACAATTTATCCACTCATTGACAGGTTGATTCAACTTATTTTGACTCTTCCTGTTTCGACAGAAACTACTGAGCGAGCTTTCTCAGCGATGAAGATTGTTAAAACAAGACTTTGCAATCGGATGGAAGATGATTTTCTTGCAAATTATTTGATTGTCTATATACAAAAAGAAATTGCTGAAAGATTCACAATTGATATGATAATTGATGATTTCTATTCTATGAAAGAACGGTGAGCACAATTAAAATAAATATGTAAGAATTATTTTTTACTTTATTTTAAATTTTTATCAAACATAAATAATGCATCACTTTAGCTAATGTTTCTTATATATTATGTATGTTTATATTTGATAGGTACAAAGACTAACAAAATTAAAGTGATGAATACATTATGAAGATGTAATTAACTTCATAACTTTGACTCAGGTTGGTATTGCTTTAAACCTCTTACCTTATATAAAAATAATCATGTATTTGTAGTAAGTTCTTTGAATAAATCTAAATTATATAGTTTTTTTTATAATTTATGTACAATTATATCTTTTTATATTAGTTTCAGCCCCCCCTGTCAAATAATCTTAGTTCCACCCTTGCCTTCAAGGGCAAATATGGCTTGGGCTTCAATTTGTTATCCTTTGTAGGAGGGTACGGGGATTAAAAGGGTCGAGACTTGGAATAGAGCAGCTATCCTCAAGCATGTTTGGAGGTTACTTTTAGAAAAATTCTCAATTTGGTCAACTTGGATACATTTTGTACTACTCAAAGGTAAATCATTTTGGCATGTCAGGCTACCTTTAGTATCTTCTTGGTCATGGAGGAAGATTCTTTAGATTCAATTGGTGTAAGGGTATGTTTGTCTTTGATAGCTCTCTGACTTCTCTATGGCTAGATTTTTGGTTGCTAAATGAACATTGTTTATGTGACCTTTTGCCTTTCAAGACCTTATCATCTACTAGATTATATATCTTAGGATGCAAAGGTTATAGACATTATTGAGGATGGTGGTTGGGACTTTCTTTCAAGTAGTTAGGACCTCTAGTAGATTAAGGATTGCATTAAATTCCATCCCGAGTTAGCTCTCCGGATCACTACGTCTGGACATGTCATTCTATGGGGAGGTTCACTGACGATTCAGCTTATTAGGCACTTAGAGATATACCAAGCCCAAGAATATTATGCTCCATCTTCTCTAGTTTTCAAAACATATCCCATAACACTCCTTCATCTTATGGCTTGCCTCTTTAGGTTTTCTTCATGTTATGGATAGATTATAGATTTTTCAGATCATCACATCTACGATATGTATCTTATGTGGTTCACATATGGAGACCCATGATCATCTATTTTCTAAGTGCTCCTTCTCAGCTTTAGTATGGAGAGAGATCTCATACAAGACTTTATTACCTTGGCCTTCTATGTCGTGACACCCTTTTCTTCAGTAGGCTTCCCTTATGTTTTAGGAGAGGAAGGACTTCATGTATATTCTAACATGATTGTCACTCTTTGTCACAATTTACCTCATATGGAATGAGAGGAATAATCATGTCTTCAATCAGCGTTATTGATCATAGCATGATGTGGTGGAAGAGATATTCAACTTATTGAGATTATGACTTCTAGACATAGAATCCTAGTACCAGATATTTGTAGAAATCAAATCTACTTGGCAGCTTTAATTTCTTTATTTATTTATGTTGTTTAATTTTGATTTGATGTTGTTTAGCTTTTTGAGCTTTCTTGTAATCTATTTCCCCTAATTTTATAGGCTTCATGAATTTTGAATCTGAATAATAAATTCATCGTATTTCCTGGGGCCCATTGTATCCCTGTTTATATTTTTCTTTATATACATCTTAACTTACTCCAAAAAAAAAAAAAAAAGAGTCTACCTTTTGGTGATTTGATAACTAGGATATCTATCATGATCAAAATACCTTTAAGTGATAGTGAGTTAATAATCAAGATGTATGGAAAGATCTCAGCTATGACTTTTGTTAAATCTGAAGTTGTGATTAGTAAAAAGCAGTCATAGGATAAAGAGTCTATCTCCTCTCAGTTCAAAACTCCTCAAATCAACCCCCTACTCCTTGTTATTATAGAACAATTATAAGTATTATCAGACAAGTTTTATAGTTGTAGTGGTAAATGGGAATAGAGGATTGATTTAATTGATAAGTTGCTAATAGATATGCAACAAGATATTATGCAAGTTAATGACAAACTTGTTCAACTTTATTTGGATGTTGAGCAGGTGCATCAGTATGTTGTTGGTGAAGATGAGAAATAGGATTGGTGCCAAACCAAGAGGGAGACAATGTTGTATATACAAGGGAGAGCAATCAAACAAACATACAACCAAGCCAACAACCCTATTAATTATTATTTTTTACTGTTTTTGGAATTTTACTGATTTTGTAATCATTAATGAATATTAAATATTTTGTTCTGTAATAATTAGAATGTTTTGTTAGCATAAGAATCTCTATAATGATACTTGATGCATGTAGTTGCATAATAATATTTTTAACAAATTATGAACTATTAGGATGCAACATGTGAAGTTCTTTGAAAAGGTTATGAACTAATTGCATGAAACATGTTAGGAACTAATAGAATATTATTACATATATATTATTAATTGTTTTCATGCTATATAACATTATTCCAATTATGCTTGCAAGAATACTTTAATAAAGATTATGTTTATAATCAAATTATCTAAACTACTTACATGCAAATTCATCGTTATTATGTTTTGTCACAAATCAACCAAAAGGGGAGGTTATAAATCTTAAAATATTTGGCTTTGATCAGTAAAGGACTATTTGCATTATTAAAGATTAATTTATTTAGATTGGTAGTTTATCCAAATTATATAAAGAATTAGTCAAGTTTATCTTATAGGATTTAACTTGATTAGTTTCTGTAATTATATAGTTTGTTTAGATAAATTATTTAGGAAGTTCATATAGATTTTATTAAAAGAAGATAAATACAAGTTATCAAAAGATAACTATCAAAGAAGTGTTTTTATGAAACATGAATAGGAATCTATTAAAAGCATAACAGACTAAAAAGCTTAAAGATAATGTTTATCAAATGTTCTTATCATTATCACATGGATATATATATATATATATATATAAGGAAGGACAATCCAGAGCATAAATAAAGCAAGAGAAACACTAGGTAGAACAGCAGTTACAGCGAAGCAAAAGTGTCAAACCAGTTAAAGAGTTATACAGAGTTTCACAACATGTACTCTTGACATACAAATGGAGTGTGAAGAAAATAATCAAGGAGAATTGTTCGTAGAAGAGTTCGAGAGCCTGCAAACTCCTATAGAGAGTTTTTATGTAAATTGTTAGCAGCTGGATGTGCTATTTAAGATGATAACAGCTTGAAGATCATCAAGTATTCTAGCAAGCTATTTTAGTAGGAGATAAAATAGAGTATTTGTGTTGACAAATAAGTTAGTATAGTCATAAGGGATTTGTAGTAAAAAAAAGTACTCATATTCTAATCTTCTAAACTAGTGAAAGTTGTATGTCCTTAGTTTGGCTGCCTCGAATGGTTTTTTATCATTTTAAAAATTCAAAAGATTTTCATAACCAAATAATTTGTCCATTTAAGTTTTTCATACTTATATTTATTTGGTTACTGATTTATGGTTTCAAAGGGTTAGCAAAATGCATCTTAACATACAAAGAATAGAAACAGGACCGTTAGATGGAATTTTTTTAAAAAAAAGGAAAAAAAATGTTCCCAGCACAATGGTTCATCCTTGAAACCTGACTTTTTGTCTAGTTTGGATTTAAAATTAACCAGTATGAGAGTTTTTTCAATGTGATATAATAGCAAAAATAAATGCTTATAAAATTAAAATATCTTAACCCGACTTCTTGTCTGGCTCCGGTTTTAAATTAACTCATGTGAGATTTACCTCAGTGTAATCCAATTGACTTGTCAAGTTTAAAAACAACCTAGATGACTGATAAATAGTGTGCTTTGTCTTTCAAAAAAAAAAATTAAGATGAAATCTTTTATTTTAATATTGAGACGATAATATATTAGATTAGTTCAGGTTTTATGGCTTAATTCATCTAACTTGTGATTTGAATCATGGACTCTACTAGATTTACTTAATAATATGACAACAAAAATAAATATTTTTAAAAATTGAGCTTCAACCAATTGTGAGTGTATTTATTTGAGACTGTATCAACTTCAAACAAAGCAAACCATAACAAATTATGAAGATTAATTTAAAATTAATAAAGTATAACTAGATAAAATTTTAAAAAAAATCTAGAAAGAAAAAAATTAGAAAATTGAATTAAAAAAAATATAAAGGGAAAAAATCATATGAACAGTAAAGGAGTTTAACCCTAGTTCTCCTAATAAAAGAGATAATATGTACGGAATGAAACTAAAGCCACAGAAAGTAAGATTCATAATATTTCAATTAACATGTCTTGATCATTTGTAAGAGAATCTACTCAATCATAAAATTCAAATTGAGTATTAAAGCAAAGATTTTGTCTCAAACTTCATAAAATCTCATAGCCATCATGCCACGTAGATTCTAGTGCGCATGGTCATCGATCAAATCCAACCCCTCCCCCGACATCAAAAAAGGGCTTCCAAGAGGGCTCTGGTCTCAATGTCCTTTTCAACTGTTAATTTCTTCATGAATAACCTTAGTGGCATGCATTATTTTGTTTTTGGGTTCAAGCACAAGAAAATTTTGATTCTTTTTTTTTTCTCTAGGTTCAACAGGAAATTAGTGCTATTAGCTAGTCCAATTCCGTATCCAATGGAAAAGGGAAAGAAGTTTGATTTCAATATTTATTAAATTTGATAGCTAGTATTTGTTTCCATTCAAAATATTTAAATCTTGTGATGCATGGTTGATTCTTTTTTTTTTTTATTAACGTGGGTGTTCGGATCAGCTTGCGCACACCACGACTAATCCCACGGCCCATTGAACATCCTGCAAGCCCAATGAGCAAGTAAAGCACCGCGGAGGTGATAGGCATACCGCACAGGAAGGACCCAATAAAAACAGGAAGGGAACAAACTCTCCAGCTCCACTCCCATTGGAACTCGAACCAAAGTTTGAGAGCTGCCCCAACAACCACTGAGCCAACTACCTGTTGATAATGCATGGTTGATTCTTAATTTTATTTATTATTGTTACTTTGTTTATATATTTCTTGTGATCAGACAAGTGGTTCTAATACTTTCCCTTGTAACCTGTCGTTTTTAAGGTTATACACTGCACATTTCTTCATCGCCGCGTCATTTTAATACAAAGACAAGTGCAGCAAGCAATGGTGTGACTTTCTTAAACATTAGCGTAGACAGATTGCCTTGTTTGGTGGGAGAGATAAGCTTAGACTTTCATAAATAAAGTATAGAGCAGAGTGCAAAGAGAAGAGCAACATTAACAAAAGGGGCCCTACACAGAGATGGGCAACAAAAAACGGGGTCCCAGATGCCATTGCTGCATCATGCTCATTACAGTATCAAGGCACTTCAAAGCTTCTGAACCAGTTTCAGTTTGTTCTAATCTGTTTTACTTTCAGGGTTTATGTTTTGTCCGAAGCGTCACACAAAAGACCAGTTCATGAACATGAAGCAGATGCAGTGAGCGCTTTCTTCTTCGTTCAATACCTTCCATGCCACTGCTCTCTCATAGGAGACTGGCCTTCCCATACTTGACAGGCAGATACCACCTGGAAGGCACATGAAACCCTGCTGACAGCAATTTGCAACAAGTTAACAACAATACTTGATAAAATGGAGGAAAACAGTTACTTTTCTTTTAGTGGATCAACCTGGGATGAAAACCAGTATTAGCTACTAGCTAGTATCAAAGGAACCAACTTTGTTAGCACATAACTCTAAATAAATAAAGGACCTTCACAGGCAGCCAGTAAGGGGATTTTAGTTTTAGTTCAACATTTTTAGTTTGTATAAAGCTATAGCACGCCCATCAAAAGGTAGGGTTACATTCAATGGATCCAAGTGAGAATGTTCATGCTAAAGCAGCCAAAACTTTACTGTGTATTACTTGGAATTATGATCCATATGTTTGGCCCCAAAAACACAATTCAGTTTCTCACTTGCTTTGAAGGTTGCATGTGCTCATTTTCAAGGGAAAACATTATTCCTTAATATCAGGAAACCTGTTTCGATTGCATAAGCTCATAAAGCTTGAGAAAAATGTGTTCTATTGTTTCCCAGATGTTTACTTAACGTTTGGTCACTAAATAGTCATCGCCAAGGTTCTTGACATACTTCTACTGGCGCCATTGACCTTGCAAAAGAAATTGAGAACATACAGAGATTTGAAGCTCAGGAAATGCTAGGGACCTGAGATAGAACATAAATTTCCTTTCGTGTTTCCCTACATCCCCCCAGTTCCTGTTTAGACGATCCTATATTCTTCTGTGTTAATTTTTCTTACCAACTTGCCTTACGTGCATTCTAATAGTTACTGTACCTGCTGCATTATTTGTGGGAACTCAGAGCACAATGTTTTCCTTCCATTATCATCAAATATCTTTTCCAAAGTGATGTCTTGAAGAGCAACCAAAGTTGTCTCAAGCATGTCAAGTCCAGCCTGATTTGAAAACGTGAAAACCGGCAGAGCCTGCATAGAGCACTAATCAAGTTAACATATTTTAATAATCCAAATCTATGTTCTGCAATGCGGAAAGGGGAGAAGAATAAAGTTCCTTGATTAGAAAATAAACAATTATTGATTCACATGGAGACAATAAAGGTCAAATCTGCACTAGAGCACAATGCAATAGGCTGATGGGAAGAGAAGATTTTAGAAGCTAGTTCCTACAAGGGACATGAAGCATCTCGTCATTTTTAAGACAAAAGGGGAGGGTTATGTCCAGGACTATGCATATTGTTTCAGTGCCATGTTCTTGTCAAACTATAGTGCATCGTACAACTACAATGAAATACATAAATTTCCCCAATGATTAGAGAATATTTTAAAGTAGACTGTGATGTAGAGAACAAAATTGCATCTATAATTTAGAAATACCTTCAAAGAGCAGCACACTAGTGCATCAGAGTGATGCCAGAGTGTTTTAAGAATAGATTCACTTCCTTCATTTTTAAGCAGTTTCACACCTAGATAGCACCTGGAAATAAGATCAGACAGTTTTAGGCTAAATCATTGAAATGAAAAACAAATTAAGTAGATAAAAGTGTTTAGGATAAGTAGATATAGATACAAGGATCCAAGACAAAGATCAAAGTGCCACACCTGTAGCTTTCGCATATCCAACGAGCAAGTGTGTGCGCTTCAGGGGTTCCATGTGGTGGCCAAAAACCAGCTTGAGAACCAAAATGAGAAGGGGAGAGCGCTAATGCTACCCGCTGAACAGAAGCTATGATACTACGAACATACTGGCGAGCCATGGATGCTACATTCTCTTGAAGGTGCATCTCAAATGCAAATTGGAATGCTATTGTCATCACTGATTTTGTGCACCCACTGCGGCCTGAAAGATCACCTGATGCTCTGTTTCCGGCAGGTCCAACCTCCAGAGCAGATGCAAGGTCAAGTGTGCGGTTTGGACTCGACGCATCCTGCATCACATGAATGGGAAAAAGGTCAGGAAGTAGGAACTGACATCAAGCAGCAGTTTTTAATAGATCAACAAGAACACTAATAACATGACAAAAACAGCAAGACATCATTTCCACTTGTCTTATATGAACACTCACCATCCCAGAATCAAGAGGAATTATGCGGAAACCAGAAGGAATAATAGGAGCATCATCAGAAAAAGACGCATCAATTGGGGCAAAGATGAGTTCTGCGCAAGTGCCAACAGCATTCTCATCCACGCCACTACAAAGCTGAAGAAATAAGGTAACCAGGAACATTAGAAATCAACAACGAATTTAAGTACATTTTGTTTGGATAAAAAAAAAAACGTGGTGACTTAACTCTTTTGCAAGAGTGGATGCTATAATAAGTGTTGGCAACTTAAAAAAAAAAGATAAAACTTAATATAAACACAAAGTGAAATATCTGTAGTAATGAAAATTAATCAAGATGAAGTAACATTTACCTGTAACAGGAAAACATCACCCGGCATGAGCATGTCCTCCCGATAACCCATATTTTCAAGTTTAATGACCTCTATAAACTGCAATGGACAGACATTATTATTCAGCTATGCCATGGCATTAGAAAACAGAAACTTGCAAGGATTTTTGTCAGAGGATGGAACCAAAAATGAGAGAATACTAAAACCCAAATGATCAAACAGTGGAGTACTTGCCTCCTCATTCTCAATTGTGTGAGCCAGGGGGAGGATAACTTGACCACCAAAATTTCCAGCTCGAGACATTGGCAAGCTGCAAGGACCAGCTTTAATGGCCGAAGCTGCATAAGCATCAATTCCATTGTCTGCCCATTCTGATCGATGTTCACGCAAGAATCTGAGAAGTATTGCTGGAGGCACGTTCTACATGACAAAAAGAAAGAAAGAAAAGAAAATCACTTCGTTGAATTGCTAGTTAGTTTCTTTTAAGGTAGAAAGTAATACGATTATTGACCATGAAGGATGTTTCAGCTGACAAAGTTGCAACTCCTTGATTTACATACCAACAAATATATACATTTAGCATCTAATGTGTGTAGAAGTATCATTTTCAAATTCTGCAGATATCCTGCTGTCATTGAACACAAGCACTGAACTTACCTGTAATAACATGGATGCTTTTGCACAAAGCACTGCATTGTTCATGGATGGAAATCCATTGTCATACGAAAAATTTACTCCCATCGTTTTGGTAGGAGAAGAGTTTACAAGAACTGTTACATCATCAATGCCATCACTTTCCAACAAAGACCATCCCTCATCAGCAAATCCATTAACAGCTTCATTGAAGCCCCTGTAAAATAGGATGTGTTAAGACCCCGATGTGTTGATGATAATACTTACAAGTTCAGTCCAAAGAGTAACCGCTATATACTTGCTCAGTCTTTGACTTAGTGCACGTAGAGCTGCAGGTCTTCTTCCCCAACCAGTGACATTTGGCTGGGAAATTTCTTGAGAAATCTGCCTCAAATGGCGTAAAGCCTGCATAAAATGCCATGGTTATATCAGATCCCTTGGATAAATAGAAAGTTGATGTCCATCAAAATTACACTATCCTGCGTTTAGTGCAGAGAAACCATCAAACTAGAAATCATAGCATGATATGTTTCGCATGGAGAAATGCAACAGAAGAACATGAAGTGACAATATCTTGAATAGAGAAAGTCTTACCGCCATTGTTGTCTTCTGGGCAAGCAACGTCGATGACTCATAAAGTGGGCGCAACACTTCAGGAACACTCCAAGGCTACATGAAGGTAATGATTTAGTTCGAATAGCAAGGGAGCAGGTACACTCATAATACAAAGTGACAAGATTTACATACCTCCAAGTCCATATGATCAACTATATGAATAATTGATCCACCTCCTTCACAAGGTCTGATAAGATACCCGCTAGGCAACATTTCTGCTCTCACAAAATGCTGAGTGGGTGGCATACTCGGACCATTTTGAGTGTTGTTTAGTGATCTCTCACAGACCTAGCAAGCAGCACAATTAAATTGGCACCGTATCGAGAGAGAGAGAGAGAGACTTTAATCATAAAAATTTGACACTTTGTCACATACCACAAGACTACCATCTTCCAAAACAGATGTGTAGCGCAGTAACAAGAAGTCACGAGCTGGTGCCAAAGTTGTAGGAGCATAGAGCTGAACCAACACAGAGCTCACAGGTGAGAAGATTCAATAACAAAACTAAGCCAGAAATAACTGGAGTGAAACGGTGAGTTCCATACCTGCATATAAAGCAGTTCAATGGTTCCACCATTTGCAGTGGACATCGCATTGATAACATCCACAGCTCGGCAATCACGAAACCATGATGGCCGATCCTTGAGGATTTCAGCAACCTACACAGGAAAAAATTAATCCTTCACTAATTCACAACCAAGGATTGTACTCTTTACACCAAGCAGAGGAAGGACATACTCTCGTCGGTTCTAGACCCACAAGGCCGCATGCACGTGCTGCGACACCAGTGCAACCATGAGAAATAGCAACGATTCCAATGGAATCCGGACCAGGCTGCACAGATACACAAAAAAGGAAATTAAACACCAGAAACAAGACCTTAGACCCATCCCAAGTTTAAGAAAAACAAATTATCAGTTAATTGGTACTAGCTCATTAAAATAAATGTTAATTATGGCACAGGTTCTGCTGCCAAGCAACAGGATAGCATGGGACTAAAAATATCAAGATGGGGAAGAATCTCATTTGTCAGGAAACAATGTCTGGATAATGCTTCAAATGAAAGGAAGGCTGATTTCTGCCTTTTTGCTTTAGCAACTTACCTTGTCAACAACATATTATAAACTAAATTATTGGTTTAACAGGAAGGCGTGAAATATTTTATGCATCCATTGGTCAGATTGCTTTGTGGAATCGTTTTTATTTCCCAACTTAGGTTATTAAACATTCTCTTACCTTCTTCGATAGAAGAGAAGCATGTCAACAGGAAAAAAGGGGACATGTTGGCATGTAAAAAAAAATGGGATAGTGGCATCCTAGATATCTGCATGATGAGATCTAGGTGTTGCTTAGAAGCATGGCAAGATTATAGTGATTCTATTTAATTTATCCAAACAGTGTCTAAGAACGAAGGAATGGGATTAACAAGGTAAATAATGATGGTAAAGTAATTAAGCAGTAACCTTCATCCCAGGCATTTGGACCCACTCGACAGCAGTTCCTGTGGCCTTCGAAAGAAACTGTGCTAAATTCTCCTCCGCAATGGACAAAAGTCTAGAAAACATACAAACACAACCTCTTAAGCCACTTTGTAGAATACAACAAAGGAATTGTAGAAAACGAGGCCAGAAAATAACCCAACATGAACAAGCTGCAAATATTCCACTAACCCTGCAGGGCTGGCATCCCTTGGTGGATGCTGAGGAGTCAAGTGGTGCTGACCACTGGTCACCACGGATTCACAGCTTGTGTCCGTGGTGGCAAGGGCTGTAGCCTGCAAAACAACAAATTAAACTCAGAAACCACCCAACAAAAATTGAAACAAAAACATTTTTTATATATATACCAAGATTCAGTAACAGCTAATTACCACGAAAACTTGAAGTTATCTAATTTAATTAGCCAACAAACAGAATTAAGAATGAAAAGAAATTGTTAATCATATGTTGGCCTAACAGCACTCAAATCAACTTGAATTCAACATGGAAAGAAAATTCATAGCCCAACAAAGAACCATATTGGTTCTGAATTTCATTTTTTTTCCTCCCAGTCTCTCTCATAATTTAAGTAAATCAAAACAAATTAAAAAAGAAAAAGGGTAGATCCTTACGTTTTGTGTCTGCTGGCGGAAGTAACTATTCTCATACACCAACTGTGACACCTGCTTTTGCAGCCTATCGTTCTCCTCCATTAACAACTTATTCATTGCTGTCAATTTCCTATTCACAGCTTGCAGCCGCGATGCCTCTTTCCTCTGCTTCTCTCTACATCTGTACGGATTAAACAAAAAAAGAAATGAAAAATTGTAAGGAATCGAAGACCAAAAAAATAAACTAAATCATGAACAGTAAGATCATTTAACTTTTGGTCTAATATTATGTGTAACTAAGAGGATTACCTTCGATTTTGGAACCAGACTTTGATTTGCTTAGGCTCGATGTGAGAAAGAATAGGGCATTCCCTGATCAACTGTTGGCGACGCGTAGAAGTTGGTTTAGGACATTCATGGTAAAGCCTTTCTAGTGCTTCCACTTGCTCTGGTGTGTACCTTACGTACTTTCCGTTGTCCATTGCTATCTTAGTACTTCCATCCTTGCACGTTGAGCTTACACCCATCATCCCT
This sequence comes from Populus alba, assembly GCF_005239225.2. Lineage (NCBI taxonomy): Eukaryota > Viridiplantae > Streptophyta > Magnoliopsida > Malpighiales > Salicaceae > Populus > Populus alba. The sequence continues at coordinate 4,170,409 of NC_133301.1, read as the reverse complement.
TCTACCATTCAAACAACAAAAATGAACAAGAATCGAAGAAATCAACAAAACGTAAAAAAGAAAAAGAAAAGAAACATTCCCAAAGCTTCATCCCAGATAGATAAATACATACATGAGGGCTACGAACGAAAGAATTACCGTTTGGCGAAACTTCGGCGCAGATCGGACTGTACTATAGTTGGCTTAAAGGCCGAACACAAGCAGGAGGATCTTAAGTTTGCTCATGCTTAAGAACAATCAAGGTTTGAGTTGTTAAGAATATAGAATAACAACCAGTTCAGGGTTATATCTCCCCTTGTTAAAAAAGAACACCTTTGTTTCTTTCTTGGAATTATGTGTAGTGGACAAGTATTTTTCTTAGGTCTACAACATGTGAGGCGTGAGAGTTAAAAAGAAGAGAGGAGAGACTCCTACTTACTAGTTGTAGCTGGAGTGGTTTTTTTTTTTTTTTTTCCAAGTGAAAAAGGAGAGGGGAATATTGGGATTGAGGAAGGGAGGAGGAGTAAAAGAGAACACCCCAAATACCAGACAGAACATCAGAGCATGTTTTTTGTTTTTGGTTTTGTTTTCACATATCCTGTCATCTCACGTCTAATCAAATATCATCATTTTCTTCATTTTTTTTCTTAATTCCCAGCTTGTATGGTTGCTGTGTTGCTGTGTTGCTGTGTTGCTGTGTGGTTTTGGTGCTAGGTGCAGATTATTTGCTGTTGCTTTAGCTGCTGGCGAGCTGCTTTGTTTTTCTTTTCTTTTGTTTCCACACCCCCCTTTGGTTTTGGCACTTTGAAGCTTTTTTCCACTTTAAAGCCCCACACACTACCTAATCACCTCCTCCTCTCTCTAGATGGAGGTGGAGGTGTGAGAAAGCAAGACGCACTCTTGCTAGCAACGCGTGTGCTCCGCCGGCTTAATCGTCATGGTGGATGAAAATGCCTTGCGTTTTTTATCTTCTCTCGTAACCATGTTTACTCTATCCTTTTTCTTTTATATACGTGGGAACTTGATACAATTTAACAAGAAATAATTTCCCAAATAGAAATTACTTGAGGATGATTGCAAGTTAATGTTGCTACACACAGGCAATTTGCATGGTTACTTAGGACATATATATCTACGTATCTGTTTATACATGCATGGATAATAAATGCAACAATCAATATGGTGGTATTATATAAAAGTTTTTTTTATTGATAAATCATGTAATGATATATCATAGGTGATTAAAGTAGTGTTTGGTTATTGTTTTAGGATTTAAAAAATAAATACAGTGGAGATAGAAATGTGTTTGAGTGAAAAGATAAAAACAAGCATATAAAAGTAAATATATTTCTATGATAATTTTAAAGTTAATTTTTGTAATTTCAAAACAGAAAGTATAGAGAATATATATTTATAAAAATAATATTTATTATTTTTTATTCCTAAAATATCCTAGTAAAAATCTCTAAATTCCAAAACTATCTAATTAAAACATGTAAAGATAAAAATAGTTATTATTATAATCTTAAAACTCAACTCGAGAGCTGATCTAGGGAAAAACCTAGGTTACTGGTCGAGACCCGAGTCAAGAGTCAGGTTAACCTAGGCTAATATAGAAATAAAAATGGTTATTATCATAATTTTAAAACTCGATTTGGAGTCCACCTAGAGCAAAGTTAGGGGCACAAGTGGGGTTGACTATTGACTCGAGTTAATATGAAAATAAAATTAGTTATTATCATGATTTTAAAACTTGATTCAGGAGTCAACTCTAGGCAAGGTTCAGGTCACGAATCAAGAATGTCAACACAGGTCAAAGAAAGATAAAAATTGTTATTATCATAATTTTAAAACTCAACTCGATGATCAACCAGAGTAATGCCCAAACTCACAGGTAGATAGGCTCAACACAGGTTGATCAAAGTCAACATATAAATAAAAATAGTTATTATCATAGTCTTAAAACCTAACTTGAGAATTGACCTGATATAAGGTTCTGGTCACGGGTAGAGAGGGTTAACCTAGTTGACTGAAAAAATAAAAAATAATCAAAACAACTTTGTTTTGACTAAAAACATTTTTAAAAAATGTCAATTGGATTTTTACCTTAATCTTTTCTCGGGTTGACTTGGGTATTTTATCGAATCAGGTCAAGTCAATCTTCCTCTATTTTTTTCTTAAACTTGGATCAATCTAGGCATGGGGTCAACCCATGAGGTCAGTTCTGGTTTTATAACTAAAGTTATTATAATATTATTAATTTCAACACTTAATATAAACTAAAGTTAAAAAAAAATATCTAATTATTTTTAAAAATATGTAAGTTTGACAACAATACATATTAAGATAAAATTTATTTTTTATATATTTATCATGTCTTGTCCACCATAACCAAATAAGATATAAAGATAATCATTTTATTTATACATCACTACCAAATACAATTATATCTTCATCTTTTTTTCTATTTTGTTCTCACTTTTTTTGTCTTTTCTATCTCGGGACAGTAACCAAACATTAATTATCATGTATATTTAATCCAATTATTTAAAAACATATGTTTTTTTTTGTTTTATTATTTATATATTACATTAAAATTTTGTATTAATGTCATCTTAAGAGAGAGTTTAATTTTTTTTTAATAAAAATCTATAAGTTAAAAGTTCTCATAATATGAGGTTGTTTGGAAGTGCTTTTCAAAAGCGCTTACGAAAAAAATTGAAATTTTTCTCTTTTTTTTTTTTTTGAATTAATATGTTTTTAATGTTTGCAAATCATTTTGATGTGTTGATCTCAAAAATAATTTTAAAAAAAAAAAACATTATTGACATACTTTTCTGAGTAAAAAGTACTTTGAAAAGCAACCACAACCACACTTCTAAACACCCTCTATATCTATTTTTAGTTATTTTAAAAAAAACAAATAAAATATCAAATTGTAAGTTTTAGATTAATATATGTGTTGCATATTTTTACCAAGTGCAAACCGAGAAAAAAAAAAGGTAACAGAAAAATATTGAACATCAAGTCAATTTATATCAAAAACTCTAAAGTTGTTAATAGATTGAATTATGTTTTTATTTACACCCTTATCATCTTTCAGTTAAATCCTTAATAAAAATATAAAAATAAATTGCTAATAGTAAGATGAAATTGATGAGGTGTAGTGGTGTTTCTAAAAATAATTGTGCTAGTGTGACAAGAAGTTAGTGTTTTTTTTTTAATAATCAATTAATTTATTAATGAAATAGCCATTTAGATAATAGCTAGAAAAAACACAATAAATTTTAAAAAAATAAATTAAATAAAAAAAATTAGAAACAAGCCCAATTATCAGTAATTATTATAATCTAAATTTTATTGTAATTGACGAAGATAGAGTGCCGAAACGAGGATTCCAATTGTAGGTACTTTAAAAGCAAAATGATGTTAACTTGTTTTATTCACGTACTAGTATTGCATCAATTATTTTCTTTTGCTGATTTTATTTTAATTATAAATTTTTTTTTTGTACAAGTATTGGACTAGATTATAAACATATGAAAAGAAATTATAGCAACAACTCTTATAAAACAAAACAAGAACAAATTAAAAGGAATTTTTTCATATAGTATTTTTTTAAATGTAATTCCTAAAAAAATATACATCTATTGAACTACTTTGGCATATTTAAAGTTTTAAAAACGAGCAAGGCCATGAAAGTTCAAATAAAAAAAAATACGTTTCAACATATCTAAAAAAAAACATTGTTCATTATAAAACCAAAATGAATTAAATATTCTAATTAAAATCATAAAAAAAATTAAATGTTCAAAAATAGCATACCAAGCCCTTGCAAAGGAGAGCATTAAACTAGTTATCAACCAAAAACAATATAAAAAACAATACCCTCGGAAAGGAGTTATTTTTATAAATTTTCTATTTCTATTAATGATCCTGTGTGGATCTTTATTATAATTTGTATTATGATCTGATTGAATCAATTCTACCGTGTTTAATGTAGCTGTAATTTCAACTAAAAAAAACTAAAAGAAATACATTACATAGAAATAAACTGGATTAATTGATTTTTGTATATGTTAAAACAATACATTACATAGAAATAAACCGGATTAATTGATTTTTGTATATGTTGGGAGGCTGTATAAGTTGATTGTGCCCCCAATATCTTCATATTTTCTTAGTTTTTTTTAGTGAAATAAGACATATAATACATTATATAGTAGCACCTGATATTTTAATCACTTCAAAATTAATAGTTATGAATTTACTCCATACCATGTTTTTTAATAAAAATAAATATTTTCTTTAAACTACTATTTGTTGGCGTTGTAATTTTATTTCTTTTAACTAATTAATATGATTGAGAAGTAATTATTGAAAATATAGAAGTTAAATAAATTTTCTTGACATGTTTTAAGGGGGCGGAAAACTCTCGATATAAAATGTGGAAATTAAAATTGGAAACATCTTCATAGACGAAGTTAATTGAACTTAGATATATCATAATGGAACAATGAAGTCTGTGCTTATGACTAACATGATTAATAAATCTCCTTTTCACACATAAACCACATTGGATGCTGCCCTGTTACAAAGTGGATGTACGGTACTTTCTTTTTCTTTTTTTTCTTTTTTTCTGGGTGTGTGTGATTAAATAAGATACTTTTTTTTATCATGAATATTGTGTTTAGTTAGTGTTAAACAATATAAATTCCAAAGAAATAAAGAGAAATAAAAAAATAAAAAAATGAGGAAGTAAATTAGGGTTTCTTTGATATTGCATAATGCAATCAGAAACTCAAACGAAATTAGTTTAATATAAATATAAAGAGACTATATGTAAGCTAAATAAAGAAAATAAAAAGATTATTTTACCCTTAATAAACAATACAACAAAATAACTATATATTTCTTAACATCTCCCATTAAACTCATAATGTGACGGTTACAAATACCGAGAGTTTACCAACTAGAAAACGAAAATGAAAGCAAAAATAAAATGCGACTTTGTAAAGAAATCTGCAATTTGCAAAGAAAAAGAAGAAACAAAGGGCAAAATAATGATGTCATGCTTGAGATGATGACAAGTAAGATGACAATCGATCTCATTGTACTTGGTTCGTTCATTAAAAAAACTGAGTTTTGAGTAATCTGAATAGAACTTTCGTTGTCACAGTACATAGGAGTGAGATGAGAAAGAGAAACTCTCTTATCTACAAGTAGCCAACGTAACCAAACAATCTATTTTGTAATAGATGTCATAACACGATATTATGCTTTAGTTGAAAATTGAGAAATAATATATTGTTTTGTGCTCTTTCAAGAAATAAGAGAATCACCCAAAAAGATACAGAAATCAATAATAGACTTGTGATCTATGGGATCACTATCATGATCAGCATTAGAATATGCACGTAACTCCAAGCAAGAGATGGATAGAAGTAGAAAACTCTAAAAGACTGTACTCGAAGATATTGCAAAATATAAAGAACAGTTACCTAAAGAACAGTTTCCTAATGAACAATAATATGAGAAGCAACAAACTAACTAACAATATGAACAACATATGCAATATCAAGCTCTCAATAATAGTACGATATGAAGTAGGATCTGATAAAAGTAAACTATTAGAATAAAAATACTTTGTGTTAACCTCAATGGAAGTATCTACAAATCTAACCCGCTCAAGAATATCTGCAACATATTTCGACTGAGAAAGAAGATAACTTCTAAGTGAGTAGGCCACCTCAATGTTTAAGAAATATCGTAGAAAACCTAAATCCTTCATTTCAAACTATCTAGCTAACTATGTCTTCAAAACTTAAATATTATCAATATCATCACTGGTAATAATCATGTCATCAACATATAAAGACAAAATGATATGACCTGAATTAATGCCCTTAACAAAAATAGCAAAATTATGACTATTAGAAACAAATCTAAGGGAAGATATCACAATAGAAAAATTCTCAAACCAAGCATGAGGTGTTTGTCCGAGACCATATAATATTTTCTTGAGCTTGCAAACATACCTAAAATCATATGAAACACCAAGAGGAGGCGTCATATAAACTTCTTCTTGAAGATTTCTATTCAATAAGGCATTTTTAACATCAATTTAAAAGATATGTCATTGACGAACCAAAATTACCGCAATGAAAGTATGAATAATATTTATTTTTACAATAAGAGCAAATGTCTCTTTATAATCCATACAATACTATTGAGAGTATTCATCATTTTACAACCAGTCTTATCACTCAATAGATCTATCAAAAACTAGTTTTAATGTTATACACCAAACAATAACCAATAACATTCTTATTAGAAGATAGAGGAACCAAATTTTAAATATCTGTCTTATGCAAAATTGAAAGTTCTCCATCTATAATTTGCTGCAAAAAAGGATCAAGAATTTCCTTTTTATAAGACAACTCAGAGAGACAATAAATAGAAGCTAAAAAGAAAGTAAAAAATAAAGAACAATAAGAATAGGCAAAATCAAGTAACTTTGTGGGCTTAAAATGCATATAGATTGACGTAGAGATAGATTCACAAGCTCGGACGAAGTTTAAGGGACCATAAAAGAAAAATGAGCTTCAGGTGTACCGGAAAGTAAAGTATCAGTACCTATAGAATGATCAGTATGAATTGGTTGTGTAGAATGTAAAAGTAACGGGATAAGAACATGAGAAAATGGATTTAAAATACTAGGAACCTAAGATGATAAACTATCAGAATCCTCATAAAAATAATCTATATGAATAAGATCAGATCTAGTCAAGCTATAAGTAATAGATGGAATAGAAAAGAAAAGTATATGCTTGAGAAAAACAACATGATGAGACACATAAAGTTTCTGAGTTATTAGGTCAAAACAACAATACCGCTTTTTACCTTCACCATAACCAAGAAAGACATAAATAGCACATCAAGAGGAAAACTTGTTACATTCTACATGAGGATAAAGAACAAAATAAGTATAACCAAAAACTCTAAAAAAAAGATTAATCATGGCATACTCATACAACGTTTTGAAATGAGAAAAACATAATATCAAGAAACATAATATAATAAGTATGATTATCAATAAAAGAAACATAATATCGAGACCCTCTTTTTATGGCAACATAAGAAAGTTCTCATACATCAGAATGAATTAAATCAAATAGAGAAGAAGAAACAGAAATACTTTGATTAAAAGGTAAAGCAGAAAGTTTTGCTAGTTTACATCCTTTACAATCAGAAATATCATAAGTTTGTAAAAATTTTATAGCTCATGTGGATGTCAAAAATCTCAAATGAGAAGACGAAACATAACCTAGATGAGAATGCTATAAATAAAAACTAAAAGAGAAAAGATTCAAATGAAAAGAAGACAAATCAACACTAATAGCCGCAACAACATACACTTTTAACTCATCTAAAATATATATAGTCTCCTTTTTATATGACCTGTTTCAATCAGCTTATGAGACTACAGATCCTACATACAACAAAAAGAAAAGGAAAAGATGACTAAATAATTACTAGAACCATAAAATTAACCAATAGAAGCAAGATTCAATGTGAGTTTCAGAATAAAATAAACATTAGGGAGAGACAAATGAGGTGTGACAACAAAACCAAAACTTGCTATATACATAGAAGTGTCATCAACAGTCATGACAGGAATAGAAGATGAATGAGTCACAGAAGCAAAAGATGAAGAATCTAAAGACATATGATATGAAGCACCAGAATCTAATACTCATTCAGAATATAACATACCCAAAGAACTATAAGACAACTAACCTACAGAAGAAAAAGCAGACATAGCTTATGGATGTGTGGATGTAAGGAGAAAAGCTTCTAAAATTGCTCAGTCATAGTATTAGAATTAGTGAAAGGACCTAATGAAACTACTGTTATGGTATTAGACTATGGTGGTTTGTAACTCTAAAGTGGCTTATGAGCATTTGATTGTAACTGATTGCGAAGCTTTTAAGCTTAAGATTGCTGCTAAGATTTATTTTGCTATCTCAACTTAGGACACTAAGTCTTCCAATGATCCTTCTACTTATAGAAATTACACTCATTAAAGGCAACCCTTATGTAAGGCTTATTCTGATTATTAGAGAGTGGTTTAAAAGATACTACTAGTACATAAGGATTAGAAGTGAAAATAATTCCCTTTTTAGAATAAAATTGAAGATGTATTTTTTCAACTAATAACTCACTAACAATTGAGTCAATAGAAAAAAAAAAATAAAGAACGATGCAAAATTTAACCTTTAAATCTTTTAAAATCATTGTGAAGTGCCATTAAAAATTGTACCAATCGACGCTGCTCTTTGCGAGCAATATAAGCACCACATACCTTTAATTATATCGATTCTGTAAGAGTCAGTTGATCCAAAAGATCTATCATAGCAGAATAAAACTCATGAATACTCGTATTCTTCTTGTAAAGAGCTCGTATGTCATTCTCCAATTGATACTACTTTGAAAATTTTGATTGAGTGAATAACCTTTGCAGATGATCTCAAATCTCTTTTAATGTCTCATACATCGCTAACTGTATACCTATAAAATGCTTAACAAAATTGTTAATCCAAGTAATATTTGTTGCATTGTTTGACTCGTAAGAATTAAAGCAGTATAACCCTCATCAGTATTCCTAGGTTTCATAGAAGTTCCACTAACATATCCCCACATCTTTTTACTCTTAAGAAAATCTCTCATCATATAACTCAAATACAGATAATTATTTTCCATTTAACCTAAACTCACAGACTGAAGCAAATCGTTTCTTTCAATGGCCATAATCAACAAATAAAGAAAACCATAACACAAAAGAAAGGAAAACAAAATACCAGGTTGTAGAAATTGAACAAATACTCTCTTAAAATTGTACAGTCACTCAAAAAAAAAAAAAATAAAAAATTGTACAGTCACATAGTTGAATGCACGGAAGTTATGTTTGAGATTAAGCCACGTCTCATGAAATTTGGCTCTGATACCATGTTAAACAATCCAAAAAATAAAGAAAAATACAAAAATAAGAAAGGAGAAAGGTAGGGTTTCATTAATACTGCATAATGCAATCAAATACTCAAAAGGAATCAAATTAAACCTAAATAAAAAGAAATTATATATAGGTTAAACAAATAAAATAAAAATATTATTTCACCCTTAATAAACAATAAAATAAAATGACTCTATATTTATTAACCTTATAATAACAAGATAGTAAAATTATAAAGTGATGAGATAACTTTTATTGTTCAATAATTCATGTGATTAATATCACATAATTACTTAGAAGCATTTTAATTAACTATGATGGTTTAAATATTAATATATATATAGTAAAAACTTTTCTAATTATTAAACATATTTAACTATAGATGATTTAATTAATAGTGTATAGTAAAATTTTGCATTCTACACCACCATCAAGTGTAGATATGTTAATTGTAATATGCGTGTTCCATCAAATGTGTTGATATTTGTAATCTTGAATTCAACTATGTTTTTTTACAATAAATTATAAAAAATAGTATTGATTTTTTAAAAAATAATTTTGTTGAATTTTAATTAAATTAGGAAAAATTAATACATTAATAAATAAATTTATTAGATATTAAAGAGTATTAGAGAATAGTATAAATGATATATAGGGGCTTTACTTAACAACTTTAGCTATTAGGTTGAATTGATTATTTGACATATGGTATCAATTTTTTTATGACAAAGTAGTCACGAGTTTGAGTCTTATTCACTCTTATTATCTCTTCTAATTAAAGATCTAATTGATAGAACAAGATAGTTTTGGAGTTGTGCAGACTTCAAGTTTAAAAAGCTTTTATTTTAAAAAACATGTTAAAATATAATATAAATTATATATTAAGAACTCATTTAAAAACAACAGAAATTATTGGATTAAATAAAAATTTTAACAAGATTATCTGATTTGCATAAAATATTCCATATAATATATTTTACAAGAAAGAAACTTTAGGGTGTTTGAAAATTACAAATGATATGAAAAATCATAAACCTTCTTTCACCGTTAATTATATGTACTATCTTTTTCAGAAACCAGCAAAATATCTTGAAGCCGGACAAAAGAATTAAATCGAGATTTTGAATAGTGAAGAGGGAGGTTGCGTGGACAAAATAATGAGGGTTGTTGCATGCGCCCCCTCAATTTCTATAGTCATCGCCACCTTTCCTCTCTCATCATCATCTTCTCTTCTATATATATCCAACCATGCCAGCATGACATATGAAATGACTCCTTTTCCTTCCCCCTCCAGTCATAGAAAGATCCTCAAGATATTTCCAACAATACAGTGATTAACACTTATCATGTGTATTATCAAGATTTAAGCTCCTTGATTTGTTAATTAAATAACATCCTGCTGGGAAGATATATTTACAAAGTGAGAAAATGAATTTTCATCGATTAATACCAACATTATTGGCATAATTACCCCTACCAGAATTTTTATATTTATCAATGAAATTTTTTGTTGGTATTTATACTATCATTTTGTTGGAAATTAATTTACCAATGGAATCATAGACGAAATACTTTGTCGATAAATCTTTTATCTGTAGTTTTTTATGTGTCAGTAAATTCATTGGTAACATTTTTTTTATTACCGAGGGATTTACTGACGGGAAAAGCGCGGTAAAAAAAATTATCCACTTCATTTCGTCGGTATTTTTCTTAGGAAACTTGTCATATAACCAACAAAAATACTATATGTAATTCTGTAGGTGATTATTTAAAAATATTTTTAAGACAAATCTATTTAACAAAACTAAAAAAGAATTAAATTAATATAAATCAACACTACTCAAAATTGAGTTGCTTCGAAAAAAAAATCAACTTAAATAAATTTATAACAAATAAATAACACAAAAAAATAAAGAACAACAACACATAAATAAATCAACTAAAAATAATTTTATATGAAAAAAATGAAGTTGCGATTGCTAAAAATTTTAAAAATTCTATAAATAAATCAACTAAAAATTGATCTCATATGAAAAAAAAAAATCATACAACAACATTCATATAATTATTAAGAACAGAAAAAAAATAAAAAATAAGAAATATAATGAAAAAAAAGAAAAAAAATCTTACCTTAAGTAGTTGCGAGTGAAGTTGAGAAGAGAAAAAAAATTCATAAAGTATGTTAATTAAAAAAAAACTTAGAAGAGAAAAGAACAAAAAATAAAAAGACATACTTTAGTGTGGAGGAAAAGAGAAGAGGTTTAGGAGAGAAGAGAAGAGAAAAAGAAAAAAGGATGTTGATATTTTTTTACATAAGAGGAGCAAGAAGAACAAGAACAAGCTTATCTGTTGTGAAATGAGAGATTCTAGTTTTTTTATTGGGACATTTTATTGATGGTTTTATCACCAGATAATTAAATATTAATATTTTTAATCATTCCGTCAGTGATTCTATCTGTAATATTTAATTTGAATTTTTAATTTAATTAAAAAAAATTTAAAAACCGCCAAATATCACTAACTTTTCAATCCGTCAGTAATTCATATGTAATATTTAATTTAAATATTCAATTTACTCAAAAAATTTTAAAAACCCACCAAATAACACCAATTACTTTTCAAATCCGTCGGTGATTTCATCTATAAATAAAAGTGATTAACAATGCAATTAAAAAGTGAACAATTCTAAAGCTCTCTGAAAAATACCGACAGAATTTTTCATTGGTAATTCTATTGGTATAAATAACAAATTATCATATTTTTTTGCTTTAGTTTAATTTATTTATTTTTTCATTGTAATTTTCTTGTATATACCGAGAGAATATTTATGTCGATAAAATTCACTGTAATTTACTGAAAAAAATATTATATTAGTATTTCTGTTTTTATTTATAAATTTTGTGATAGTGTAGCTAGTATACCCTAACCCAACTACTACTAAAACAAGATTCAATTTAGATAACTATTACCGCGTCTCAAACGAGTTAGTCAAATTTCTTATTAAATAAAATAAAACCATTTACATAAACTTCATCTTCTAACTAAAATCTTCAAGATAATCCGGTCAAGATTTGACAAAATGTTTATCTCAGGATGTATACGGATACTTGATCAAATTAGGTAAAATTAACGTGTACACAAAGCCTTTCGTGCACTTCATTAATTATTACTTGCAATTTCTTACGTGGGAATCTTCAGAGCAGGGTTGAATGGGGCATTTTTTTTTTGTATTTTTAAAAATATTTTTAAGTTTTTTATTAACTTTAAATTTATATGTTTTTAGTGTTTTCAAATCATTTTGATATAATGATATTAAAAATATTTTTTAAAAAATAAAAAAATATCATTTAACATGTATTTTAAGCACAAAAAATTATTTAAAAAGCAACATTCAACTATATTATCAAATAAATTTTTAATCAGATGAACTGAGACGACAACCGTGTTCATATATCGGCAGGGAGGCCCTGCTATTGTTTCTAAGAAAATCAATTTCAGAGGATGTGGAAACTACAATGGATCATGGGGAAGAAGAAGAAGGAGGAGAAGGTGTATGAAAGCAGAATAGCAACAGTGCTGCAAACGTATTTGTTGGGGAAAAGAAGAAAAACCTGTAAAGGGTGGACTGCACAGAGATTCACATCAATGGAGATGTGAATGGGATGTTAGAATCTTGGGCTAAATATTTGACCTTTTGAGTTATCTTGCAACCTGAGATATTCACTGTTGATAAAGACATTAATTTTTCCGAAGTCTTAGAAAAGACGGTCGGCAAAAGATAACATGAAGAGAAATTAATGAATCTAACTTCTTAATCCCTCCATTTCCGTGTATCCGGTCCACATTGTTGATTATCAAGATATATGTCAACTTTATTTGAAACTATTTTGGTCTAAATGACCGAAACATCATTGCTTAAATTGAATTTTTTTTTTGTTGCTAATAATTAATCCAATTTAATTTAATTTAAGACAAGATCGTGTACATCATGGGGTTCATTGGAAACATGGAGAAAAAGAACCTAGCTCTAGGCTAAATGCCAAGTATTAAGGTTGATTAAATCTGCTCTATCCCATGCGTAATTATACTTGGGTAGGTTAATAAGCTTTAGAGTTAAAAGAGTTTGTCATATTTGAGCTTGTCTGATATTCTGTGCCTTTACATAATTTTTTATTTAAAAATATATTAAAATAATATTTTTTTTATTTTTAAATAATTATTTTTAAAATCAACATATTAAAACAATAAAAAAAATTATTTTTTACGAGTTCTAGATAATCGATCATACACGTATTAGTTTCCTCGTAAGGGAGAGAACACCTTTCTCTCTCATGCCATTCCTTTCCAACACTCATTAATCGAGTCAGCAGCATTTACCACAATACAATGAAGTCAATCCCTTCCGATCCCACTTCGAAACCAACCTCAGATTTGGCAAATTAGGGAAAAACGAAAATGATACTTTTAAGCTCAAAGCAAAGGTTATTGGTCGAAACCCTAGCAATGGCAGACCAAGAGTAGTGGTGTTGTTTTCATCCTCCTGTGCTCCGCATCCAAAGATGGACTTGAAATTAAAATCTCTCCCCTTTCGAAGAAAAAGACTCAACATACGCGTCTTTAAGGCCATGATCTTGTACACTTTTTCTCCATTATTCAACTTTTAATGGCTTGATTAGAGCTTTTATCAAGACATGATCTTGAGAAAATGAGAATAAAATAGATAACGGTGGACATGAAACTACAACATCAATTGCCTAACTCTAAAAAGAACAAAGTTAATTTGTGTCTCTCTCTCTTCTTTTTTTTCCTTTCACATTAACAATATGTCAACGATTGCGACAACGGGCATGGGCTGGTAAAAGGAGGAGCATACCCCGCCACTCCCGCTGCTACCATGGAAATATGTGCCGCTCATGATAAGATATGTTGTCTTGGAAATTCTTATTAACTTTTAATTTGAGATATATAGAATAAGAATACAATTTACATAGCCGACATCGCCAAGAAAAAAAAAAAGATCTAAAGTTTATTTAATATATTTTTATATAAATGAGAGGTTTTGATTGGAAATGTATTAATTAGTTAGTATTAATAAATAGTTGTATCAATATCAAATATATTAATATACAATTAACTTTTATAAATGATTTTTTATTGGAGTGCATGTATAAAAAAATACAATATTCACATTATTCAAAACATCATATTCCTAATTTGACTCTCTAGATAGCTTCTCCTCTTAAGATGTTTTAACAAATTAATCTCCAACCCCTAAAATTATACGTGTCTTTCCTTAAACTTTCTAAGTTATAATATATTTAACTTATGTGGTAAGGGATTATTTGAGAATATAATGAAAATTATTTTTTAAAATATTTTTTGTTTGTAATTGCATCAACATAATATATTTTTTATATCAATACATTAAAATAATAAAAAAATAATTTAAAACTAAAAAAAACTCATTTTTTTGTAAGCATTATTGGATCGTAATTCTTGAACCTTAGTCTCATTAAATTAAAAAAAAAAAATACATTGGGCTACTTAACTTGGTTTTAAGAAAACTTGGCTTCCCCATTATCTCTCAGTGTTTTGACTCTTACAAAAAAAAAACCATATTAACAAAAAAAAAAAAATCATTCCAACTCCAAATGGTATTATGCATGCAAGCATAAAAGAACCCTAATTTTCAAAGATAAATAATTTTCTTCCTCCACTATTAGCATTAATTGAGTCAGTCTTTTCTATTAAATTCTTAGTTATAGTATCACTTTTATTTTATGATATATGAATTTAAGTTTGCTATATTAGAATAAATTATGCATGGAGAGAGTAAGTAATTTGTTTTCCTTAAATTAAGTCGGAGTCCCTTCTTTTATTTTCTTTTTCTTTTGGTGCTTCATCTAAAAATCTTAAATTGACGAGAGTTTGGGTCCCTCTTTTTATGAAAATTATTTTTTTTTTCTATGTCTTATGATGCATGTGCTGGGCACGTAATTTTTATTGATTTATTCCTGCTAAATGTATGTTGGATATGAGAGATTTCAAAGATTAAGGACTTATTACTTAAAGCCGATGTTTATCAGGGACTGATTTGTAGTTATCCCTTTTATTTGCACAGTCTTAGAACTGTTAGCCCATGAAATGATGACACTTGTCCACGTTGATTGTAGCGTTTACTTAACGCCAAGAGACCTATCTGTGGTGTGCTAGTCCACAGGTGTTGCCCGTGCAGGCGTGAAGACTGAAGACTTCCACTCACCGGCAGCCGCCTCACTTCTGCGAGGAGCATGTTTTTGTTTTTGTTTTTCTCTTCATCCACTCTCTGTATCGTTGATTTCTTTGAGTCTTTGTTTAACACCTTTAATACGCTTTTTCTGCTTCATCTAGGTAAATTAAATTGTTTATTTATATTATATAAGTTAAGAAAAAGTTATGTTTTGAAATTGTTAATCTATTTAAAATTTAAAAAAAAGTTCAGTAAAGATTTTATTATTTTATCAAATTAAAAAATTAATTGCTTTAATGTCAATAAAAATAAATTGTTTTTTTTTTAATTTAGAAATATGAATGTATAAGTTGATAATTCCGCATATTATAAAAAAATATATAATTTAAATATTTTTGAATGTAAGTCAAAATATTTTAGAAATTTATAAACTTATAGTAAAATTTATACAATATTTTAGAAAAAAAAAAAAAAAAAACAAGTCAAAGTATTTTATATTTTAAAAAAAAAAATGCTTAAATAACTTTTGGGTCTTTAGCAATATGCAAGAAAGAAATATTTATTATTTTATTTTATTTTTAACACGACCCGATTGGGTTAACCCGAAATCTTTAGCTCGACCATAAACCGGACAAAAAGTTCTCATTTGACTTGAACACAATCCCAAAACAAAACTACAATAAAAAATAGATTAAGCATATGAAAAAACACGAAAACTCTTAAACAAACCAGATTTAAAAAAATAAATAAAGAACACGAAGAATACCCGAATGAACCCAGCAACGTGAACTCAAATTCAGACCAAATTTCATGAAATCAAAACTACAGAAAGGTTGCAAATCATTAAAGAATCAAGAATCAGTGGTTCATTCACTTTGACTTTCATTAAATCATCATGATTTGGCTAAAATGGGTTTTTGTTCAAAATCAAAACCCTAGGATTAAAAATTATTATAAACATGTTATTGGTACAAATAAACACTAGATTATTAGTTATTCATGCATAAAAAAGAATTATGTGCAAAGAAATGGACCAACCGTGGTCTAAATCTAAAGGTTAAGGCAATATTTTTTCCAAAAACAAAAAGAACATGCCTAGAAAGTTTTTAGTAAAGGCAGCCTCTGTCAAGCCTAGAAAAAGGTATTTTTGGCTTCTAAAGCATGGTTTTTTTTATGCCAACAAGTCACAATATCATACATAAACATGTTTTAATCTAAAAAATTAACAAAATACATCAAACAATCAAAATGAAGCATAAAATACCAAACCTATAAACAAACTTAAAACAGCCTACATGTTCATGCAACATAGATTCAAAACTGGTTTTTTAAACCCATTTTTTTGCAAAAACATGCTTAACAATCTAAGGATAAATAGTCTTACATTAACATGCATAACTTAAACTATATCAAAGCTAAAACAACATTTATATGTTAAAAGAAAAACTTAAACATAAACTTTAAAACATTAAAAACATAAAACAAAAATTAAAATAACTTCATTAAACAAAAATCAAAGTAACAAAGAGGTGAATGCAACATTGCTTATTAAGTATTCAAACATCTTTTTATGCTTCTAAACATAAACATAAATAAAATAAATACAAAAAGGGACCACAAATGACCTACTTTTGGGTTTGTAATGTATACTTGGAACAACTATTATCTCTTGACTTTTTTTTTTTTGGAAAGTTTTGCCTCTCACAAGCTCACACAGCTTAAGAAAACTTGATTTTTGCTTAATGACCTCTAGCCTTATATTTCTTATTGTTATTACTCTTATTTTTCTTATCTTATTTTTTTTTTTTTTTCTTTCCCTCCTTTATGTTCTAGCCCCTAAGCATGCTTGATGAAGGGTATATAGGGTTTTAGAAAGTTTTGAATCCATTCCTAACCTCTTGATCTTAAGAGGAGTGTTGTGAATTCTTGATAAATACTCATTGAGGAGCCTTTGTGTGTAAACACACGAAAATCACATCATTTTTTGCTAGATAGTTGCACTATTAAGGTTGGTTGAATTGCCTACTTTTGAGGTTTTTTCGAAGCAATATTGATATCATCGTAATCTAAGACTGCCTGAATTTGATAGAAGGGGTGCACATCTTTTATTTGGACCCATTCTTACTCAATTTGGAGGTTTATAGCTCCACATTTATTAGTTCAAAGGTACCAACTTGATTAGCTTCAAATATGAAAATTGAGTGATGGTTGAACAAAGACAAGATGTTAAGGACTTAAATGGAATAATTGGGATGTAAATATCTAATTTCATGAAAATAGGGTTATAGAAAAGATGTTCATCTTTCATTTGTAAAAAAAAAAAAAAAAAAACTAAATTAACTCCCCACTATAAGTTCTAAGTTTCTCTCAAACTTATCAACATGATAATTATTATTATATTTTTAGAATTTGATACATATATTAAACAATATCATTTTATTAAAGTGAATAAAGAGTGGTGGTTTAGTAGATAATATTATTTTAAGAACATAATTCACCAAAAGATGTTTAATATTCTCCTTCTCAATTGTTTCTTATTACTTTAATCATTTTGTTGAGTTGGTTTTCAACTTCATTTTGTAATATATAAACATTTTAAAGAGCCTCCCTCATCTTTTCTTTTTAAAAAAATAGGTTTAATAATATACAGTGCAATCATCTATAAAAGTAATATAATTATTTTCCTATCACTAGTTTGTGTAAATTTTAAATTATCAATATTCGATTAAATTAAATATAAAAGTTCACTAGTTTTTTCAATTATTTTAAAAGAAGACTTCATGAATTTTGATTATTCACAAACTTTCACATATATGGTTTTAAAAAAAAAAAAAAATTCAAGATTAATTAATATTTATATAAAATTATAACTCACATGTCCTAACCTATCATGTCACATATCATAAAACTCCAACAAGTAAAAAGAAAAGACATTCTTATTGTTATTATTAATCGCATCCTTCATTATAATGATCATTATAATCATTTTAAAGTGACAATCACATAGATACCATTTTTCTATAATTATTCTATTTTTAGTGAGTATAATTTTTGTAACTTTCAAAAAACATGTTGAAATAATTTTTATATATATAAAAAAAAATGAGTGAGACTATAAGTAATTTCTAATGTCAATAACATAAACACATTAAAGCTTTCAAGATATCATCTTTCTTATTACTTTTTTAACGTAAGTCAATCTTTGAGATTGATGAATTTTTCATGTACAACTGTTTACTATTTATTTTTTTATAAAGTGCAAATCATCCTTTCTTGATCTAGATATATGCTTTATAACACCAATATGAACTCACTACTGCTCAATATTATAGATTAGGTAGACTTTAAAGATTATTATAGAAATCTCATCTTCGACATTTAATTTGAGAGGTTAGCAACCTTAGTGGTATTGAATTTAACAATATTTTATGTCATAAAGTTGCCTTGTTAAGCCTTATTTATGCAATCATTGCTTTAGTGTCAAGTCTTACTACAAATGAATCATTTGCCATTTAATTTTTTTACAATGCCCCTTCATAATAAGTTTTTTTTTATTATTGTTGTTGTTGTGGTTTTTTTCCACTTGTTCAATAATGTTTGTTTTAGGGCTAATTATCCTTTTGGATAATTTTTTTTTTTATCCTTAACCTTAGAATGAGATCTCCAACTTCTAGCCTTACAACTCAATTTAAACTTCACAAGGTTTCATTATATAAATCGCTTGAAAGATTTGTAATTTTTTAAAGTGGGATGCAATATTTTTATATATATTTTTGGTTTGAATATTTCTCAATCAAGAAGATTAATTTTTTATTAATTCACAAAGTGATTTAAGATATTAATATTTTATGTTAAATTATTTATGTTGAAGAACATTTTCAATAAAACCTTAACCATAAATATGAGTGGACCCGTCATTTAATTAAGCCTCGAACATATCAATTAATCATATTCTAAACCAATTTTTCCACCAAGGAATATATTATACAAGATTGTGAATTTTCTTTTTCCCCACCAAATCTACTTATAAACTAATGATGAATTTCATAGAACTAATGTGTCCACGACCATGTGAATGCAATCCAGCTGTAATATGGACATAGTCTATTTTTCTAAGGTTGTATTTGTTTTTTAGTTTAAAAGTTTTCAAATTATTTTTTTATAATTTTAAATTGTTTTGATATGGTGATGTTAAAATAAATTATTTAAAAAATATATTATTTTAATACATTTTTCCAAACAAAAAACACTTTAAAAAATAATTATTGCCACAATTTTAAGCACTAATTATCAAAAAAAAAAAAAAAGGCTAATAGTTTCCAAATACTCATGTCAAATCAAATCTCTTGTATTCAAACAAGGAACACCAAATTTTCTTAGGTAAAAATTGTGAACATTGAATTTCATATCTTGTCCATGTGAAAACTGTGTTACCTTTTGTGAGATCCTCTTCCTTGCATTAGAACATTGACTTACTGTTATGGATGCATAACTCAAGCCAGAAATTCTAACAAAGCAACCACCAATATTATTTCAAGATTCACATGCCAATATAACTTGTCCAAATACATCTTTCGGCGTGCCTCGCCTGCCTCCTGCTTGTACATGGAAGAAGACAATGTGTTTCCTCGGTGTGACCGCCTTTTTTGAACACCACCCCCAACTCTCGTCCTCCTTTACTGTGAAGACGACGTCGCTCTGCTCCCCCATCCTTTCCTCACTTTTTTTTTTTTTTTTCAAATTTGAGGAGAAAAACGATTAACACCATATGATTTTTAATAAATAAAAATCTCTTAGTTGCGAAGATGTTTAGCCTTTGAGTTTTGTACAGGGTTTTCTTTTGTTAATAATGAACTCCACAACATTACACAATGACTTTGGATATTATATTATATAAAAAAAAAATCAATCATTACACAATGACTAATTAGTTTATAATTAATTACATTACAAATTTAACTTATTAAAGTTTCATTATATTTTCATTTTGAAAAAAATATAAAAATTATTTCGATAGATTTTATGAACGAAAAAAATATATATAAAAACAATTTAATATATTTTCAAAAATATATATATAAAAAAAAGCTTGAAACGTCGTTCGTTTGTTTTTTTTTTTTTTTTTTCCTTCTTGTTTTCTAGTTATATTAGGGGGGTGCTCTTGGAAAATACAACCCGGAACCCTTGTCCCTCTGCTTTACCCTCCCTCTTCTCTCTCTGCATGCAGGGAAGAAGAGGATGAAGTGGGGGTTGTTTTGACGGGGGAGTGGAGAGGGTGGCTGGTTCTGGGAACAACACAGTCTCTCTCTCTCCGATCATCCATTGCCAGGTCTCTAGGGCTTGAACCGTGAGGTCCGTCATCAGAGCCGGTACGGGACTGGTGCTAATGGGATGAACAGCGAAAGGAGGAGACAAAGCGTTTGTTTACTTAACACGTAGTGGTCTCATTTCTCATGTTAAAGATCATCAAATTCATGCATGAGATTGCATTATTAGCAGGGAAGTGGAATTCCAAGCCTGACTATTTATTTAATTTTTTTTTCTTTTTATCTTTCATCAAGTATATTTCTTAATTTAATTTTGTTTGAATTTATCATTAAATTATTCATATTCGTCTTTGGTACAAGCTATGATAATATTCAATATTTATATGGACTTAATTTACTTTTTCATTGAGTGTCAAGTAATTAATATCATGTTATAATCACAAGAAAAACTATTCTTCTTGTTAGTAGAGAATCCACTAACCCACCCTGAACCTGAAAAGGAAGAAAATATTCCCCTCTCCAACGACGATATCAATCTCTAAATTAATTTTTTATATCAAATTATTTTTTAATTATTAAATTTAAAATCTAATGATTAAAAACCATACGTGAATGTGAGAACATGCTTGTTTTATACATCATGAAGATTTGAGTGAAATACATATTCCATTCTTTATATTACTCCCATATGTCGCAAGAAATCATACAGCTTGCTCATCCGAGAAGCTGTAAAATTCATAGTACTAGTATGCGTCGAGGTGGCATAAAAAATATTTATAAAAAATAAATTTTTTTTAAAAAATATATGTTAATGTTAATGCATCAAAATAATTTAAAAATATAAATAAATTATTTTTTAGTTTTTATTTTTTATATATATTGATAATAAAAATAATTATTTAAAAATAAAAAATATATATTATTTTAAAAAATGACCGCACCATGCATTGAATTTGGAAGGCGAAGATGACCGGTGAACAAAAGGCTCGCAGAGCATTAGTCAATGAGGCGGGGATAAAAAGGTAAGAGAGCGAGTGGGACGGCCCGAGCGTGGGAGGACCAGGAAATAATGGGACCCACAGAGCGGCTAGGAAATAGAGACGAATGGACCCCATCACTCCTTCAGATTTGGTTGGGACTGTACTTCAAATCCTATTTTTCTTAAGAAAAATATATTTTACTCTAGAGGAGAATATTCGGCGGCGCCACTTTATTGTGAAGCAAATCTCGGTTTCTCCAACAAGTTTTTTCTTTTTCCCGAAAAGAGCCCAGTAAAAAAAAAAAAAAAAAGATTACAATAGAACACAATTTTTTCTTAAAAAAAAATAACACGACGCATATAGTTATTATCTTTGTGAAAAGTGATCCGAGTCCCATAATTTTTTCACTAAAAAAAATTAAAATACAGGTTTTTTAACATGTATTTTGATATAAAAAAATTCCTAAATCATAAATTAAAATGTTTATACATGTATTTAATTAAATAAATTGATATTTAATAAAAAAAAATAACTAAAATTAAAATTTTTAATCTCACAACACGAGTAATGTATTCAGTTGTCAATAAAAGCAAATTATTATTTTTTTAATCAAACGATTCTATATGCAAATAAAAGATAAAAAAAAGTTGTTAATAAATGCAAATTAAATAAAATTATAAAACTTAACTATCTAGCAATTCAATATTGAATGGCAAGCTGAAAAAAAATGATATTTTGATCAATCTAGTCAACATGCTAACCTCACAATTATGAGCACATGATTAGGATAAACTCATGAAGAGGAAAGTGAAAAAATAAAATCAGGAAAATCAATTCTCATAAAATTATATGTTAAATGATATAATTGAAAAAAAAATTCAATTCTAAAAAAAAATCTTAAAAAAAACAAAGTCAGCCCGTGTAAACTTTTAAAATTCTTGATTGTATTCATGAGGTCGGGACTACCATATATAAGGTGTTAAAAAAATCAAATGTTGAAGGGCAAAATAAAAGATAAATTAATTTTATAAAAGAACTTAAAAAAACAAAAAGTATCATATGTTAACTTTTGAAACCCATAATCCTGACCATGAGGCGAGGACTAATTGTGTAGAAGGTG
Organism: Populus alba; assembly: GCF_005239225.2. NCBI lineage: Eukaryota > Viridiplantae > Streptophyta > Magnoliopsida > Malpighiales > Salicaceae > Populus > Populus alba. The sequence goes on along the minus strand of NC_133301.1, from coordinate 4,147,821 downwards.
AGAAACATAATGAAGAAAATTCTCAACTAAAAAAAATGATAAGATATCAAATTGAGAAAAACAAAAGGCAAGAAAAAAAAAAGCATTCAAAACAATAAAAAAATATGGACCAAATTCAACATAAAAATAAATAAAAATCAAATGCTTATGGATTACATTAAAAACAAATTTTTACTTAGTAAAAGGTTAAAAATAAATCAAAATAATAATGGTTAAATTTGATATGGAAATCAAATTAAATTTAATGTCAATGATTAAATTATAAGAAAAAAAAAATCAAAATTTAAAATTATCTGAAACCAAACAAATAGCAATCAAAAGAATAAGGACTAAATTTGAAAGATAAAAACAAATTAAAGGGGGATAAAATTGAAAAATATTTTCAATTTTATAAATTATTCTAAATAAAAACAAATAATAATTAAAACAACAAGGATCAAATATGATAATTGAAGTGTCTTTTTAAAATTTTGAAGGTGTAAACATTGAATAGAGAAGGAGAGAGAGAAGAAAAGAGGGGGTGCATAGGTCATCGATGCCAAATCAACCAGCCTATTTTGAAGGTGTAAATATGGAAGATGGCATTTGATTACCAAACCAGCTTTGCACGTGTTGTCTAAATGGCTTGGGGGTGTTGCACATGCATGTTAGAAATTTTTTTAATTATATTTGTATATATTAAATTTCAAATTTATCCTTAAACAAATCTAATAGATTCAAAAAAAAAAAAAATGCCTGAGCACAAATACACAAATGGCCCATAATGTAAATCATAATAATCCAAATCCAAGGCATGTAAGTCATTTTATTGTTAATAAAAATTTACAAAGAAAAAACACCCCTACCTATAAGCTTTAAAGAATTTTAAGTATTAAGATTTGCCCCGTTAAAATTTTGGAATGATCGTATAGATCATTATAAAATTACTAAATTATCCACAATAACATCCAATTCTAGTTTTGTTTTCAAGGGCAAAATAGTTTTTTCATCCTAAAGTTCTTAAAAACCATCCATATCCCCGTGTTTTTTTAACTTTAATTTTTTATCTTTCAATCTCACTTTTCCTAACAATTTAACCTAAATTCATCTATAATTTGGTTTAATAAGAGCTAAATAATAATAAAAAAAAAAGCATTATGAACATTGCATTTATAGTATTTTGTGAGGGGATTTATAGTGTATTTTTCACAATAAATTTCCCACAGATTTATTTATAATACTATTGCACAATTAATAAAGATTTAATAAATTATGCAACTCTCAATACCAAAATCAAGTTACATTGCTAGAAATAGCTCAAGCGTAGCTTGATAAAATTTAAAAGAATTGCACTATTATCTTAAAAATAAAAAAAAATAAAAAATAGTGGAAGAATTATTTGTGCAAGAAGTAGTGCAGCCGTTACAAATATATTATTTGTGCCAAAAGAATTACCTTAATTCTTATTACTGGCTGGATAATGGGTGTGAGCAGAGCCCAAGCTTTTATGGCTTTGGTGAGCTAACAGAAAACTGTCTCGTACTAATGAGCTATAAGCTCAAATTTGAGAGGTTTTTTAGACTGAATGGTTTGGTCCACATGTTGATAATTGCACTATTTATTAGCCCAAAACATAAGTTTCCCAAGTCCACTAAAGAAAACCTAGCCATCCACAGCCAGGCCTCTCCTGACCATGTCCACTTCCTGGCTGCGGGCACATGGCTTGATTTTTTAAACAGTAGCCATGGTCCTGTGTTCACAGGCTAATCATTAAAATAGAAGAGCACTTGGAGCCTTTGAGGTCCTCGAATAGAAACTCTTGTCTGTAATTCATAAAACGCAGAGGATCAATGACAGGCAATCCAAATTCAGGTCCATCCCTAGTGCTTGGAAAGCAGGCGGCTGTGCTCCAAGACGAGGAGAGCACAAGAAGAATTATTTTTGCATCAAACATATCTATACATCTTAGCCCTAACATATTCCCTTTAAAGTCCAGCGTCATTTTCTATAAAAAATAGTAGAATAATATATAAAGAACATAAATTAATACTAGAAATTATTTTTATCAACAATAACAAATAAAATAAAAATAAATTTAATAATAAATTTCAAAATCTTACAATACTTATATTAATATAAATAAACCACAATTTAATAAATATATTTTAATTATGAAAGAGGTGGTGGAAACAAACAAAAATAATGTTAACCATAATAAGATAAATTGATATATGAAGTTCGAGGTTTAGGTTAATATAATGGTGTAGACGAGAGGGATATATAGTTGTTGTATTTAAGGAGCCACATGTAATAACATTGATGAAGTCATATGTGCTGATATATCTTGATTTATATTTGATAAATCTTTTTACACTTAAAATAAATTCAGAACAAATATGATCATTTTTACGACAGCGTTACATCCACAATCAATTGTTAATATTAAAAATATAAGACATACAGATCAAGAGTCAAGATTCAGGACCTTGTAAACATAATTTGTCTTAAACTAAACCTTTCTTTATTATATCTGTCTTTTCTTTTTTTCTTCCTACTCATTTTGAATCAATCCTGAAATGCTGAAAAAGATTTAAGAACAGAATCAAGAGAAAGAACCACATGGCTCATAAGCAATTGAGGGCATATCTTTGGTTTTGACAAAAAAAAAAAAAAACACAAAATGTTGACACCATAAGGCTTGTGTTTCTCCTTAGTATTTAGATTTGGAAACACCAAAAAAAAAAAAAACCAAGTCTTTCAAAGGTAGCCTATAGCATATTAACATTTTATTTGTGCAAATCAAACTACAATAGTTATACTTTCGGAAGTAAGAGCTCACTTTACATGTATTATTGGTGAATGCAAAGACATGAGACAAGAAAAACCCATCTTTTGTTTTAAATAAGTTTAATGTCAGGGGAACAAAATCTAAACTCCTATAGTTTTTTCATGTATAAGATCATTGACAATACAAATAAAACTTAATCTTTAAGATGAAATATGCATATAGGTTTCTACTTATATCTGTTATCTTTGCTACACCAAATTTATTACTTCCAAGATTAAATCCTTTAATATACTTGTTAATATGTTATTTGGTCCTTTAAAATCATGGGGTTGTCAGTGCATTGGGAGCACAGGTTCACCAGAGAAGAAATTAAAAAAGTGACGAATGGAGTTTTTTAGAGAAGGAAAAAAAGGATATATGTGTGGGTTAGGGTTCTTTTTGAAGAATGAAAGGTTTCTCTCATGAGATTGGTATGCCTATGTGAGAGTTTTTTAAAAATCCATTGTTGATTTTTAATATATTAATTTTTTAAAAATTATTTATTTATTTTTAGCAATTGATTATTCATTGCTAAATCTACTACTAATATTAAAAAAAATTAATATATACATAATTAGTTGCTAATCCATTGCTAACTCAACATCTGAATTATTTTGTTGCTAAAATTCTATGCTAATGATTCTCTATTTAGTAGTGCTACTACTTAGAGGCTTTTTTTGTCTTTCTAATTTATTTTTTGGAATAGTATAATTATTTAGATGCCTTTAAAGACAAAACTACATAACTATTATATAAGTTTTTTTTTTTGATTTTATATTGTTTTATTTTTTTTTTCCTATTTCACCCCTCTTTTTTTTTTTTTTCAGATTTGATTCTTATTTTTTTATTGCTATTTATTTTATTTGAGATCATTTTTTTAGGTTATAGTTTTTTTTTTTTTTACAATTTCAGCCTCCATGAGTTTTGTTTTCAATCAAATTTGATTTTTATTTTTTTATTGCTATTTTTTTCGAATTGACTTTTTTTTGTCCCTTTTTAAATTTAATTATTTCAATTTCATTTGTCAACATTTAATTTATTGGAAATTGATCTTTGTACTTTTTTTTTCCTTTCATTTATATTGGGTTATCTTGATTATCTTTTATGTTGTTTTGTTTTTTGCAATTTAATCATTTATAAGTTTTTTTTTTTATCAAATTTGATCCTTATTCTTTTTATTGCTATATTTTTTTCTTTTTGAAAATTTGTTAAATTTTTTTTTTCATGATATCATCCTTCAAAATCAAATTGGTTGGGAATTAAGCTTCTTGATTGAACTCAACTCAAGAATTTCATGATTTCCATTGTCATAGGGCTTATAGGTTAACCCAAATTGACTTATAATTTTTTTTCCATTGGTTTTTTAAACTAAATTTTCCCTTTTCATTTTCATAATTTAACATTAAGTTATTCCATAATCAATCTTCATGATTTTACTCAATTTTCTTTCAAACACGGTCACCTTGGTATCTTGACTAAGTTAGATATTTTGCATCTTGACTTTGCTGGGCTTGAATCTGAGTTTTTTTTTTTTTTTTACCTTTTTAATTTATATTTTACTCTTAATTTTTGTCATTGAACATTTTATTTTCTTAACTGGTATATTGGTGCTAAATCTTGACACAAATTTAGTATAGAGGTCATTAAAACTCATGTAGAGCTTAGCTATAATTTGATATATCATACTCATGTTGACCCCCTAAAGGTCGTAGGGAAGATCTTGCACATAACATCACCATCTTGGTGACAAATTAAAAGATGCTACACATGTTTTGGATATGTTCCCGTAGATCTTCCAAACCATCGTAATTGTCCAAAATCATCTTTGTGGAGATATATTCCTTAGGGATGAAGGTGTGCAAGATTCATCTAGATCAAAGGGATGCTTTTATCTTACGCGGATTGTAGAACTCATCTTGTATTTATATACTAGCCAAACTTATCCCAAATTATTTTTTAATAGGCTCTATGAAGCTAGAGAATCCTAGCGTGGAATGGTGGGGTTGATAGTTAACATTTATCCAACGGTGGCCAAAAGGACATGTCTAGAGCGATCATTTATCATGAGAGCTTCACATAACTGAGAATGACATCTAAAGGGACTAGGAGATCATCGGAGTGGAAAACTCTCCATAAAATTTTGTCCAGCCTCCTTTGGATAATACAATTACCTCCTAACTTGGACATCAATAGTCCTGCCATAGTTGGACTGTTGATGATGGTTTAGATCCGGAATCTAGCAGCATGTTGTTGGTTGAGGGAGACCTAATTGGTTTTGGGAATCGTGGTAGATCAAATACATATGTATTTAGGTTTAGCATGTAGCTGAACCCAAAAATATTGAGTCTGATAGCTCACTAAATGTATATGTACTTGAATTCAACATGTAACTGAACCCAATAATATTAAGTCTAATAATTCACAAGATCCATATTTACTTAGATAAAAAAAAAAAAAAAAAAAGTACATTGATCCATCACTCTTGCATACTCAAACACCAAAAAAAAAAAAAAAAAAATTCTCAACACAAACAATTGATGAAATATCCAGATTAAATTACTTTTTCTTAAAATTTATGTTTGTTGAAATACTATGAATCAACAAAATTTATTTACGTTAATTAAGTGTAAGAAAATGTTTATTAAATAGTTGTTTCATGAAGCATTCACTATAAAACGGTATTCCATATATATCAAATTAATTCAATAAATGTGTTCAAAAAACATTAACTCGATCACACACCATCTACTTAATTCAACATGGAAGCATGATTAGTTTCTCTCTTTCCAAAAACATTAGTAAATTAGTGTATAATTAGTTTTCTGTATCCTGAGTCGCCCTCCTCAAGACTCGCTCCCTGTCATGATTTTATTTTATGCATCATAGATTGTCGACTTCATCCATATCTTTAAAGGAATAAAATGGCCCAAAGTGAAGCAGTAGACCTTCTCCACCCAAAAGTTATACTTTGACTGAAGCCCAACAGATTTTTTTAATAATCTATTATTATCCTCCTCCTTGAATTTCATTGGATCAAACAGCATGAAGGCATTTTTTCTGTTCGCTCTGTATTTTAAAAAGTATTTTAAAAAATTAATTTTTTTTTAAATTAATATCTTTTATATTTTTAGTATATCCGAAATAATATTTTAAAAAATAACAAAATATATTATTTTAATATATTTTTAAATAAAAAACATTTTTAAAAAATAATTATCGCAGGTAAAAAAGCTAAAAAAGACAGAGAGGAGGAGACCGTAGGCTCTAGAAATTCATGTACAATAGCTTAAGCACCAAGAAAATGTGGTTGCTGGGTTGGTTTATCCTTTTGTTACCTAGGCTATTTAAAAGTTAAAAAAGAAAAAAGAAAAAAAAAAGAGAGCAAAGCAAAGCAAAGCAAATGGGCTTGAAATAGAAGCCTGTCGGGCAGCCCCGGACCCAGTTCCACAAAACTTGACCGAAGAACCCTTTTCAGGTTCTAAAGCTCTTGCCCTTATGCGAGGACTCGTTCATGGCTGGCTTATGGAGAACGTTAAGGGAGAGGTCAAGAGGAAGTAAAAACAAATAAAAATCAAGTAGAAGTAGGGTTGGCAAGAATATATGTGCAACTTGAATAATAGTTAAAGTTCTCGATTTAATAAAAAGTTTAAATAATAAATAAGATATATTTATTAATTATATTTTATAAAATAAAGATTGTTCTCACTTGATAAAAAATTCAAAATACAAAATAAAAATTGTTCAAAATCCATTTATAAATAAATAATAAAAATATTTTATAAAGCTTCATTTATAATTTTGCTCAGAATCTCTTTTACATTGTTTTACCTATTTTTTAATAAAAAATTTCTTTACTCTAAGTTTCGAGTCCTGCTCTTAATGAATAAGACTAATCATCGTGTGATTTTTTTTTTAATTATTTCATTTATTTTTCAAGTTGTTAAGAGATTTTTTTACCTTAAATAACTTGTGTAAACTAGTAATCGTTTTTTATTGTAAAAGTCAAGTCAAGGGACCCCAAAAAAATAAACAAAAAACCCTCTAACATTGAATTTTAGTTCTGCATAATTGATATATATATATATATATATATATAAAAGTCTTAAAAAACCAAATCAAACTGAAATCGATAAAAAAATTTAATTAAATTATTTTTTTTAATAAAAATTAAACTAAACCCAAAATATTCATTTCACTTCAAAATCTTGACTGCATGATAATTTTTATGAGAAATATTTATGATGAATTTTATTCAAATTTAATTAGCGTATTATCTTTTGTTCTTTCTCATGTGACAAGGAGAGAAATTCTACATGAATCCATCACTCTTATTCATGGGTATCACAGATGGCAAAATGTTCTATAAAATTTGAACTAATTGATTAAATTAAGATTGTGGCATATGGAGACTCGGTAGCTTTAATATTTATTTTAAAAATAAAAAAAAGTAAATTTTTTTTTATTTTTTTACTTTAAATTAATATTTTTTTATGCTGTTAGATTATTTTGATACGCTGATATCAAAAATAATTTTTTAAAAAAAAAAAAATATATTATTTTGATATATTTTTAAATAAAAAATATTTTAAAAAATAATTATAACCACATTTTCAAACCTAGATTTCCCAACAAATTTAGTTCTTCAGTTCTCTCTTTTTTTTTTTGTTATTAAAAAAAATATTATTTTCGATATATTTTTAAATAAAAAAGTGTTTTAAAAAATAATTATAACTATATTTTCAAACCTAGCTTTCCCAACAAATTTGGTCCGTAATTTCTCCCTTTTTCTTCTTTTTGTTATTAATTTCGGTGCCGCTATTGGCACTCCCATTATTAGCAATGCTAATGACAGTCTCCTTAATATATTTTTTTTATTTGCAAGCCGTAAAGCTACTCCTTCTTCTTCTTCTTTTTCTTCTTCTTTTTCTTCTTCTAAAATATCAGTATTATTCTTTATAAATAATCAAGTATTTGATATCAATTGATTTTGATGGAGTTAAATCCTCAATCTTTAAATTCAATAAGATCAAAAACTGAATCACTAGATGAAATAAATTTTATAAATGGAGCGTTGAGAAAACTAAAGTAGTATTTATTTTATGATTATATTCAAATTAAAAAATAAATATAAATCATTTGTAGTAATAATATTGCAATGCTTTATTTGCATATCCCAATTGAAAAACAAAATGAAGAAGAAGAAAAGGAAGGAGGATGTAATTATAGTAAGAATATAATTTCTTTTTAGTCAAAGACTATTGTTTAAAGATTATTATTTTTCATTGTGTATATTTGTAAAATATGGATTGGATTATTTTTCGCACAATATACTATGGCATCTCTTATTTAAGAAAATGGAGCATTAAGTTGAATAAATATTTTGTCGATTATTATTAAAGAATTATTTCAACCCCATAACTTAAGTTTTTAAGTGAGGTTCCAGGATATGATTTATATTATTTTTTAATACACACCCTCAAGTAAAAGTCCTTTGAGCTTGAAACTTAAACAGGTCCACATTACCTTATACTTAATTTTTATCGAATAAATGAGAATAATGATATTCAAACTCATGACTGTTTGGTCATTAGTATTCTATATAATACCATATCAAAAAACCATCTCAACTCAATAACTTAAATTTTTAGATAAAATTTTAGGATATGTTTTATATTATTTTCTAACCGCTATAAATACTGAACTAAATAAATAAATGAAGCATTGTGATGGGTAAAAAAAATTGTAGCAATTCCGACCATTGGTATTAAATATTGAATTATTTACAAGGGGATACTAACAAATAAGAGACTGTACAACTTAGGGGTGACAGTGACGGGGCCCAAATATTAATTTGCTGTTCTTTAAACCCGTATTTAAAAAAAAAAAATTAAAAAAGTTTTTGTTCTGATTTTACGTGTAGGCAAAACATTGTGAAGGCATCAAATTCTGATTTTGACTTAAAATAGCCTCAAAATAATGAGCTGTATACATGCATTCATCAAATGGAAAGATCTTATCAACCTTTATTAAAATACAAATAATTTATTTTTATTACAAGAAATAGACTTGATCACTTGAACATGAGATTTTTTTGAGAGAATAATTTTTGAGCTACGTGCTCGCAAAATACGAATCTTGCCTTTCGTGGCACTTTCTTCCTCTTCTTCTTAATATATATTTAATTGTATAATAAAGTTAAAGGTGCATATTTGATCTTCAAAATATATATATATATATATATATATATATTAATGAAGTGTGTCTATATCCGCAGTATGATAGGCCACCACGAGATATTATCTCACATTACTTCTTGCAAGTTTTATCTCTGTAACGACACCTCACAATGAGAGAGATGTTCTTTGTGTTATATAAGCAATCAAGGCTTCTGTCTCCTAAACATATGCGTAATAATAACCTCATCAGAGCCCTTAGACAAGAGGTTTGGGTAGAATATATGACTCGTTTTATAGACGGTGTCAACTAATGAGATGTGTTTATATCTGAGTATAATAACCACCATAAAGTCTTGTTCCACATGACTTTTAGTGAGTTTTATCTCTTTGCAAGAATGCTCTGCGATGAGAGAAGTATTCTTGGTGTTATATAAGTAATTAAGGTTCTCGTCTCTTAATCGATGTGGGATAATTGCCTTCTCTCATATATATATATATATATATATATATATATATATATATATATAAAAGAACAGAATTGTAAGTAATTTTATTTTTCAAATAATTGAGCATACTTGAATATTCTCCTACTGAATCAATCCACATTACAAAGACCCACTCCTTCCCACGTGACATGTCACAAGAGGGACGCAACACACGTGTATTACCCCAACTCACGTGACGGTGCGGCATGTGCAATCACGTTATAGTAAAACTATAAGAAGAGACCTATGCATGGCCATGCTCGAAGCATCCATCAACATAAAGAGAAGATGCTGTTGATGACCGACACGTGCCATTGACCACCGTCAGTTTTGGCTTTTGACACGAGCCAAGCACTCACATGGTTCCCTGACACCTCCCTCTACCTCTATCACGTGCATATTGGACCCTAACCTTGCAATAAATACTTAATATATAAGTATATATATATAAATAAAAGATCTAAGCAAAGGAGAAAAAGAAAAATCTCTGGTACATGAAACCCTCCACGCCAAGCAACGGCCCAGGTGCTCTCTCTTTTCCAGGCTTTCCTTTTAATCCAAGCATAAAAAGTAAAAAAAAATAAAAATAAACATATCTCAATCTACGTTGCAATAAATAGCAGAATCACCACCTTATCCATAGGTAGAAGCAGCCCATATAGGGACTAGTGTGTCCCCATAATCACAACGGACCCACTCACTAATAGAAAAAAAATCATTTGATTTGTTAAATAATTTCTATGTTTTGTAGCAAGACATGAATGTAATTATGTTTTTAAATTTTGATTTTGTATAAGTTAATTTTTTTATATAAAAATTTACTATTTATTTATTTTTCATCTAAAAATTTATATCTCAATAATTTTAACAATATATATATATATATATATATATAACAAAACCATTTTTTTTTTAATCCCAACTAACGTATTATTCACCACAACAAGCAATACATTGTTAATTATTATTATTATTATTATTTTTTTAAAAAAGTAAAAGACAAATCCTCTCTAAAACGGAAAAAAATAACTAGTTGAGGTGTGTGGGCCTCTCTTAAGCAAACACGTACAAGAATTCTTAAAACAATCCTAGATATAGTGGAGCTCAAGCATGAGAACATGTGCTCTCTTTTTAGCCTATCAATTTTTATTTTGTTTTGTTTTATTTTTTAATTTTAATTTTATTATTCAATATTATATTTTTATTAATTTTTTATTTTATTCTTTTAATTTTATCCTTTAATATTTTATAGATTATAAATTATTTTTTTGTATTTTTTGTTGTATAATAAAATAAAATAAAATTTAATTGAATTTAGTAAAATCTATGATGATGAATTTAACGAATTAATCAAGATTAATGGAACTGTTTTTTTTTTTTTTTTTTTCCTATGAGTTTTTTTTACTTCAACTTCAACTTGTGAAGTCTTATTTAATTCGTAACCCGAGATTCTTCAAGTTTAACTCATTGTGCTATGTTTAATTACAGTAACAAAAAGTTTTGTTTGACCTAAATATCATTTTTTATGTTAATTATTTTTTTGGTCGAAGCTACAACTTAGCGCGGGAAATACTCTAGTGATAGCTGGAAGCTTTTGGTTGCAAATATATCTTTAATTATAGCATTTAGGAGTCATTCTCACATTAATGTGACATAAATCCTACAAAAGTGAGGTATTAGGAGAGTAGGTTAATATTTCAAAAGTCCAAATGAATACTTGTAGTCATTAAAAAAACTTCTATTTAGAAGTCCTAAATGCCTCCTCCCTAACTGGAATGACCTAGATATGGAGCAATTAAAGGTTTGAAAAATAATATATTATTGTCAAGTCATATATATATTATATATATATATATAAAAGCAGGGTATTCATTCTAATTTGCACGTAATTTAATTAAAATTTTGGACTCTTATGCCATGTACACATAAGTTTCCCAAATAAAAATAGGATAAGTCACTAATTTTTTTTACGTAAGGAAATATCATCCCAAAAAAATTATAGCTAATAGAATTTAAACTCAAGTTTTAATAAAAAAACAAACCTTTTAAATCCAAACATTTAGTACTAGACTAACCTCACATGAGAATATCATTTTTATTGATAAAAAAAACTTTCAATTTACATATTAATAAGAAAAGAAGATATGATGATTACTGAAGACTTATATGATCATTAATTTTAAAGTTTATGGGTTTAATTGAAATACGTGTAAGTTGGTTCATTATACCCACGTTAAATATATATATATAACTTCACTATATTTATTTTAAAGAGGTTTATATTCATAAATAGAAGAAAAATAATTTAAACAGCTGAAGAATAGAAGGAAGAAAAAATTACTTAGACATTATTAACAAGTGAAAAACAAAATGCAAGCCAAGTTTATTATCTGTAGACTCGTTCGTAATCCTACTTGTCAAGATAAAGAGGGATACACGTTGGGAGCATCACGACCGTCCATCTTGATCAAGGTGAGCTGTAACCATCGTGCTTACAAATGGGATTTGAATTAAAAAACTGAACTAGCAGGGTAGATAACGATAATATTTAATAATAATTAAAAATAAATTAAAATAAAGTAAATATCAGAGAAGAAAAGAGAGAGGAAAAAAAAAAAAGTGGGACGATTCCCGAGGGAAAAAAATTTAAAAGCAGAGGAGTCGGGCTGTGAACTTGGACGCTAATGCTCAAGCTTCAGCGATAAACCTGCTGATTGGTTCCCTAAGGATTTGAATTTCAACACTATAACAGCCAATATGTAAAAACTCTTTTTTTTTTTTTTTTCGTTTTGACAGATTAATATTAAAAATAAATTTTAAAAATAAAAAAATTATATTTTAATATATTTTCAAAAAAGATATTTTAAAAATAAATAGTTACTAAATTTAATTGTAATTATTTAAATTGTTAAGTACTTGTATTAGCCTGCATGTCGTCTTAAAAGCATTTGATTACTTTACAGCGCACCCTTTTTAAGTGTTTGACATAATTGTACATGGTGCCATGTCAGTAATTCACTGGTATATGATGATTTTATGCAGTGTGGCTTGTTATAATTGCTTACTGTGTACTACTATTTGATCATCACCGCCATCATCCATGCACGTCTGATCGATCTCTGTATCAAAAATACTATGTGGCCCATGCCATTACTGAGATTGACTCTTTACTCTCATTTAGCTCATGAATTTACAGTATTTGGTCCCCAAGTCAAATAGCAACTCTAATTTTCTTTTTTATTAACATCCGTTATTCAGGTTAATTTATGTTTATTTTAACTAATCCCTATACATTTTAAATCTAATGACTAGATAAGCCTCTAATAGTTATTAATATTAGTAATTAAGGTTGAATATAAAATCATAAAAAAAACAAATCATTTAATCTCAAACTCTTATTATTGAACCACTTATTAAATGATTAAGTAATTCTAAAATATTAGTGTTTGAGGATATGTTTAATTTTACACTACTCACTCCATCAAATTAATAGTAACCTAAATCTTCTTATTATTATTGTTATTTGAACAATGATTTTTTATTTTAAAAATTAACTCAATTCATATATATATATATATATATATAGTGTGTGGATTAAAATTATGATTCTTAAAGTTGTTATACCCTAAATTATATAAATATTTTTAAACAAAATCTAATATATTTCTCCAAAATTTTTAACTCAATAACACACCAACTTTTTATATAAATATAAAGACCGACTTAATGGAAAGAATTTAAAACTTAATAAAAAAAAGATTAAAATCTAAAAATAACAAGAAAAATAATTAAAACAATAAAAAAATTAATTTTTGATTTAATTTAAATGTTATCTAGAACTCGGATGATTATGGTTAACAAACTCCTATATAATTGCATATGTAGAATTTTTTAATTAAAAAAAAAAACTGATTACGCTAAATGTATTTAACAATTAAACATAATAATATTGTAGTAAAAGCACTTATATATATAGGTAATATAAATTTGATAAAATTGATAGTGATAAATTGTGTAACCATTCGTAAACTTTTATTCGTTTTGTAAAGCACGATGGACATACAAATGAGAATTCCCAAGTGGAAAATCTTCAGTAGTATTTTAAAAACAAAGTGAAACAAGTAGTAAATTACAAACATGAAAGTTTCTAAAAGCAAAGGGACACAAAAGTAACTTCATAGAAGATTTTTCTTTATCTCAATTAAAGCATCTTTAATTATATATATTTTTTATTACCACTTATTTTTCACTTTTTTCTCTCCTCCTCTTCACCCAAACTCTTTGATTTTTTCCTCGTCAACATCCTCCTCCATTTTAGCTGCCGCCTGTCCCCTTCAAGCGCAGATAAACCCTCCCTTTTTCTCTCTCTCTCCTAAAAAGCCACCACCTCGACAGCAGCAGCAGCACCAGCAGCTCTCTCCCTCTCCCTCTCCCTCTCTTCTTCTGCACACGCAAATTAACATTTCCATTTCCCTTACACAACTACATCACTCTCTTAACCTTAATTCTTGACCTTCTTCTTCCTTGTAGCAACAAAATAAACTATGGAAGCACCAGAATTCTATGGGGCAACCGGGTTTTTCAGCTCGCAATTCACAAGTAATGAAAAACACCACTCTTTGGACTCTAATAATAAGTCCATTGGTGGTGGTGACCATTTTATTGTTGAAGACCTTTTGGACTTCTCTAATGAAGATGATGATGCCATGATAACTGACCCAAACAATAATAATACTATCGTCACTGCCACCACCAACTCCACGGACTCTTCCACCGTAACTGTCGTTGACAGCTGCAATTCCTCCTCTTTCTCGGGCCGTGAGCCTTCTAGCTTTAACGGCGATATTGGGTCCCACCACACCAATAATTTCTCTCATCATGACGTTCACTTAGGCAGCGAGCTTTGCGTTCCCGTAATTCCTTACTCTCATGCATGACATTGACACCCCTTTTTTCTTTCCCTTTTGTTTTATCTGTTCGAAGAGAGAAAGATTAAAGAAACACATCAATTAGCTAATTATGGTTTCTGTTGTTATGTGCAGTATGATGATTTAGCGGAGCTAGAATGGCTGTCGAATTTTGTGGAGGAATCATTCTCCAGCGAGGACTTGCAAAGGCTTCAGCTAATATCCGGCATGCAAGCTCGGCCAGACGAATCATCCAAGAGTCGACACTTCCAAACTCTTGGAGACACTGATGACAATAACAATGGCGATGTCTCCAATATTAGCAACATTAACAACACAATGTTCAATCCTGAAACGGCTGTCCCCGCTAAGGCTCGGAGCAAACGGTCTCGGGCAGCGCCGGGCAATTGGGCCTCACGCCTTCTTGTGCTCTCTCCCACGACTTCATCCTCCGAGACTGAAATTATTGCTGGGCCGGCCCCACATCCGAATTCTGGGAAAAATACAATTAAGGGTGAGGCGCGCCAGAAGAAAAGAGACGGTGGTGCTGAAGGTTGCGATGGTCGCAAGTGCCTGCATTGTGCCACGGATAAGACGCCGCAGTGGCGGACTGGACCCATGGGGCCGAAGACGCTGTGTAATGCGTGTGGTGTAAGGTACAAGTCCGGCCGGCTTGTGCCTGAGTATAGGCCTGCAGCTAGCCCAACATTTGTGCTCACTAAACACTCAAATTCGCACCGTAAGGTGCTTGAGCTCAGGCGACAAAAGGAGATGGTAAGAGCTCAGCAGCAACACCAGCACCAGCAATTTCTTCATCACCATCAGAATATGGTGTTTGGTGTATCAAACGGTGGTGATGATTACTTGATTCACCAACATGTGGGACCCGATTTTAGGCAGATGATCTAGCAGTAGGGGCAGTGTATGATCAGGTGGGGTCTTGAGTGTTTTAGAGGCGAAGTTCGTTAGTGAATCTCGTTAATTTTTTCTTAATGTGGTAGGGGCTAATTTTCCCTAACTTCCTTTCCCCCCTAAATCTCTTTAGTTATGTTTTGTTGGAGTTTGCCTTTTATCTGCCAAAACTCTTTGGAAACTCAATTTTTCCATAATTCAGGTAATTATCTCCTCTCTTTTTGTTACTTCTCTAGAGAGCAAGGATAAAAATGGAACCTGAGCTTCTTCTTCTTTTCCATAGAAGGAGAGGGAGTACCATAGGATCTTGCCTTGACTTGCTCATTAAAATTGATATATTATTCTTAATTACTAAATGAGGAAAGAATAACCTTTAGCTCTTCAAAAGAAGAAGAAGAAGAAGAAAAGTGTAAAAGCAAACGATCAGAGAATTCAGTGCTTGTTAAATATTCACTTGTTATGATGGTTGTTGTTTTTCTCTTTTGAACTCATTATATATTCATAATTTGTGTAACTGAAGTGGAATGGGCTAAAGAAACTCAAATTTGTGTGTTGTTTAAGCCCCGTTTTCAACAGGGATCGAGTAAAATATGATTTTTTTTTTTTATAAAATTAAATTTTTTTTATGTTTTTGAATTATTTTAATGTGTTATATCAAACATTATTTTAATATATTTCTTAATAATTTTTTTTAAAACAAACTATACTATACTCTCAACTAAAAAACCTCTTCAAACAACCATCTAGTATATAGGTTGCTTAGTGGTAAGAGTTTGAAACTAAAATATTTGTTTTTTCTATAGTCTAAAGTTCGAGTCCTATGGTTGCTAATGTAATGGCCATTGGAGGCTTACATAGTTATTAATTTCAAGGCCTCTGAGATTAATAGACATACACACAAGCTAACTCGAACATTCACATCAATAAAAAATAAAAAAAACTCTTCACAGCATGTGACAACTTAAGTCATCATTTGACAATTTCAGTTTGTATTGACATCTTAACATCTCTAGAGGATAGGTCTCCAACCTAGCCTTTTTACTTTGAACACAATATTAATTAACATGTAGTAAATTGATTCCTCATTCATGTGTGTGTGTATATATATATATATATATATAGAATCCTTTCTTAAAGAGATGCATATAAGCATGAAAAATGTAGAGGGTGTAAAAGGAGATCAAATAAACTAAAAGCACGTGAAGGGCTATCGGTTTGTATTATTACTATCAGTCGCACATGAATTTCAGTGAGAAATCTGGTGTCGCCGGTGGTCGGCTGGGGATGAGACCTTTCCAGAGAATGTTAGAGCGAAGGGCAGATTCAACAGATTTCTCACATCGTTTTCGTAACTTGAGATCCGATTGGCCATTTATTACTTGGTATCTTCTTGCATGAATTTCCACGACTTAGAACTTCGAGCAAAGAACTTTAAAGCCACCAATACGTGCAGTTCAGGACTCGTTCATTTAGCACGTCTTCGGACATCATTAGTCAATGTTCTATTACTATAATTTTGTTCGACTTTTTAAGTTATTTTTTTTTATTAATGTCGACCTAGTTTGAGCTCCAGCACCCATGCATCTTTCTAATGGTTCAGTGCTTGATTCTCAGTGTGCAAGGGACTAGCTGGGTGCAAGCCACCAATATGTAACATTCTAGTGTTATATTTCCCAAAAAAACAGAAAGCCTTGGGCTATGGAGGAAAAGGGGAATCAAGCTACAATCGATGCTATGAAATACAGAGAGAAAATTGAAGAGAGTAAGTATATATGGATAAATTTGAAGGGGTTAGTGAAATTAATAGGTTTTAATAGTAAAATGATCAGGCTCCAGTATGCACGATCCTAGGCAACTCTAATCCATAGATCTGTTGTTAAGCTTATGTTGTCTTTGGATCAGATAGTTAACTATTGGTTAAATTATTAATTATTATTTCATTACAGTACTATAGTTTACTTCTTTTAATGAACATTTTGTCTTGTTTGCCAGAGAATGAAATTAAAATGGGAAAAGAGGAATACAACAGCAAATTGAAAACTAGACTATTTACCAAATCTGTAGATGTTAGTTTATTCTAATTAAAACTAATTTATTACTATATTAATGGAAGCAATGTTTGCGGTGGTCACATGCCTCTCTTCCATGCCCTCATGGTGGAGTCAGTAGTACATGATGCCCTCACAAATTAAAACACACACCACACTTTGTGCATCCTCACAACTAGTATTATTCTTAAAGCTGTCAAATAGGAAATCATTACAACATAAATTATCATCTTTATTAGGTTACTTCCAAGATCACTACAAGAAAATTACAAAACTTTGATGCAATATTTTGTGGGCATGTAAATATCATCTTATTAATAATTTAGATCATCGACAAATTTACATATTGAAACAAGTTAAGAAGAAGTAGGAGACTTAACCTATTAGCTAATCAACATTTTCTATTTATATGTGTAAGGCAATATACAATAATAAAGGTAGAGATTACAACACTAGAGTAGTCTTATAGTATTTCTTATATATATACATTTTATAATATGCCCCTTCAAGCAGAGGGTAGAGAATCGACTCGAAGCTTGAATTGAAAAGTAGTAAAAGAAGCAGTAGGAAGTGGCTTAGTAAAAACATCTGCAAGTTAATCTCGAGAAGAGATAAAATGAATTTGAATCTCTTTCTTCGCCCCCCTGTCTTGTACAAAATGATAATCAATCTCAACATGTTATTACAACCATGAAAGATAGGAATTGCAGATAAATAAGTAACACCAAGATTATCACACAAAATGGTAGGAGTAGAGGCAAAAATGATCTGCAAATCTACCAATAAATACTGAAGCCATATAACCTTAGTAGTGCCATCTACTAAGGCTTTATACTTAGCCTCGGTAGAGGAGCAAGCAATTGTGCATTGCTTGCTGGATTTCCATGAAATCGACGTATGACCAAAGAAAACAAGGTAACTATCCATAGACATGTGATCATCAATACTACCTATCCAATCTACATCCATAAAGTCATGTAAAGCAAAGGAGGAATTGTGAGTGATGTGTAAGCCATAAGATGTTGTACCCTGAAGACAACACAAAATACATTTAATGGCAGTCCAATGAGAATATGTAGGAGCATGCGTAAATTGGAAGACTCTATTAATAGCAAAATAGATATCTAGTCTCATAAATGTGAGATATTGAAGACCACCCACGACTTGACAAAACCGTGTAGGATTAGAAAATAAAAAATCTGGCATTATGGTAACTTTGAAGGTAGAGATAGGAGTATCAATAGGTTTGTAAGAAGTCGTACTAACTCGAGTGAGGATGCCAATAATATACTTATATTGTCGTAACATGACACCCATACCAATGGACTGAACCTCAATCCTAAAAAAAAAAAAAAAACAAACAACGCCTAAGTTATGAAACTTGAACTCTAAACTTAGCAACTATATTAGACAGTGAAGCATAGTAGAGTTGTTATTCGTAAGTAGAATATCTTCAATATAAACTAGAAGATAAAAATATATCAGCACCAACAAACAAGATAAATAAGAAGGTGTCAACCTTGAAAGAATGAAAGCTAATAGAAAGTGAAAAGTCATTCAAACAAGTGTACCATATCCGCGAGGCCTGTTTTAAACCACATAGAGACTTATGCAATCAACACACATGAGATAGAAGAGTAGAGTCAACAAAACTTGAAGGTTGTTTCATGTAGACCTCTTCGACAAGAACGCTATTGAGGAAGGCATTATGGATATCAAGTTGATAAATCTTCCAATCACGCGAAATCACAATTGAGAAGACTAATCTAACAATCGTTTTCTTAATAATAGGATTAAAAGTTTCAAAGCAATCAATGCCTTCTTGCTGAGTAAAACCTCTAGCAACTAGGTGCTCCTTATATCACTCAACGCAATAATCCATACGACATTTTATCTTGTATATTCACTGACTGCTAACAACATTCATCGAATGATGGAAATGAACTAAGTACCCAGTGTTGTTAGAGCGCAAAACCTGAATTTCATCGCGCATAACACCATGTCAAGCCTCATATATGTCAAAATCAGAGAATACAATGGGTTCATAGTTAGGAGAAGACATTACCCGACAAATAGAAGCAGCAGAGGTGGCTGCAGACGTTGTTAGAAGGGCAATTTTTGGTAGCTAAAAAAGAAGAACCATGAGGTGTTGATGAGCGGTCGAACAAGGAGGAGAAAAACCTGAACTTGTGAGCTGCTGGAGAGGATAAGAGGAGAGATCAATAAAGAGTTGCATATTAGCTGGAGAACCTATAAAAGGGCTTGAGCTCACAGCAGCAGAGGTAGGAGAACCTGCTGCAAAACCAATGTTATATACAACGACAAACCTAGAAACATGCAACTCTGAAGGAGAAGAACTTGTTCCTGCATAATGATCATTAAAGAAACAAGCATATGGTGATATAGGGGCAGAGCTGGGTGGCATTGAGATGGTGGCATACATGGTTGGAGAATAGGGTGTCTAGTTAGGTTAGGCAGGAGATGGGGCAGAGCTGCTGGTGTTAGTGATTGGCGAGGTAGTTGGGTGAAAGTTTTAGGAAGAATTCAAGGTGGGAAAGTATATAGGTTATGATGAGGTGGCTTGAGAAGAAGTAAGAGGTTTAACATATTAGTTAACCAATATTTTCTATTTATATATGTAAGGTAATATACAATAGTATAGGTAGAGATTACAACACTAGAATAATCTTATAGTATTTCCTATAAATATACATTCTATAATAAAACAAATTGTCAAAAAAAAAAAAATATTTGTCAGGATTTTCGTCGATAAATGGTAATGCCGATAGAATATTGATGTTAAGAAAATAAAATGCACTGACCAATTTTCATAAAATATTAATGATAGTAAATCACGATTAGAATATGTTTTGTACTCTAAATGATAATGCTGTGAGTTGGAAGAGTCTCAAATAAGAGACCACAATTGATTTTACAACTGAAGTCAAATACATCATTTAAGGAAAAAGAAGAAGAAGAAAAAGAAGCTATTTGGATGAAGAAGTTCATAATTGAACTAAGTTTGGTTCCTAGCATTGTTGATCTAGTAACCTTTTATTGTGATAACAATAAAGTCTAGTGCTAGCAAAGGACCAAGGTCTCATCAAAGATTTAAACATGTATTTAGACGATTTCATTCAATTCGAGAAATCATATAGATAAAAGATGTAAAGATAGAGCGAGTACCCACTAAAGAGAATCTTGTAGATCCTTTTACTAAGGTAGTGTCCCAATAAAGGCATGATCACCATATAGAGGGATATGATATTAGATATATGAGCGATTGACTTTAGTGTAAATGGAAGATTATTAGTGAAGATGCCTTGTAGTCATCACTAATTTTATTCATATAAAACATATTTATTATTATTAATAAAGGCTTTCTTTATCTTTAATATTCATCTATATTTGATTAATGAATCTATAGTAAATATAAAGTCTATGAAATAATAATGCTTTGTATAAGAAATTATGAAGTTGTTATAATTATGAGATTTTTAATTCATCAAAGTATTGTTTCTAAATATTCCTGGTCAATGTTCTATTAAAACTGGATATTAATTAGAGTTGTTGAGACATATGCATATTAAGTTCATGTCTTTATAAAAGAAAGCAGTTACTCTCATAAAATAAGGTATAAGAGATACCTAAAACTAATATGCAAGTGCTTAATTATCAAATGACATATACATTGAATTGACGCATAAGAGAATTATATATAGAAAGATCACTTATATCTATAGAAAGACTCATATAATTATTGTGTAAATAATCTTTAGACTTGAGATCACTAGGTTATCTTATATAAGGAGTGTTATGCTTTAATCTTGACCATATAGTGTCCTAATCAAGAGTAATAAACAGATCAATATTGGATAAATATAAACTATGTGAAGGTATTTAAGTAATTACGAGAGGATTTATCACCATTAGTGAATTTAAGAAAATATTTTATCTGTTTTCAAATAGTATTTATTGTGAAATCATTGGCCAAAGTGAAATGAGTTTTGAAAAGAGTTTCAAAATCTTATTCAAATAATCGATTATTATAATGTTTAGAACTAAAATGATTTAACAAATCAACTATACCTCATGCTATAATGTCTAAATCAGAACATTCTTAATGAAAGGATAATAATTACACTAAAAAACTGGTCACTGAAAGGTTAAGTTAAACCACTTATGACTTTTCAAACATTTTAAGGGATCACGAGGGGTTGCAAGACATTGTAATTAATCTTCAAATATAAGTCAATCAATTTTTGAATTGATAATAAATTGAAATGTTTAATTAATTTAATTTAAGATTATGATTTATATTTGAGCCAACTTATTAATTAGGAAACCGAATGGGTCACACATATAAGAACAATTGGTCATAAATTAAAATGGAATGATTAATCAAATGTGACTTGATTGTAAATAGATTTTACAAATTAAGGACTATGATGTAATTAATATAGGGTATTACAATTCTAGACCTAGAAACAATCAAGTAAGGAATTGATTGAATAAACTTCTAAAATTAGCCTAAATTAATATATGTGATATTATTTAAGGGGTAACTTGATATTTTTCTATTTATAGGGTTTTTAAATTTTGTTTATAGATAGAATATTATGCCTTTTATTTTCTAAAAGAAAGTAAGTAGTGTATAATACAA
The DNA here is from genome assembly GCF_005239225.2 of Populus alba. Classification (NCBI taxonomy): domain Eukaryota; kingdom Viridiplantae; phylum Streptophyta; class Magnoliopsida; order Malpighiales; family Salicaceae; genus Populus; species Populus alba. Next base: position 4,125,824 of record NC_133301.1, on the reverse strand, counting down.
AAACACCAAAAACACAAAAGAAAAGAGCTAGCACTTTAAAGTATAACAATCTATCTCTCCTAAAAGAGTTTATGATATTTCTCATTGATATTTCGTGTGGATTACCATTAGAGGTCGGACACTTGTGGTTTGCGACCCAGCTTTGAAGCAATTATTCAAAGCTAAAAAAAGCATCTAGTCTTTAGGTAATCTTCGTGTAAACGCTAAAGGACTCTAGATCTATCTAACGAGATCCTTGAAATTCTTGAGAAATTTTAAATTTATTGTTTTAGTTGCATGTTTGTGTTTCGGGAAATCCAACCTCAAGAATAATCTTTCATTGCTTATGAAACCTATATAGAATAATATTGATTTTATGAATTTCACAAAAAAATAATTTTCCCTGAATTTCCACCTTAACAATAGAACTGACAAGATGTGTTTGGTTCCTATTAAAGTAACTCATCATTTCTTTAATTATAGCACACATAAGTTATTAAATGAAATTCAATTTCATGAAATGACAACAAAATTCAATTTCTCTGAAATCTTAAACAAACTCTAACATACAAATCATACATTAATACAAAAATATTAATTAGAAAAAAGTTGTAAGAACTTAAGTGCACAAGCAAACTATAAATATTACAAAATAAGTTCAATAAATTAACCTAAACCATAAATGGGTTACAAAAAATAGATGAGTTTGCTTACTTTATGTATAGAAGCTTCACAAAAAGGAAAAAAAAATCAATGATGAACGCTAACACTACTGATAGATGTAGATCAATGATGACGGGTTGAGGCGGTCGAATTTATGAGAAAATATGGGCGGGGCATTTGGTATTTTGTTTTTCAATAAGAAGAATAAGAAAAATGAAGGGAGAGAATTTTCATTTATAACTTATTTACCTTTACAAATGGAATAATTTCACCAGTAAATAATGATACATCAACTTTTTGATAGAATTATTGACAAATTTTTTATTTATTTTTCTATTGTTGTTTTTCTAATTTTATAATAGTGGATTCGATTAGCAGATTGCACTAAGAGGAGGCCTTGGCAATTAAAACTTAGGATTTTACTAAGAGGTTCGATCCATATTCAAACCTTAATGGAGGTCAAGATTTAGGAACTAGGGAAGGTTACCTTTTATTGTATACGCCAAGATCCGTTGTGCTACCTTTGGAAGAACAGCAGATTGCAAGAATTGTTATTTTCAAAGCTTGAAATTCCCTTAGCCTAGCTATGTACATCAAAGAGTACCCACAGCTTAACTTGATCTAAAGGTGCAGAATATTATAAGATATATATGATTACATGTACTAACTTAACAAGTAAATGTTAATCCCAGTTACTCGGGGTGGCTAGCTACATGCATGCGTCTATCTGTCTCCATATCCAACTCTGTCTTTCATCGAAGTAAATTGATGGTCCGAGGCCATTGTTTCCTGCAGGCTACCTCTTCCATGGTCTTAATAATACAAGAGAGATTTTCCCTCTTGCACAAATTAACCACGTGCATCTTTTGTGAAATTGTTTTTATCTTAAGAGGAGGGTTCTCTCTCTCTCTCTTTTCTCTCTCTCTCTAGGTATCAACCACATAATAATTAGCATTGATCACAAGAATTTTATTTGTGACAACCTCTCCTTGAATTTAAATATTAGATGATAATGTGGGAATTCATAAACAGTCAATTATTACCGAAGGAGAGTTTGAAAAGGATGTGTAAATTTTTATGTTTTCGAGATTACGATAATTACTTGTTGTATCAATGGGAAAAAAAAGAGTAGGTTTGAAATATCTGTCTTCGAGGTGACTCAATGAAAAGCATCCCCACTCTTAAAGGACGCACTCAGGAAAGTTGAAGCAATGATCAGAGAGAGTGGGATATACGAGTAGAGAAGGCAGGCTCCATATCAGAACCTTTGAAAGGGGATGTTTTCATGTTCATGGCTAAAGGGCTTGTCTCCCTTGCATAACAATCTCTGACAATGACGTGGTATGTATATATGCTTTTAGCAGATGAGTTTTCCTCAATTGTCTTAACATGGGAATAAGTAACCCACCAACTTGTGCAAGCATCACGTTTGCTTGAATTTTTTTCTTAGAACTAGTATAGTTGTAAAGAAAAATAACAAATTTGATAAACTAGACGTTAATTCCACATTAATTTCTTATTAGTTAAGGGGAAAAAAAACAAGAGGAGAGTTTTTTTTATTGAGGGATTCCACTGCTCCCAATAGCACAAACCTTCGAAAAATTTAGGTTGGTTTGGGAGCACAAGTTGAATGCACTACTAGGATTAATGCAATAGAGTTGCATCATTTGTGTTAATTTTTTTATTAATTTTCTTGAAATAGAGATATTTTTATTATTTTTTTTAGGTCATGATATTCACTCTTCTTTTTATATCTTTCTTTTTGTTTAAAATAAATCTCATAAAACAATTAATAAAATACTACTAGTTAGTTTGAACAACATGAAATCTTAAGTTTTCAACACAAGTGGTGATCATGCCATGACAGAATCCTTTCGTGACGGAATAACTACATTATTTTGAATCGAAGATTGTACGGATGTCAATTAGGCTAAGAGTTTCCCTAGATGGGACGATAGAAACTCTCTCGATAGAAACGATCCTCAATATGAACGTACGTTAAAGAGTTTGGAAATTTAGTATTAAACTTTGGATGAAAATCTTAAAAGAGAAATTAAGATATCTCATATGGGAAGGTTATGCAGCATACATACATGAAAGTAGCATGCATGTGGAAGTGAACAGGAAAGGTAAGAGCATATACAAAGGACTTCGAGAGGAAGAGAAAGGTCCAGCTAAAGCTCCACATGCAGGTGTATGAATACCAGGGAGACATTAGGACACTATCCCAAAGCTATTTTCAAAGAAATGGGAGACATTAGGACACTATCTCATCAACCTCCCCACTTTCTCATGTGCATTTCACGTTACCTAATAATATTAATCAGTGAGGGGCTCTTTCAGAAATCAGAAGATGGTAGCGGCATGCTCCTCACCTAAATTTAACTGTGTGATTCTTTTCGTTATTCATGCATTTATGGGCATGGATAACAAGAACAAGTCCAGTAACAGCTTGGAAGTCGGAACTCAATATGGTCATCATGTAGTTTGCCTTCAAATGGAGAGGACGGGGAGAGAGAGAGAGAGAGGGATTAGAATTCACATATTGGTCAATACTGGAAATGCCCATGAGAAATCTTGATCAACTATCAGGAAGTGAGCAAAGATCCAACAGTGTCAAATTGGAGCTTAGAATTGTTAGAAAGATATGAAATCCAACAAAAAAAATCAAAATCTTGCACCTATGACCCTCCTAGACGGAATGTGTAAGCATCAGAAAGGAAATCACCAGAAGCAGCAATGACATCAATCCGTCAGCTATTATCTTCCTGCAACTCATCTTCTCGATCCTTATCGAGATACAGTGGGACCTAATTCTGAATAAATGGCAAATTTGCGCAATTATTATTAACAATAATAAGCACCGGCAAACATATTAATTAAAGAACTGGTGTATTGGATCACAGAAAACATTATGAAATCCATTCAACATTATAATGCAGTCATTCATTATAATAAAGCAGCCTGCACTATAATAATAATATCCATGCGCAATGAAAGAGTGAGGTAGTTTGCATTCCACTGTTAGGACTGGACAATTCACACCTGTGCAACTTTGTAATATACTTCATTTACTCGGACTTGATGGAAAATAGGAAGAAAAGAATTGCTTACATAAATAGTATCATACAATTAGAAATAAGCTAGAAGAAATAGCTAACCACCAGAGATTCCAGTTGACTGAATAATGGAACAAATCCACTTGAACTAGGAATGTACAGGGGTTGAAGCTTTTGAATTTCAAGAGTGCGGTCAACCTCAAGGCTCAGTAATGGTGCTGATTAACTTAAGAAAAAACACTTGTAAAATCAACTTCCGAAATGCTGAAGAGAGTGCTAGATACAATTTCAACATGCTGGATTCTCCAAATAAAAAACAGAAAGCCATTGTTCCCATTCTACAGAATCGTAAAGCTCCTTGTAGCGACAACAAGCAACACAATCTTGGAACCCTTAAAACGTGAAATCTAGGTACAGCACCTAAGGTTTGTTTTGACCCTAATATGAAGTTATTGGTTATTTGTGACACAGCCGTTGATCCTGGAGACTCATGATCATTTCATAGTTTCTAAGGAGAGCCAAGTTCCAACAGCCTAACACGGTATTAATCAATCCAATCTGGCATCATCAAGGGGAAAAATGATGGGAAATTATCTCAGGAAAGAAGCACAATCTGTTCAACCCCTTTTGGCATTGACAACCAAATGGCTATTTACTTTCACCAAGAAACACTTAATCTTTAAACGAGTCCTGCAAGGTGGAATACAGGTGGGGGAAAACAGAGGAAAACAATTACTCTACATACTTGAGAAAAAAAGGATACAATAGCATGCTTTCAGACTAGACTCTTGGGATTTTTTTTTAAGGGGATGAAAGAGCAATTATAATTGCATTGAAAAACATAAATAGATACAACAAGGTGAAATAAGACATTCTCCTCTCAAAAGGAAAGGAAATGTAGAAAAAGGAATTGCAATTTTATTCAACAGCAGTGCACTGCTTTGCTCCGGGAGAGGCCAAAGAGACATCCCTATTCCACAGCACATGCCTCCTACTGGTGATGAGCTTGTCTATATTGTTGTGCCTAGTGAAAAGCTTTAACACCACAACATCACAGGCATAAAAATTTACACTGTCTGAGGAAATTATATAATTTCACATATTACACAATGAAAAAAAAGCGAGCTACAGGGACATGAGAAAATGATAATAAAAAATGTTTGCCTCATGACTACAAACCAATTATAATGGGGAGAATTTTGATATATTGTCGGCCTAATGCATATAAGTGCTGCTATATGTAAAATAGTATGCCCCAAGAAAAGACAAGAAGTTTTGTTCTCATGAAAATGGTTTTGCAATTAACTAGAGGTGAATTAGTGATTTAGCAAGTCCATTTTGAGTATAAACATGGGTAATAAGATGTTCAATGTTTATTCTAAGTGATATGTAATAATTATTAAATGCTTGGGATGTGAACTCAACAGCATTGTTAAAACGAATAGTCTTGATTATATAATCTGGAAATTATGCTCGTAATCTAATAATTTGAGCAAGTAATTTCTTAAATGTCAAGTTGCGAGTTGATAACAAATACACATGTGATCATCTTGTAGATGCATCTACTAAAAAAATAAAATATCAAAAGGGTTCATGATTAGTACTTAAAAGTGCATATTTATCAAGGTTTTGTATCATCATTTTGCACTTAAAGTATCAATAACTCCTTAACTAAAACATGTTTTATAATAACAAGTCTAATACTATAAAATGCCTTAATATATGGTAAATGTTCATCTTAAATGCAGGCCTATCACATAAATCAAATGATTGATTGATGAGTTCAAGTATGGAAATTGAAAGGACAAAGAGAGGGCTAAACTTAGAAAAGACCTGTTAGTGCAGTCCAAACTGGAACACTGTTCAGTAATTGGGTCATATCTCGAGTTCTAGATGTCCAAATGACCTGACATTTTTATACAGATTCAGTAAGACATAGGCCTACAACTTTCATGTTTTCATCAAGATCTAAGAAGGCCGTTTTCAAGTTCAAATTATAGCAACAACAGAGAAGTCTGAATCTGTCCTACAGCCCGAATACTGTTCAGTGTTTGACCCATATATAGAGTTCTAGAAGTCCAAATGACCTCAAATTTTTACACAGATTTCTTAAGATAATTTCCTGCAACTTTCATGTTTTCAAGTGGACCCAGTTCTGATGCTAGCATTTTCGTTTTATTCAAACAAGAAGATAAGGATTTTCACAAAGTTAAGAGTTGGCCACCCACTCAACAATTAGTCATCAAATCAATAATTCTGAATTTTGGCCTATAAAAGGAGGCATTTGCCATGTATTTGGGAGCTTGGTTGTTCAGATCAAGTTCATGCTCTTTATTTCTCTCTTTATATTTTTTTTTGTAATTTTTAAGTTTTGCTTTCATTAATATCTTGTTTATGCTTTTCATTTCCTTTCCTTTACTTAGTTAACTTATATTTTCTTTATGTTCTTGTTTTGATTATTTATGTTTCTCTTCTTCATTATGTTTAGCTAAGTTTATTATGTCAAGGTGAAAAGGTTACACTAATGGTGTAAGAATAAATATAGTGTAAACTCAACATAGACCTTAATGTTTAATATTAACATGTCTTATCTTTTTATCTTACTAATTCTTAATACTTTACTTGTTAAATGGTTAATCTAGATTTGTGTTGTATAACACTTGGTACAACAAATGCTTGGCACTCTCATAGCCCAACCGTATGGTATTACCTACACATGGGCTATGAAAAGAACTTGATTTGTTGTTAACATCATGAATTCCTGACAATATTTAAAATTTTGGTGTTATGTAAATAAGATAATTAATATGATCATGTTAATAATTTATAATGAGCTATTAATGAGAAATCTTCCGATTGGAACCTCCTTCGTGTGTGGTTTTCAATTGAATAATAAGAGTTTATACTATACTTGTTTGAAATACCATTGGTGGATCCTCTAACCTTGACATTTGTTTTTATCATTGTTTAATCCTTACATTAATCTTTCATCTCAAAGTTCTCATTAATTTCTTCATCTTCTTCTTTTATTACTACTACTACTACTACTACTACTACTACTACTACTACTACTACTACTATTATTATTATTATTATTATTATTATTATTATTATTATTATGTTTATATTATATAATATATCTCTTTGATCTTTTTATAAACTTAGTATATAGGCTAGAAACCTGTGACCCGATCTTTTAGATCATTTTCAGGTATAACAACGCCACATACTGAGTATTATTATTATTATTATTATTATTATTATTATTATTACAATTATTGTTATTATTGTTGTTATTTATAATTTGTACAATTAACCTCTTTGTGGGTTGACCTCGGTCTTGTTGGGTTATTTATTACTTCGACACTCCTACACTTGGGAGAAGACATCAATCTTTTGGTCGTGTCAGTTCAGATGGTGGGTGAGTGGGCCCAAAAATACCATTAATATTGAGCTTATTTACAGCATGATGTGAATCCTTATTTTCTTCATGAAAAGGAATAAATATATAATAAGTTCATAATAAGACATAATTATTATAACACAATCTGCTTCATTAAATAAGCCAACATGAAAGGAAGAAAATAAAATATATTGAAATATACTAGCATAAACGAAACCCACTGAAAAGATAAACATAATTTTAAATTCTGACATTGTTATATTAACTAATTATTATCATTACAAGAATTATTAACTTTCTTATCAGTTTGCTCAAAAAAATCTGCAACATCAAGATGTGTCATATCCAAAGAATAAATATCATTATTACCTTGATGTGGGTGAAAAAAATATTATTTCTATGTTCTTCTCCTTTCTTTTCATTTCACATCAATAACAAGCATTTTCTACCTTTTTGGTATCTCTGCTATATATATTCTTCCCCCTTTCTTGTTTCTCCGTATTATGTGAGAGTTTGTAAGAATTTGATGAATTATGACCATTATAGTTGCGGTAATTAAATTGTCTTCTCCCATGGCCACGTCCTCGGCTTCTATTACAATCACGACCATAATTATTATTATTATTATTATTATATCTCGTAGCATCTATTTTAGGGAACGAAGCTGGACTAGTTGGTTGTGATTCATGCTTTTTATTTATTTATTAAAAGCTCATTATTTTGTCCAGCCACAAGGAGACATGAAATTAGTTCAGAATATTTCTTAAAACCTCGTTCAATATTGCTGCTGCTGGAGCATATTCGAGGCATGAAAAGTAAATAATGCTTTTTCTAACATATCATCATTGGTGATATTGTCTCCACATAGTTTCAATTTAGAACTAATATTAAACATTTCAAAATTATATTCTCTTAATGATTTAAAATCTTGCAATCATAAGTGTATCCAATCATAACAAGCTTTTGGGAGAATAACTGTCTTTTGATGGTCATATCTTTCTTTCAAATTTTGCCAAAGAATAAGAGGATCTTTGATTGTGAGATACTTTATCTTCAACTCCTCATGAAGATATTGATGACGTAAAAAAATCATGGCTTTTGTCTTGTTTTGACTAGATGCTTCGTTATCATCTTTAATGGTGTCTTTAAGACCCATGACATCTAGATGAATTTCGGCATCAAAGATCCATAATAAATAATTCTTGCCCGTAATATCAAGTGCCATGAACTTAAGTTTGGCAAGGTTTGTCATTGTTACTTAATTAAAAAATATTAATATTGTTAGAAATTTGGTTATATATATATATATTGGAATATAAAGATAGATTTATAAAAATATAAATATAAAATGAAAATCAGTATATAACATTGTTATACTTGAGAATAATCTTAAGATTTGTCACATGTTTCCATCATATATACTTGATCTCAAAACAAAATGTAGAACATACAAAAACAATAGAAAAACATATCTTCTACTTCTTATCAATAAATCAAATATAATTATCTACTTCAAGATAAAAGCAAGGAGAAATTCATGCTTCTACTTCTTATCAAATATGATTATCTACTTCAAGATGAAAGCAAGGAGCGATTCGTGCTGATAACGTGTTGTAAAACTATGTATTAAGAAGTATATAATAATAAAACAATATAATTAATAAAGAGTAAATAATATATATAAGAACAATGGAGATTAGGTGGGATGAAGAGTGAGCACTTTTATTTCATATGAATTTGTAGTTAAATGCATGTCCAACATTCTCTCAACAATGCTTCTATTTATAGGTATATGTAGGGGTGTTCACGGTTCGGTTTAGACTCAAAAAACCAACCAAACCGGATTATTATCTGCTTGTAAAAAATTAACCAAACCGGACTGGAAACTGGTTCAAACCGGACCAGACCGGTTCGGTTAAAATCCGGTTTTTTTAGGAAAAAACCGGGAAACCTAATCCCATCATATATGAGTTTTTTTGTCCCTTTTTTTTTTTTTTAAATTGGCTTGGCCTTACATTAAATTAAGCTTTAAAATTCAAAGCAAGCTGATGTTCAGCTTAATCCTGCGTAGTTTTACTATGTTTCTCTTCTATACATGGCTGACTTTTAATATGAATTGGCTAACTTTTAATATGAAATCTGGACATGAATTAAAATTCCACAGAGATGCAAATTGGCTGACTTTTAATATGCTTTCCAAAGTGCTAAATCAATGCAATGCAAGATGCATGATTAAATTTAAACACCTCAAATTAAAAGTCCGTTCGCACTAGAAAGGTTAACATTAACAAGCAGATACATTAGCAACCAACAATAAATTATCTAAAACATCCGACATAGTTTGAACTTTGAAGATAAAAACCCAGCAGGCAGCAACATCAGCATGGCAGCATCCAAAAATTCCAGCAACGGAAGCATCCAAAAATTTCAGCAAGGATAATGGCATAAGGCTATAAAAAAAACACTAGCAAATTAGCAACATATTAGAGTTCAACTATTGAAAGAATTAAGTATGCAAAATTTTAAAGGGAATTAACAAGGCAAAGTAAATTAATTACCAAAAATAATTATATTCCAAGATTGCACCAAGCCACCAATAATACTTATAAACAATCAGTTGAGATTTTTAACCTTTCACCAAATTCTACAAAAAACATAAATTAAAATGTTAGATTAAACATGTGTAAATAAACAATATTTTAAAATAACTATATTTAAATTTGTAAGAGAAATTACCTCAATCATCTCATAATTTTCAATATAATCCATGAATGTTCTAATGTCGATTGGAATTGGTGCTAAACTCAACCAATTCTGACAACAAACAAGTGTTTGCACTGTCGATGGAGATAAAGAGCTTCGAAATGGATCTAATATACGACCGCCAGTACTAAATGTTGCTTCAGAAACAACTGTAGATACCGGGATGGCTAACACATGTTGTGCCACTGTTGCGATGTTGCGGTCGCACAAATTAATTACCCTAGCTTCAAACACAACACACAAGATAGCATAGAGCAAGCAAGGGGTCGATCCCACGAGGAAGATTCAGTTCAGATTTTTATGCTATACGTTATGCAATTTGGGGGGGGGGGTTGGATGTTATACAGACTAAAGAAAAATAAAACAGAAAACTATCAAACAAAATTTAATAAAATCATAAAATTATCAAGAGAACAAACCTTGGTCGCAATCACACATCCACCTATAGAAATCAGAACTGATCCTTGAAATGAAATTCCAGTTTATATTCTGAATTTTTATCTTTTCTTAACGTTGGTTAATTAACGGATCCGCCGTATAACTAACCCTAACCAACAAATAATCACAGTGTCCGCACTAATGATTTAATCCAATGGCAGCCTTAAGATCTAGATAAATTCATTAATCTTAACAACTAAGTTGTCTGCTTATGTTGCTTTGATCGAATGTTCTCCCTTAGATTAATAACGTAGATCCGCTACAATTATTAAACTCAGTTGCTTCACAAGTTTATATACCACAACTCCGGTTTTGATATCAAACTTAGCAATAAATTGTCTACAATAATAACTTAGAGTCCGCTCTAGCAATTAAAATAAACAATCATAGGAAAAATAAGCATAGGAGAACAAAAATATTCATCATATAAACTGAAAAGAAAAGGTAAAATAGATCTCACAGTTCTTGAAATCCGAAGGTTTCCGTGTCCTTGCAACCAAGAAAATGTGCTTAGCCTTGCATGTTTGTTGAACAACTAATCAAAAAGATGGAAGAATGCATGGTTTAGGGTTTCTTAGAGTAGGGGGCATTTTTATCCTCTTGGGTGGCTGCCCCCCTTCTCTTCTCTTATTCTTTTTATATGCTAGGAAACCCTAATCTCTATTTTACAAAATAGTCCTCCTTTAAGTAGACAATTTACATTTAAGTAGTTCAATAACTATTTTCCTAAAAAAGGAGAAATAGCTTTGCATGAAATCTTCAAGCTTTGACTTAGAGGAGCTACATTGCTGAAATAAAAACTTGGATGTCGGTTTAGATGCTTCGGAACGTAATCTGGACTCGTTTCTTCACGAAACCTGTTTGCTGGCAGAATTTAGTTGTCATCTTTGAAAAATCATGTCTCCCTCATATGACATCTTTTTTGGCTGCAATTTGGAGCGTTTATAGGCCTTTGAGTCAGGAATCCAAAACAATTGAGTTTGCATCAATTGGACTTTTGTAGCTCTAGATATTCAAGTCGGAATGACCAAAGGTCAACATTGGCAGATTGCGAGATTTGACTTTGAAAGCTGTGATTTCCATGCTCTTCCTTATTTTATTGTCTTGCCTTAGATTTCCAGAAAGGTATGGATGTTAGCTTTTTAATGCCACTGGAATCACTTCATTTCGACCTTTAGAGCTCACGTTCTGCACAAAACATCAACTGAACGTCAAATCTGCCAATTACCTTCAATTTACTCCTTTTTGCATCTTTCATCCAAAAGTGCCTTCAAAACATAAAACAAAGAATATCAAGGCATTTTATATATAAAACATAGGCAAAACACTAGTTAAATGTGGGTGAAACTATCGAATAATATGGTTGCATCAGCCACCTTTGAAAGAATCTTGTATTTTGTAGCATTACACTTCCACCAACCCAAAATATCTAATTTAAAATTGTTCGGATCCTCACAATCATCACCCAAATACCTCTCAACCTCATTTTTTTTTTGGACATCGCCTTCTTCCTCTAAAGTTTTTTGAATTGAGAAGGTAAGTCATCCAACATATCATTATTTACCACCATTAAATCAACATTAACATTTTCATTTATACTAGTTCTAACACTATTAGCAACCTCAACATTCTCATCAACATTCAAGTAATGCTCAAACAACCTTAGCAAAGTATCTTTAACCTTAATTGTAAAATTTTCAGCCTCTTCAACATTATACAATTTTCCAAAATAAAATCTCACATACTTCAATTTGAAACGTGGATCTAACACAATAGCCACATACAACAAAAAGTTTTATGCATCTTGACCCCCCCAATATTTTTTATACTTTGGCATCATATTCTTCGTCATTTTACTTACATAAACATCTTCACTTCTACACAGTTGAGATATGCTTGTGTGCATGGAAATCAATTCATGGAAGAAAGAATTAGATGTCACATACAACGAGCCAGAAAATTTCAATGTAACTGTGTAAAATAATTTCAAAAACTTGACAAAAGATCTAACCTTTTCCCAATCTTCTAAAGCAGGAGGACCTAAGTTTTTTTGTTTTCCTTTTGAATCAACCTCAAAGTAACTCAAATACCTAGGATCGGTTTCTTCTAACCTCATAAAAATCACATCAAATGTAACAGTCGCATCTAGCATCATATATGTAGAGTTTCATCTAGTTGCAACATCTAAGCAAACAGATTTTTTACTCCCATTTTTCAACCTCTCCGCACATTGGTTAAAAACAAGTTGTCTAGAAGGAGAAGATCTAACAAACCTTATTGCATTCCTAATTTTAACCACTGAATCATCAATATCTTTCAACCCTGCACATACAATAAAATTAACAATATGTGCACAACATCTAACATGCATGAAGTCATTTGACAAGATATTAGTTGCCCACCCAATTGTTACTCTTTTCAGATATTTTATTGTCAAATTATTTGAACTTGCATTGTCTACAGTAACTGTTAAAATCTTATCAATTCTCCATTCCAATAAACAACTCTCAATTGCTTAGCCAATGGTTTCACCTTTATGATTAGAAACTTGACAAAAGTTTATAATTCTTTTATTCAAGTTCCAACCTTCATCAATCCAATGAATAGTCAAACACATATAATTAATATTTTGGATTGATGTCCAAGTATCAGTTGTTAAACATAAGCGTTGATCCTTAAGAGCTTTCTTTAATTTCTCCTTCTCAACTAAATAAATCTTCAAACAATCTCTCCAAATCATCAAACGAGAAGGAACATCAAATCTAGGCTGCATTACTTTACAAAATGATTTAAATCCTTGGTTTTCTATGAAGTTAAAAGGTAGCTCATCAAGTATAATCATTTTTCCAAGGGCTTTCCTACACTCTTCATAATTATAGCCCACTGCCTTAACAATCACCAAATTTTCCTCTCTATTATCACCCCCTCTATTTTAGGCTAAGGTTCTAAAACTAGAGTTTTTTGTTTTCGATCAATGACAAAAGAAAAGTTTTTGCATACACCTAGATGACTCCACATGTTACTAGTTCCATTAAGTATAGTATGACATGCATAGTCTTTTCCACAATACTTACATGCAGCCCTAGGAGTTTTAGAATTACTATCTAGTTTTTTAAAGTGATCCCAAATTTGGGATGTTTTTCTTTTATTACATCTAGAAGGTGGATTACCTTCTTCAGTGTTGTTGTTTGTACTAGAGGTAGTGACTGGAACTGGAATAGGCAAAGAATTTGGTCTCGAACTTGAAGGATTTGACTCATTTGATGTAGGATTTTCCATATTATCCATATGAAATTAAGAAAACAACAACATAAATCAACATCTGATTGCAATTGAGAATCAAGCAGAAGTTGAGAATCATGTTAGGTTCATATAATTGCAAAAAAACATCTATCACCTCTCTATTATAAAAAACCTGCATGCTGTAATGGACCAATTTCTATTCTAAAAATAAAGGAAAGAGCAAGCAAAACCCTGAAAGTCAGTGGCATTTACATGTGCTAATCCAACATATTTTACTCAATCAAGGCCTTGGTTCCATTAGCTTATTCGAATTTTCATTGAATTATTTCACTCCCCCATATGGATTCTCACGCAATCTCTCTCTTATATAATTATTAGCACTTAACAGGACTAAACATTTACACAAGTATCAAGTATGTATGTAACACCTAATTACCAAATTCTAATAGTGGAGTGGAGGGAGTTGTGGAGTTCCCATACAAAACCAAACATTTACACAAGTATGTATGTTTGGATCATACATGAACCGTATATATCTAAACCAAACCCCTCTACTAATTCCCATTAAAAAAGAATTGACTTGTCGATAATGCAAACATCAAATTATTCCAAGCAGGGCAGGATTCAAAGTTTTTGTTGAATGCATGTACATGATCCACCAGAAACAGAAAGTGATGCAGGTTCATTTAAATTAAAAGAAGATAACCCAGTGGAAAATTTGAATCAAGTATGAGTCATTCAAATCCAAAAATCAGAAAGTGATGCAGGTTTATACTGTATGACATCAAACTGTCGAAAAATCAGTTAACTTCCAAATCCAAAATCATTCAACAGCACAAAAACATAAATCTAATCTAGAATGAATAATTAATACAACAAGTTAATTGCTAAGCATCAAACACATTATCAGTTAACATTACAGAATGAAAGTACTAGGAATACAAGGGGAAAAAACCTAAAAGCCAATTTCCTTTTCGTTTTTATTTTCTAAACCTTATACTGTTCTTTCCACTTTCCAGATAAATAAGGTGGTCATCAAATTCCCCTAGAAAATATTCATAATATGCTAAGATTTTCAAGGAATAACTATAGAAAGTGGTTATGATTTTCAAATATTACTAGAATTTGTGTAAATTAATGTGAAATATGCACTCTTGTTATGTAGTACTAAGATTGATCGTGGCTAGAAGGCTTAACAAAACAAAATATCAACAGATTCAAAACAATCAAAATAAACCGATACATATTAAAGTTAACAACGCTTAACAAAGCAATCAAGAACTCAATATCAACAGATTCAACAAAAATCAACAGAAAGAAGAAAAGGGCCGGGGAAAGAGGGGCAAACCTGAAGAAATATGTAAAAACCCTAGCTGCAAAAGGATAGAAAAAGAAGAAGTAGAGGTCAGAGATCTCGAATGGAACAAATGTTACAATACAACTTACAAGCATACGAAGCCCAGAATTAACACATGGATAAACATTAAACTTTACCTCTTTGACTCTTTCTGCTGCAAGTGAAGAGAGACGCCGAGGGGTTTTGTTCGAGTTTTTTTTCGACTTCGAGTATACTAGATGAGTAGATCGATGCGGAGATGAGGGTTATTTACTTGTTGATCGGCTAGAGAAGAGAAATATACAGGGGGCAAGAGGCAGAGAGGAAGAAAATTGAAAGGGAAAGTAGGAAGGAGAGAAGACTTTGGTCTGGTGTGGGCGGTGGCTTATAAGTAAATTGTAATGTGATTTAGGTTTAGGTTTACTGTGCTATTTATACCAGGTTGTTTTTAAATGTATTTTATGGGTGACCGGTTCGGTTCATCGGTTTTTGTGGTAAAACTGAAACCAAACCAAACCGGAAAGATTTCTGGTTTTAGTAATCAGTTTAATCGGTTTAACATCTCTGTTAAGTTTTTTCGGTTATTCGGTTTTTTTCAACACCCCTAGATATATGTACATAAATACTTGTATGCTCAAATGTCATAAGAAAATGTAGATTTAAATAAACTTAGAAAGATTCAAATGAACTTAATAATGATAAATGAACATAATAAAAAATGGATTAGAAAAACATCTAGACATCCATATATAATATATGATTTTATAACAAAAATTATGTTTTTATTGTTGTATTTTTTGTTTTTAATGGTGACTCATCACTAAAAACAAAAACAGAAGCTTAAACTAACACATTTTTAATAATACTCTTAATAAAAAAAAAAAGGTAAATCAACTCTCAACTGTTTTTAAGAATTTAGTTTTAGTATAACTTTGCTATTTATGTCTTTGTACCGGACTATTTAAATTCCACCGAAATAATGCTATTAAGTTCAAATTTTTATAAGAATTTAAGGTTTTTGTTTTGTTTAAAAGTTTTGGAAGAAAAATGTTTTTTTATGAAAATCATTTTCCAGAAAAATAAGTTATTTTTCATTATTATGATGTATTAAAAAATATTTCATAGGTTTTAAATAATTAAAAAAATACAATGCTTATAAGTATGTTAAGTGAATATTATGATTTAGCAATGTTAGGGAAAATATATTGAAGGTTAAAATATTTACTTATAAATTAACACTATTTAGTGGTTGAATAGAAAATTTTATTTATTTATTTATTTTATAATGTTTATTTCCTACTGAAAAATAGAAAAAAAAAATTGTTTTTAGAAAAATATCATATTCAATAATCCAAATCTTAAGATAAACCGTATTTATAATAAAGAAAAGGAATTTAATTATTGCCATCATCATCCATATAGACAGGAGGTAGCATTAGAGCCCAAGGAGCACCCGCAAATCCCTCTCTCTCTCAGGCAATTATCATTTTACACTATAAAATGGAGAGCAATACAGCACTCTCTGGTAAAGTGGTCTCCGTGGCTACTGGTGAAGCTCACTCCCTTATTCTCACAGGTAATATATGTATGTATACATTGCAGATTCATTTCTTCATTTGTTACATTGATTTTGGGTTGTGATTTTTAATTGTGGGTTGGTCTAATTGTAGGAGATGGGCGTGTGTATTCATGGGGTAAAGGAATGTTTGGGCGACTTGGGACTGGTTCAGAAGTGGATGAGCTTTTTCCTGTACAAGTAAAGTTCGAAACTTGTGTAGAAAAAAGACTCAGCTTTGTGGGGCTTGCTGCTGGTGCTTATCATAGTCTTGCTCTTGCAGGTTGGCTTTATTAACTTTTTATTGATTTGATTCTTGATTTGTACAGGCTTGTTTTGTTTTGAGACATAAGAATATAGTGTGATGTTTTATTGGGTTTGGCTGTATATTTGAATGAGAATTGAAATGTCTAAATTTTATAAATTGATTGCTTATGAAGAATCTGCTTTGTTATAGTAGACATTTGATTGTGTAGAAATGGTTGAAAACTTTGTCCGAATTTTAAACAGCATAAATGGTAGTTTAAGAACTTTTTGCCATTTGATTTTTTTCGTAGGGTTCTTTTGACATTAATATATCACATATCAAAATTATGTCCATGAGACCAGGGCAGGGCATATACCATAGTTTCGCTTTTGGTTGTTAGTTTCCACATTTTCCATAGGCTTTGTGCATTTTTCAGTTCTTGTGGAACCAAGTGAAGCTCCTAATACTTTGGGGATGCTTGAGGTTCTGTGAAAGATTTTTCCTTTTCTTCTGTGTCTTATAGCAAATTGCTGGATGATTTGAAGTTCAGTAGCTTTCTTGGGTGTATATGATAGTTCTTTCTGTACTATGATGTGAATAATAGACTTAAAGATCTGTTGCAAGAAAACGATTTACCATTTAGTTTGGATTCGGGTTGGATTGAGGTAGGGATTTGCATTAGTAAAGGAGGCAGGTGTTTAATTCTATGGTTTCTAGTTTGAGCAGACTAACCCATTTGTAGCTTTTGTGCCTATCAACTTGTGGCCAAGGAAATGAGGCAGGTTGATTGAAGCTTGCCAATTTTAAATCGTGTCCCAAAGGATCACTTCACTTCCTCCATAATCCAAGGTATATGGATTATGGAGTGATATTCCTCTGCTGCTTACATGTGAAGAGATTACCAAAAAGCACATACTTGTCGTTAAATGACAACGTCAATATAAGCTAGTTAACTATAGTGCTTACTTGTACTTGTAAGCAATTTCTCTATCAAGGTTACTTTTAAGCACTACACTCTAGGTTTGGATTTCTTTTGCTTATCCAAAGTCACGTCTTATATATATATATTGTTTAGTAGTGTTATTTAGCTATAGTATTATATAACTGCTGGATGAATTTTTGGGGTTATTATAGGCTAAGGCTACATTTTGACTGAAACAATTGCAAGTGTTAGACGTAAAGAGAAGTTCAGGCTGCTCTAATGCTTTGTTGTCCATGTAATGGCAGATGATGGATCGGTCTGGTGTTGGGGCTACAACATCTGTATCCTTTACAGCTAGTGTCCTTCAGTGTTAAATGCATGCCTGTTAACTTTGCGCTTGCTAATGCACTTTTTTTTGTGCAACCTTGACTGTCATATGGATGGCCAACTTGGTGTTAGTGGAGAGAATTATTCAATGCCACGCTTGATGGACCAGTTCCTTGAGTTGGGCTCCCTAGGTTCATTGATAGATCATTCAGAAACAAAGAGTGAAGGACCACTAAAGGTATGGAATTCTTTGTATCACTATTTTGCATTTAAAAGTCTGGTTTATAATTCTATTAATGTTGTCTCTACTGTAGATATGCTCTATCAAAGCTGGAGGAATGATGTCTCTAGCAATTGATGATCATGGTGCCCTTTGGATGTGGGGCAATTGCCCGCAACAAAGAAACAAAACTGGAAGTAGCATCTCTTTTGAGAGTAGTTTCATTCCGATTCCTGTTCGTGATTTCCATGGCCACTCTGTTGTGAAGGTGGCATGTGGAAGTGAACATGTTGTCGCCCTGGTTAGTGCTGGAGAAACATATAAAGGTGAGGATCTAGTATGCTACTCGTGGGGTAATAATAACCATGGCCAGTTGGGTCTTGGAGATAGAGAGAGCAGAGTCCATCCTGAGATTGTTGAAATGTTTAACCAGGACTCTTCTTGGGATGTTTATGAGGTAGCATGTGGAGCATATCACACAGCTTTACTCACTCGCAAAAGGACAACAATTGACCCGTTAGAAAGTGTGTGTTGGACATTTGGCCTTGGGGATAACGGGCAGCTTGGGCATGGAACTACCCAAAGCGTGCTAAAACCTGAGCCTGTAAAAGAATTGCCAGGACAAGCCTACCTGATCTCTGTTGACTGTGGTTTATTTCATACTAGTGTTGTTTCGTCAGTGGGAGACGTATGGTCATGGGGAATGGAAAAGGGTCTTGGCCTGTGCCCAGATGCTAGTTTTACTGGAACAGACGCAGGAGATGCTTCTTCTCCCCTGCTAATGTCAGGTTATGGAGTAGATGGGCCCATATTTCACAATCCAATTCAAGTTGCCTGTGGGGCTGCCCATACTGTTCTTGTTGCTAATGATGGATATAAGCTTTGGTCATGGGGCAGGGGTACGAGTGGTGTCCTTGGAAATGGCAAGACGATCAATTGTTTTGCTCCCAGTTTTGTATTATGGCCTCCACTAACAGAGGATTTCAATCAACCAGAACCGAAAACTGTTGTTGAGGAGAGCAATGGTTCCAAAGCTGTCGCAGAAACTGACAAAAGGTTGTCTTTGGCAATGGAAGAGATAGAGCTCCTTCAGTCAAAACTCTCTATAATGGAACAATATGGTGGCATGCTTCATGGATTGGTTTTTGGCAGACCTTTTACTTACCAAGACATCCCAATCTCATTGCAGAATTCAGGTAATTTTGACATCGCAAAACAATGGGAGAGCATGTTAGAATCAGCAGATCACAGCAAGCTTCTTAGATTGGAATTGTTCTACCGAGACATGCGTGCAACTATCAAAGACAAGATAATGAAGAGAAGGATTCAGGAGATTATAAAGGAGTGTCTGCCTTCTTCAACTTCAGAAAAGTAAGGCTATAAAAAATGCGATGCATTTCTTTCACAATTGAAGATCAAACATGCATGGTAGCTGTTCAGCTACGCTCTCTTGATTGAGTCCAAAGATTTTCCTTGCTCTATCCTTCAAAATTGGAACAGATTCTGTAGTTGATATAATTTCCTTCAGATAGAGGGAGGCAAGGTTGATTGTTGGAAAAGGTCTCCACTTTCGGTGTGATATAAATTTAAGATGTAACCTGTGGTTAAATAAATAATAATAAATAAAAAAATCAACTTTCACTTTTTAGAAACGTTTCCAAATCTCTGCGATTCAATTTCAGATTCCAATTTTTTCTTCCAAATCCACATCCATTTCATATTAACAACAAGAGTTTTATTTGTTTGGTCAAACATCAAGATTACACACGAACTAGTTTTTGATTAATTTTACTCCCAAATCATTATTTCTCAATTATGATTTCTGTTATAATCATTTAAAATCGTTAAATTATTCTAAAATGACATGGTTTATTACAAAGTAAAAGTACAATTTGGAAGAAATATGAATGAAGAATGTTAAAATAGATGAAAGACTTTAATTTAGAATTTAGAATTGAAATGAAAATTTATTTAGTGGTAAAATTGATATTTTCCATGAAAGCCTTTTTTGTTTTTGTTTTTTTGTTGAGGTTTGTCCTATTTATTTCCATCATTCTAACAACCGTTTAGGATAATTGTGGATTTTAGGTTATTTTATTAATTTTTTAAAATAGGGTTTAAAAGTTGGTTAGTAGATTTGTTTAATATCATTTTTATATATTGAATGAAGTTGTTTTTTTTTTTTTATTCAAAAAAAGTCTTAAACATGTTTGGTAAAAAATAAGGTGATTTATTTTGTCAATTCTAATTTATACTACTTTCTTTTTATAAAAATTCATTTGAGCTATATTTTTATTCAATATACTTACTTTTAATAAAAAAAAAATTAAGCTATGTTTCAAAGTCAAGTTATTTTTCATAAATGAAACCAAACAATAACTTAATATCTTGACTTTTTTATATATATATATATATATATATATATATATATATATATATATATATCTTATGGAATGATCTGGAAAAGGCTTTAATTGTTGGGTAAACTCATGTCAATTATTTTTATTTAAATGACATTGTTTTGTTCTTTTAAAAAAATAATTGGTATTGATTTAGCCAAATTTGGTTAGATCAACAAGATTTCATCGGGTCATTGTCTTTTTTGTTCCACTCATAACCAAGCCCTAATTAGGCTTTGAGTTACGAGTTTATTGAATCAATTCATTAGGACGAACCATGTCCGGTTTAACTACTATGGACATCAATAAAAGGGTAAGTTAAAGATTTTCAAATATCAAAGATTTAAGTTAGAACACTATTTAAAACAAAAGTATTAAAAACATAAGTTTTCAAATGAAAAATTACATTTAATATCCTATAGTTTGATCCAAAATGCGATTACCCATTATAGTTTTAAAAATTACCATTTACATCTTGGTCAACTAATGTAACACCCCACCCTACTAGTAAGATTTTGTCTGCTTGGGCCCACGAGCCTCACGAATTTGTTCTTGGCAACCACTCATGGCCCTAAAACACGTCTTACTAAGCAAGGTGGGCATACTCATATAAAGCTCTCTCTCAAGTCCTCACCCGCCAATGTGGGATATTATAATTCACCCCCTTTAAGGAGCCTGATAACCCGGTCAGCACCATCGGTCAACCAGTGAGTCAGACTCTGATACCAAATGTAACATCCCACCCCACTAGTAAGATATTGTCCGCTTAGGCCTATGAGCCTCATGGATTTGTTCTTGGCAACCACACGTGGCCTCAAAACGCGTCTTACTAGGCAAGGTGAGCATGCTCATATAAGGCCCTCCCCCAAGCTCTCACCCGCCAATATGAGATATTACAACTAAACTTTTCAAATCTCACAAATTGACCATAATATTCTCATCTATGTTGAATAAGAAATGACCTGAAATGACAAATCAAATCTATCTTTTTCTCTCTTTCTAGATTCAATCGACACTCCCTTCTCTCTCACTAACCCTAATTGATTTTGAGATTGAACCCAAACCTAACTGATGAATTTATCTTGTACTAAATCTTTTAGATCATCGTTGATGGATTCTTCTTGCAATCAATTTAGAACTCAGCAACAAAGGTATTTTCCCAATTTATTTGTTGAATCATGACATTGTAAATCGTTGATAATGTGTTATTTGTTTATTTAAAATTGTTAATTCAACCATTTAATAGATGTTGTTACCCGATGAAACTTATTTAATTAACAATTTGTCAATTTTAAAACTAAAACCCTAATCCCTAAAAATATCATATATAATCGATTTTTTTGTTAAAATCAAAAGTAATCAGAATATAAAACACACTTAGGGTAGTGAGAAATCATACTATTGTTTATTCTGCACAACATTAAAAAACCACAAATTATTGAAAATAAGAACCCAAATTATTTGTATGCTACATAAAACAAGTGTAATTCAAGTTGAAACAATGTTTTGAACTTATTTTAAGCAATGTTGAACATAATTAAAAAGTTTGTTTTAAAACCCTAAAATTAAGATTTGTGCTTTCTTATCTTTCTTTTTATATTTTTTGGCATACATGGTTAGGGATTTCAACTCATGTATATGGGATTAATATGGTTAATAGAAGGTGACATTTTGATGGGTAGATAGATGGTTGTTTGAGTTTGTATTTAAAATGGGCATTTGTCATGCTTGTTAATGGTGTTGTTGGTTCTAGTGTTGTTGGTAATGTTGTTATTGGTGATGTAGTCATTAATGTTGATCCTAGTTAGGTTATAGGTTCTACTAATGATGATATGGGCAGTAATAGTGTTGGAGTTGGGACTTTTATTGGATATAATGAGAATGTTAATGATTATATATGATGATGTTGAAAAGGATGATAAAGAGTCAAAAGATGATGATTATATCCCTTCTGATAAGAAAGGATGTGTGTTTTTTTTAATAAAGTTGAAGATGGTGGATTGAAACCTTATAAGGTGATGCTTGTTTTGGTAAAGTAATGGATGACTCTTTAGACTCTGATAACGACAGGAAACTTAGTAATGATGAAGATATTGAATGTTGTTATTGATCTAAGAGTAGTAATGAGTTTGGTGAGAAAAATAGTGATAATTTGAGTAAAAGGAATAAGAATAAGGAGAACATGAATATGACAAAAGGTTTTAGTGAGAAAAGATTTAAGGTTGTATTGAATGGATCTATAATGTTTTAAGAATGTCAACTTTTAAGTAATGTAAATCACTTTAAAGATGTATTGCAAAAATATAAAATGAAACATGAATACCAATTGAAAAATTATATTAATCAAAAAGAGAAAGTTACAACAAGATATTTAGGGGATGGTTTTACTTGGAATTTTTTTTTCTCTCGTTCCTAATACCAATACATTCATAGTTAAATCATTAAAGAAACATAGTTATATTCGACCTACATGTATAAAGGCTGCTAAATCAAAATTAATGAAAAAAAAGTTGTTGTCAATAATTAATACAGACCCAAACATTTTAAATTAAGCACTCAAAATACTTTTGGAAGATCAATTTAGGATTAAACCATATAAAAAGCAAGTGTGAAGAGCTAAGAGAAAGGAAAACAATTTGGTTAAAATAAATCACATTGATTCTTTTAATAAACTTCGAACATGTATCCAGTTGTTGGCGGAATATAATCCATGCTCAAATATTTTTATAGGTTTGACCTTAATTACAATTTGAATGAGAATTCACTATAGAGGTTTGAGGTGGTATATCTGTTTGTGAAAGTCATGAAAGATGGCTTTGTGAATGGATGTAGGTAATTTATTAGGATAAATGGATGTCATTTGAATGATCCATACAGATGAGTCTTATTATCGGTTATGGGTTTGAATGACAATAATGGATTGTTTTTAGTGACAAATGTTGTTGTTAAGTGTGATAACAATGATACATGATGAATGTTTTTATATATACTATATGGATCCATCTAGAATGGTATGCATCATAAGCTATATTTCATTATATTTGAAAAGCAAAAGGTAACTTCTATTCTTGATAAACAAAATATCCATTACATAATATGTTGTTTATCTAATTATTATAATTTTTTTTTTCAAAGCCTTTCAGAAGCATTATTTGAGGTATTCTTGAATGCTACACATAAACATTGTGCAAGGCAAATCTATGTTAATCTATAAAAGAAAGGATTTCATGGTTTAGAAATCAAGATTGGATTTGGGAGTGCTTTCCAATCATACACAATTCTTAATTTTATCAACTACATGAGGGATGTTGGGAAAGTTGATAATGAGGGTTTAAATTGGTTTGATAATACAGTGAAGATTGGTATTATCACTAATAATTTGGCAGTCCTTTAATAACTAAGAAAGGAAATATGTAAATTTATTGATAGTATTGTTGCTAGAAAAATAAGGTTAAAGTTGATGGCTAGATTTCATGATAGCTTTATTCATGCTGCTAGTTGGGAAACAAAAATAACTTCATTTATAAGGAAGATGCTTGATAAGTATTTTGAGAATGTAAGAAACATGAGAATGGTCTGAGCTAATGCAAATGAAATTCGAGTATATAAGGGCCAAACTAGATTGTGTATTGATTTGAAGAAAGGACATTGCTCATGTGGTAAGATAATCATGATTGAAATTCAAGGCAGACATGTGGTACTTTGTGTGCATCACAAGAGAGTTGAGTTGGAAGATGTATATTGTACCTATTACACTATAAAATATTTAATTATCTTTTAACTAAAATGTTTTATTATAATTTGAAAGAAATAGCTAAATTTAAGAAATATTAATAAATTAGATAAAGAATATTAATTAAAATAAAACTAAACATCGACCAAAATTAAATAGTGAATTTAATAATTTTCATCTTTTAAAAAAATAATTATGTCAATTAATTTATATTATTTCTCCAATTTAATAAATCTTTAATTTATCTATTTTTTCCTCATAGTAATTATGGGTTTTTAAGTAAAACATAAGACTTATATACTATTTTCTTAAACATGATGTCTTGCCAAATCTTTAAATTTTTGAATGATCCACACAATTTTATAATATTTAAGGGGTCATTATAATTTACCTTATCTAACTTTTACTAAGTATAAGAATTAAGTTATATTTTACTAAAAAAAAATGCTTTAATTAAAATTAAAAGAAAATAAAGGAGAGCTAGAAATAGAAATAAGGATGGTGATTGTACCACCGTTTACTCGAGTGTGAAGGGGTTTTACCTTCACAAAAATGAAGGTGGAAAAATGTAAAAAAAAAAACTAACTTATTCGGGTATGATAGTGGAAGTGGTATCCTCTAACTCTATCAATCTTCATATATGATTTTTTATGTATTTAAATAATTTATTATATTTATAATTTTACAAATAAATATCTAAAATAATTTGTGTATTTTTTCTAAAAATATATTACTAAAAGTGTTTGATAAATATTAAATATTTTATTTTTATGGTCCATATACTTTATTTAATGAAATTAACTATGAAAAAGAAATATCAATTATTAGTAGTAAACCATTAGTAGGTAGCTAAAATGATAAAATGGATGAGGATTAAGAGGTATGCTCTTTATATGGTCTTGAGCTTGACTCCCTCTACCTGATAATATTGATAGCCATAGATTGCAGAGTGTACGTCATGTTTCATAAGTCTTGTTCGAAGTGCAGGGACTTGATTCGGTGCTCACAAGCTGACCTTAGATACCTTACATAAACTATTAATAGTGGTTGGTCTCTAATGATAATAAACTAGCCTATGTACCTGCATTTCACCACAGGGTTGAACAACTTTTTAAACAAAAAACAATGTTTAGGTACTGAAAATGAATAAAAAAAACATGAAAAACCATTTATGACAAATATGTAAAAACATTAATTAGAGCTAAGCCAACATAAGACATCCCGTTAAACTCGCAATCTAAATTATGTGACTGGAATGAACCGATTAAAAATAAAAGGAATTATAAAGCTTTTTTTTTTTAAAAAAAATGTTAACTTTTTTAAACTCATAATTCGGTTATTAAACTTGAAGTACCCAATCTAGAAAAATCATGAAGTTTAATTTTAAAAAAATTAAATATTAAAGAATGAAATTGAAGAAAAAACATATAAACATACAAAAGGATTTTAAAAAAAATTCTAATCATTAAAAAAAAAATTAGATTGTAAATTTGATTTGAAGGATCAGATTGAAAGCCAAATTTTTTTATAAGAGGGCAAATAAATTTTTTTTAAGAAATTAAAAGTAAAATGACCGAATTGAAATACCTTATATATACAAATTAAGAATTAATGGTTAAATTGAAAAACAAACAAAATTTCAAAAAAAAAAATGACTAAAAAACAACAATCAAAACTCAAAGGTTTGAATTTAAAATAACAAAATAAATAAGGACCATAGTGTATTTATGAGGATATAAGAGAGAAATAAATGAAGAAAAAGAAGAAAGGGTAGTTGGCGATACTAAATTTGGAGCACATACCCCGTCTATAGTTGAAGAAGAGAAGTGAAATAATAATTTGAAACGACAAACGACTATTTTTTACAACTAGAACACTGCTTTTAATAAGAAATTATTATTTAATGGTTAATTATATAATTGTTCATAACTAAACTTACAATTAACAAAAAAAAATCAAAGTTAATATCAAAATACCTATATATCTCTACTCGACACCATTTAATTCTTTTGCTCCTATGGTATTTTGATTATTTTACTATTTATGAAAGCATTGAATAGATAAAAATACCATCAAATAAACTGTAATAACTTATATATAATGTGAAAATACCAAAATATCTTGAGGCATCTATTTTTTTTTTTATGAAAAGGACAAAATAATCACCAGTGATGAATAAAAGAAATACGAGGATAGCTAAAGTGCATCTCTCATGTCTTTTAATATATTTGTTATATGGAATATTGAAAATTAATTATGATATTTTAGTGAAGGCAAAGGCAAAGGCACAGGCAGGGATCATTTAGGACTTTAGTCGATAAAATTTTTAGATGGTGGATCCAATTTATAGGTTTTCGTAATAGAAAAACCACGGGTAGATAAAAACGCTGCGTTTATTACACATGAAGCAAACTGATAAAATAACAGTCACTCAGTCCTGCTTTCCTTCCAAAACCCCTCCAGAACCCTAGATCGTTACTTCTCCATCATTTCCGTTACTCCTCTATCGAAATGCCTGACGTCGCAGCGGATTCTGCGGCTTCTGCCAGCGGTGGCGAGTTAGTCCCATTCGTGCCAGACACTGAAATCGCCGTGGTGTACCCGCTTCACCACGGCCTAAAACCTCCAATCTCTCGCGTCTCAATCTCCTGGGCCCGAGGAAACAATCTTCGCGTGTCATTACTCCGTAACCCGCCTTCCAATTCCGACTCCGACGGAGAAATTGGGGGAAAAGTTGTGGAGGTAAATCTCGACAGCGGAGCCGCCGACGTCAGAGAACCAGCGCAGTGGAGGCGCATTGCCTACGGCTCTGTTACGCCCTTCGCGCTCCTTCAAAGTCGCAAGAATTCAGCTTCAATTTTATCTAAATTACAATCAAGTCCCTCTCCATTTCACCTTGACTGGCAAGTTTTGAATTGTTGTTTTTAAAGTATTTATGTTTATTTATTGAATTATTTTTAGTAAAAAATGAGATAAATTATTTTCTTTAGGTGGGAGTATGTAATGGAGTACAGCAAGGACATAAAAGAACTACTTGGGAATCCGAAGTCAAATTATAATCCTTTAATTGAAGATCCTAAAGAAGTTTTAAAGGTGAAGTTTCCTTGGCGCAATTGTTATTTATTTAGAGTTTAGAATTAGTGGTTGATTGTTTAATTAAGTGAATCATTTTGTGTAGAAAGGTGAGGAACCAACGAGCTTAAAGGCAGCATGGGAGCTGATGGAAATGTTTTATGCAGACAAATTATGTCAGAGTTGGTTGCCAGAACGCCTTGTCGATTGGTTGGCTGTAATGATCATTTATGCTTTCTATCTTGTGTGATATTTTGGGGGTTGTGTTTGATCGAACCCTTTTGTTAATTCTGCTGTTCTTATTCTTGCTGGTTTTGCCAGGATTATGATTGCCTGTTATCAGGTGACCAGCCAGCTGTTCATTCAAAACTTGTGGAGTTTCAAGGGACACTAGTTACCTTACAGGTTTGATTATGTTCTGGATTTTGTTTTTCAAGTTCTATTAAACAGTTTGATTTTTTTCTTTGCTTAGCCAAGTTTCTAATAAATTTGTGAGCGTAAATGTTAAACTTATGCTGTCATATGATCTGAAATTGATTTTGCAATATCATGATTGGGAAAGGTGGCAAGCAATATTGCTTAATGTAATCCTGTTAGTGCATAAAGTTTTCTCTGTATTGGGTTGTCCATGAATGGAGCTCGAGTCTATTTCTGTCTACTATCTATGGGAATGCTGGATGTTTGGCAAGCCTCTCCAGCTTAAAATGTTGAAATGAGGTGAAATTTGGTTGCATATGTTCAATTGAATCAATTCTTAGATTGGACTTTTGTGCAACTTATTTGACATTTATTATATCCAAGGTCAAAACCTATGTGAACTCACTTTTTTCTCTTTTGAATATCAGATCTTATATGATTGCTCTATGCAGGTCATTGAAGATGATCCTAAATATTGGGAGGTGATATCATCTGCACTAGCAGTTGGTTGGCTAGAGATTGTGGTAAAGTGGTCTTGGGTCCAGTCTTTCCTGTAGTATGTTGAGTGGTATAGTTCCTCTTATAGGCAATGAAATGATGACAAATGTTTTAATGCAGGACTTAATGTTTTTTTCTTGCAGGTGAAACTTTTGCGCTTGCATGGATCTTATCAACTGGATCAGATTGGCCTTAGAGAGGTTGGTAAGAATTTAATGATGATTGATTGAATATGTGCACACTGTTTGAAAATTATTCTTAAATTTCATTTTCTGCAAACATTTTATGCCTTTTAGATTGTCACCTTGAGAAGGATGCTATTTTTAGTGACTGTTTTTGCTTGCCTGGCGAAGTATTGGTTAGTCTGTAAATGTCAATTGACATTAAAATCTTAACTGTTCATTTAATATAAACCTCTTTGCTTGAGAGCGTCTTTATTTGACATATGTGGAGTTTATGTCTGTCCATAAACATGTAATAACCATACATTTGATGATTGAGCTGATATATTACAATTTGAGGAATTTTACAATGTTTTGTCCTTGATTTTTTTTTTAACCAACCAGCATAAGTTGTTTGGGTTTCATTTTTAGGTTGAGTTTTGTGCTTCATGATTCATTATGTGAATCTTTATCAAAATGAAGATTCCTTGGTATCCATGCATCTGTTTTCACAGTTGCATTTTAAGTCCTGTGTGTTTTTCTGTTATTGAGCAGACAGAGAATGGGCTAGTTGAGACTGTAGCTGTTCTAATTTCAATGATGCCACGCATGCGTCCAGAATTAAAAAATGGAAAATTAGGTGAATGCTTTAAAGCCAAACCTGATTTTGTGAAGGTACTTGTGCATTTTAGTATTATATTTGAATCTTTCTATCTTCTTTTCCTATATATATATATGGTTATTTTCATAACCATGTTGCTTAGTATCTTTTATTTTCTAGGCATGGGAGAAATGGCGAGAACAAATAACTAAGCTGGATTCCAGTGCATTCTGGGTTCTATGCGATCACCGTCAAACCAGGGAGGGCTTGAAAAATCTGATCCAGATCATGCTGGGAAGCATCAGGATTCTCTGCACTGCAACATCCCATTGGATAGAGCTGTATATATCTCACTTCCTGTTCATAAGGCCATTCACTGTTGTAAGTGCATATTTACTATTCTTTAAGTTTATTGAATTATTTGTGTCTTAATCCTATGCTGCTGATGATTTTTTTATCTTTTTGCAAGATTTGAGATTCCATTTAATTCTTTTCTTGGGTCAGGGGTTTGAAAGCATGTACAACCTAGCTCAGAAATGCATTGAGATGAAACCAATGTCTAGTCCACATAAGCTGCTGCGGCTAATAATTGGAATTATTGGGGAAAATACTGAGGTGAGCTATTTGGATCTGAAACTGCTAGGTTGTATTGTCCATTGTTTTACTCCCTTTTGTTCTTTTTCTTATTAACTCTCTGAGTTTTCAAACATTTGCAGGTTGTATTGGCTGAATGCTCAAGAGGGTTTGGTCCTTGGTAGTTTTATTAATTTTCTCTCCATCCTCATTTTGGTTCAACATGTAGAAGCTTATTTTATTGTCTTTTAAGAAAACTTCTACCAAACAACCCTTTTAAACTATATTTTGATGACTTTTCAACAGGATGGTGACTCATGCCATAGAGTTATTGACTGCTAGGAGTGACCAAGCAGATATTCTTTTACACAAGGAGCATGATGACATAGGGGGAATAAGTATGGAAGAGCTCCATCGTCTTGTCTATGCTCAAGTTCTAACTTCTCACTTCTTGACTTGGCAAGTAAGTGCAAACTGCTTGAATCATGGCATGCTAATTAAATCCTTTGTAATAATGACAGATTATGCTAGAAGGTTAGTTTTAATACAAGTAGTAGATCAGTACATAATATTTCATACTTGAGATCCTTGAATCCAAACTAACTTGTGTAATGAATACGGAATGTACAGTATATTTGAATATATACAAAAGTAGGATTTAAGGAGAAGGATATGCAATTTAGTACACAATTGGAACTGAGCTCAAGAATAAATCATTCACAAATTTGAAATCTTGTAGAAGAGGCAGAATTGTATCTAAACAATGGTATAACTTTGACATCTAGCATGGGCTGTCATGAAGGAGCTCCAACACAATCTATTTTGATGCAAAAGTAGATCTGACCTGTTTGGATAAAAAAGAAACTCAAATGTCCTTTCATTTATCCTTATGCTAGGAGATGTTTAACTTCAATTTACTTTCTATTACCTCATTGCATTTAGAAATTCAGTTTCAGTTAAAAACAAATAATAAATTATGCCTGTTCTTGGAGAGGGCCAACCCAATTACTTTGGGATTCAACCTTAAAGTTCCTGGTTGTGTACTTTTCAAGGTATAAGGTTCTTGAATATGAAGTGTGGAGGTTGATATTCTATCTGTTCTATTGCTCATTTTTTAGGCACTGTTTTGTCTTATTTTTGTCCTTATTAACTGCTCCTTTTTGTGTAATTACCCTGGCAGTAATTTACCCGTTCCTATTTTGTCTAGTATCTCTTAATTCAATTCTCTTCTGCCTGCAGATTGCTCCTGTTTACTTGACATCGTGTATGAGGCAAGGAATGAGTTTGTTGGAGGTTTTATTATACAGGCAGCCTGCCCAACACAATCAATTGTTGCTTAAGGTAATTGGTTCATCTTGAAGTGTCATCCCTGTGTCAATTTTTTGGATGCATTTATAGTTGATGTTTAAATCTTTGATTGATAGACATTTATGTGTCTGCCTGCAGAATTTAGAAATTTGCCGTCTGTATGAACTCGACCATGTCAGCTCAAACATTATGAAGGTATATGAAATCTTAAAACACATCCCCGATTTTATTTATGTATGAATACACCAAAAGTCTTGTATCTTTGAGCTCAGTGAATTCTCTGCCTGTAGCTTTTGTTTATAGTGAAACTTAAACACGTTATATTGTATACACGCAGAAGTCTTTTAGTGCCAGATTCTCCTGAGTATTGCAAGACTTTAGGTACATGGGCATTTATACTAACAAATTTAATAATTGTGTATAGATTGCTGGAGTGTACCACTGGAAGCATGGTAGGAAAGGTTTGGGAGTTTTCTGGCTTCAGCAAGCTCGGGATGAATTTCTCCTTAACAAGATTGCCCAGCAGTTGTTTGATTCTGTTGGAAAGTCAATCTCTGGTGAAAGCTTCAAGGTGGTTGTCATTGCAATCATTGATTTGATCAGCCAGCCAATGCTAAATTACTTGAGCTATAATAATAATAATAATAATAATAATAATAATAATAATAATAATAATAATGATAATAACCTTGTTAATTTCTTTTTTTTTCATATTGTTTGTCTATACAGCAATGGGAGGGTTTAATTGAATTGTTGGGTTCGGAATCAAAGCCTGCTGGGAATCTTGAGTTTCTGCACAAGTATAAGTTTTCTCTAATTCAGCAGTGATCATAATCCTCCCTTCTTCATTTCCATTTCTTTTTTTCTTTTCATTTTCAATCTTGGTTCTAAAACTAGATGTGTCACAGGTATAGGGATTTCAAGAAATTGCTACAGCAGGTTTGTGATAGGAAAACTCCAGATGCTGCTCGGCATGCTTCTGACTTGCTCATGTTGGTATGTTTAATAAACAAACTTTCTATCCTATTGATGTGCATCAGTCAATACAATCTACAAATTCTGAAGACCCTGGATCTTGTAATGTAGTGCACTTGTTGAAATATGAAGTGGTTGCACAAGCAGCAATAAGCTGTGATTTTGCAGTACACGCATTGGTATCTCGGATCTCCTGTTTGGATGGAGTTTTTTTTTTAATAAAATATATGTTGCAAGGTTTGGTTTTTTATTAGTTTCTGTTTTGTGAATGTGCAGCTTATGAAGAACCCTTCTACTCCTCAACGTTTCTGGCTGCCTCTTCTTTATGATTCTGTAAGCTTTTTCTCCTTTCCTCCCTCTAACATGGTCCCGTTTGTTTGCAGTAAAGTGAATTCCTTTTGGAAAATGAATTCCGGGGAAAGTGAATTCCGGAAAAGTATTTTCCGATGTTTGATAGTGTTATGGAAAACACTTTCCAGTATTTGGTTGTATTATGGAAAATGAACTGGAAAATAATTTATTAATATTTTTTTTTCAAATTTATCTAATATATATAAAATATTTAATCACTTACAATAAAAAAAAAAAATCTAAAATGTATAATGATGAATTTTTTTTTATATATTATATATTCATACATAGCTTATTTTATAAAATATAACTATATATATCATATCATATTATAAAGAAATAAGCTTGTGAAATATTTTTTACTATTCTATGAAACCATTTATAATTTCATTACGTACGAAATACATCCGATAAAAACTATAGTTTTAATAATATTTTTAGCATGTAATAAAATTGATAAAATATTAAGGTATAAAATTCACTCTAAACTATATATTTTTTTAAATGTTAAAAAAATAGCACTTAAAAAAAAAAAAGTTCCTGCAGGCAAGTGAACAGTGCACTAAAACTGCACTGTTCACTATTTTTAGTGAATAGAGTATGCAATCATGTTAATTGCACTGTTCATTGAACAGTGCAATTAGCATGAACAGTTACATAAAAAACATCACAACGCAGTATTGGCCCACATCCGGAAAGTGTTTTCCAAGAATTAAAACCGGAAAACACTTTCCTTATGTTAAACTTAAAACTTTTCATTTGACCGGAATTG
This sequence comes from Populus alba, assembly GCF_005239225.2. Classification (NCBI taxonomy): domain Eukaryota; kingdom Viridiplantae; phylum Streptophyta; class Magnoliopsida; order Malpighiales; family Salicaceae; genus Populus; species Populus alba. The sequence goes on along the minus strand of NC_133301.1, from coordinate 4,092,809 downwards.
AATTTCCTTTGACTCACTTTCCATGTATTTGCCAAACATGGGAAAGTGAGGAAAATGGTTTCTAGAAAGTGAATTCCTGGAAACAAACGGGGCCTTAGGCAAATACACTTTCCTGGAAACCATTTTCCTCACTTTCCCATGTTTGTCAAATACATGGAAAGTGAGTCAAAGGAAATTCAATTGTCAAAGGAAAAGTTTAAGTTTAACATAAGGAAAGTGTTTTCCGCTTTTAATTCTTGGAAAACACTTTCCGGACGTGGGCCAATACTGCGTTGTGATGTTTTTTCTGTAACTGTTCATGTTAATTGCACTGTTCAATGAACAGTGTAATTAACATGAACAGTGTATTGCATACTCTGTTCACTAAAAAATAGTGAACAGTGCAGTTTTATTGCACTGTTCACTTGCCTGCAGGAACTTTTTGCCTAAAGTCTTGCCTCAGATATTATTTGCTACAATACACAGAATAAATAATATCTGAGATAGCAAACAGTGCAGTGTATTGTAGAAGTTTATTCTGTGCATGCCTTGGAATTTCCATATATTGCAACTGGTCTGGATTTTTTTCAATGTAATTGCCAGATTACATTTTTTTGCAGGTTTTCAATATTGAGCAGGCTAACCATATTTATTTTATCTCAATTTCTTGTTGAGTTTGAAATTTTGTTTGATATATTTTAACAGTAGGTTTTTGTGTTACAGAATGTGCATATGATTAATTGAGAATTCATGCATGCCGGACTAATTGCTAGTTGATGGTTCTTTATTGCAGTTGACACTGCTTAGCTGGCAAGGGCGACCTTTGCTAAATGTCTCTCAAACGAACCTTTTGTTGAATAAACTGCAAGAATTGTCCATGGCAAGCCTGCGTCCAGGCGTTGTTGCCACTGACTTGCCAGCGGAGGCATTAGACTCTGTTAGGCTGGCCCTTGCTACAAATCTTGGGCGTGCCATCTTAGAAGAACAGTGATGCTTTGTTTTTGACATGCATGAAGATGTTAATGCACAGTACGTTTGGCTACCTTATCTATTTTTCCTGGTGACCAAGCATTCAAGCCACATGATCACCATCATTTCAAAGGAATGTCGAATGTCGATGGTGGATTTGGAATTCTGTACATGCTTGTGTAACATGTTTGTTTAAGGTTTTGCATAGCCAATGTTTCACAAGAGAAACCACTCTTTCTAGAAGTTTTACTTTGAGAAGGCTGCAGACATCGAACTTCACATCTTTTTGCAGGATTGCATTACAAGTCTCTGTTTAGCAGAAAAGGAGGCGCCCAGATGCTAACAAATCTCCGCCATTGAAGTTTTCATCTGAGTTGTATCGATGATGGGTTGCCATGGAGAAATTTCAACTATTGTTGTATAATGGCATGCTTGAAGAAATGCAAATGACCTAAGTTTGAACCTGATGGTTTCTTCTACTACCGGAGTATTCGTTTCCGATGCAATCATGATCCTTCCATCACATTCGAGTGATGCACTACGCCGCCTGAACAAGCATTTGTGTGCCCTCATGCTCAGCATTTGCGCATTCCAAGTTTTCTTTTTTTAAAAAAAAAAAAAACTTCCGAGCACTGAATTGGACTATTTTGTGCAGAAAATAGTTTGGTGGTCTTGACGGCTAGCCAATTCGAGTGGCAAGGAAAGATGGAGGGAGTGTTGAGTTTAAGATGAGATATAGGTAAGAAATGCTGTTGGAGAAGGAGAGATATGAGAGGGAGAACAAACAGGAACAGGACAAATCAACCAATGAAACAAAAGAATACACTACAATCGAGATAATGAAGCTATACCAGGACTGCACCGTTTAATGAACTACTACTCGCTAACATTGAATTTATCGAGAGAAAAAAAGAACCTCGGCAAGGTCAAAGAAAAAATGCAGCAGAGAATAGACAAAAAAATTTTTGTAGGGCTGAAGAAATCTGGTGAGCTAGTCAAATAAATTGTCCTGGATCTTCTGCCATTTTGCCCACCAAGCAAGCTTGGCAAGACTCATCCCCTATCAATTTTTCTTCACTCTGGATTAGCTGATCCTGGTAAAGAGCGACTGGAATTAACTGACAGAGTACTATACAAGTTCAACTGCAGTCCTACTTGTTCCACAGGGAGGAATTTGTTCGGGTCATCTTCGCCAAAGACAAGTAGAACCACAGGACAAGGCCTGCTTAGTTACCATGTACATCACCTCAGTGTGTTACAGTTTCTTGGGTAAATTGTAGTTTTTCTTGAGAAACTTTGATGCTGCTTCGTCATTCCGGTAACACAACACACGGAGAAGCGAGTTTGGGTCAGTAGGATTCCACTGCCCTGAAGTTGGAGGTAATGGAAGTTTAGACCTGGCAGAAGAGCCATATGTCTCCAAGGTTACACGTCTGTAACGCTCAACTAGACTCTCTGTATCTGTTTTGAGAAGGGGAAGGATACTTCTGACTGTGGTCGAAAACTTGTCTATCAAATCGGCGGGCAGGCCATCCCCATTGGCCCAAAATAGATCTTTAAGGGAATTGAAATCATCCTCTATGATCTGAGAGTCCTGGAGCGTGAAAGCACGAGAAGGGCCTCCCGCAAGCAAAACAAACAGGAATCCATCAAAGGAAGCTCTCATTATGTCGGTAACAATTCGTGTCCGAACTCTTTCATGTATTGTGTTTGAAATGATCAGCAAATTCCGCTCAAGCTCCTGGGTAAAGGGTTCAATCCTAGAAGATGATGGCTCTCCAACATACAAACCATCCCACAAAACATGACTCAAGTCATGGAAAATGATTTTGTAAGCAACAGCCTCGCTTAGTTGTTGAACTCCTTCTATACAAGCAGCTGGTGTTAGTTCAAACTTTTTTGCCAAACCATTTGTAAAGTCTTCTGCATGAGCAGATTCTGAGTTCCTCAAATGGGTTATTATTCTCTTCTCTAATACATCCAACTCTGATCGGATTCTGTGCAAAGTATTTATACGAACACAGAGCTGGGGCACTCCATAGGAATTATCTCCGTTCATTGTCACAACCTGTGAATTTCTCTTCTGAGTGTTTGGTAACTTATCTTTCTTCTTCCATGCAAACTTTGATCCTGCTGTACATCTGGTCAATGCTGGCATATTTGGAACATATGTATTTCGTGATCCTACAAATCAGACAGATTGATTGCAGTTGTTAGAAACTCAAGAAACTGAAGCCATGGACATATTTGAGCTTTGCAAACATTTACCACAGCCAGATTTTGCCTTGGTTGCATAATACTGAAGGCATCTGTCAAGACCAGCCATCAAGTCAGGTAGCAGTGCTGGATGCATTGGTATTGGCAGCTGAAAATATGCATCCAAAGTTTCATCAATAATCCGCAAAACTTCAACAGCAGATGGAGTGTATCCTTCTTGATTTGCCTGCGGGTTCCAGACCTAAACAAGCTGGTTAGCTCACGGAAAGGTAATAACAGATCATATGAAAAATACATCAAAGAAAAGAATGGACAGTCAAAACTGACAGGTACTGGGGAGAAAATTCAACAGATGAGTGCATATGATAGCATGGAAGGTTAAAAAAATGCTTGCACAAATCTATCACAAGTCTGCAAACTATCATAAATGTCATAACAGAACCACTGTGATGGGCAGACTATCCAATTAAACATAATATCTCATTGCCAACATTCAACTCTAGCCTCCTCGATGTATGTCTCCTTAAAAGGTTAGCTTTTTTACAAGCCAAGATTGCAATAGCATAATGGATTAACTTTCAAGAAAGTCTTGTAACATTGTGACATAATCAATAGTAAGTGAAACATGTCAATGTTGACATACTTGACACCAAATTCAATAGAATAAATCTGCAAGGTTGTGCAGTGGTGGATTTAATGATGGAAAAATCAATACAGAAACAGCAGTACAAACAAGTCAACAAGTACCTCTTGTTGCAAATTCCTGTCAACCCATTCCTTAAGTCTGTCTAGTCTTGCCTTGATCCATCCTTTCACCAGATTGGCAATTGCTACTTCAGCTTCATAAGGAGGCATTTCACGGATTATTGCCTTCCCACCATCATCACTGTCCACTGAATCTTCTACAGCAATCTGCACCAGATCTTTCTCCAGTTTATCTGCGGCTCTAAGCACTTGCACGGTATCTGGTGTTAATTCCACTATACTAGATATGAATTGTTTTATCTCATTTCCATAGCAAGCATGAAGAGTGGCCACAGCAACACCAGCTGAGAAAGGATGCCATCTTTTCAGTATTGGACTAAATACTTGCTTCTCGTTAACTGCCAACTCACCAACATCCTTTGCAAGGATGGCAAGAATAGGAAGAGGGTTTGGCTGGTTTTTGGATGCTCTCCGGCTTGAGTCTGCTTTCTCCATTCTCTAATTTTATGCCAAATAAAACAGTCATCTAGCCAGCCAAGAGAACTGATATAAACATAGATGCATCTCTCCATCTCTCTCAATGCAATTATAGTGTTCGGGAGCAGCTCATGAAAATAAAAAATTTACTTGGAGGCTAGCTTTTGTTTATGAGATCACACTTAATTTGAGCTTAAACTATGCTCATCACAGGTAGCACTAAGTTGATCTCTTGACAGCTATCTTAACCCAATTTGAATAGCCAATATAAAGATATATTGCATATGCTCATCTTGAGAAAATATAAAGCCACCAAAAGAAATCTTTTTTGAAATTTATATAAAGATATATAACAGACATTTGAATTTTATTTATTTTTAAGGAAAAGGAAGCCTTTATTCCATTCTTTATGCTAAGTAGTCACACACATTAAGATATTGATCAACCATGGGGGAAAGAAAAAGAAATAATAAAAAAAGAAGAGCAGATCTTCAAAGAAAAGCGATGTAACAAGTTCCTCAATCCTTCATAAGCTCTCTAACTATTATAAGGTGCTGACCAAGTACACAACACTTCAGCACTGCATTCTGAATCCCATTCCTAAAGGTTCATGCAGTGTAGAGATAGCAAGTGCTCTCATACTATAAATGAGAGCAAGGTCATTGAGAATTATGGCTCTCATGTCTCATGTCTATCGAATAGGTTGCAAAGACTTACTTGAGCAAAAGCAGTGCGTAGTGATGATCTGATGTAAGTTTCAATCCTGGTACGAGCCACATCTACTTCACTTTTTCTCTTTCTGCGATACTCATTAGATATATCCTCAATCAAAACCTTGGCTGCCAACACCCCTAGAGAAACAATGCCCTGCATGGTCTCAGCATTCCCCCTGTCAAAAGTGTCGTGATAAGCGAGGAGTCTTTTCTCTGCCCATCCCAATATTGAACTCAATGTAGAACTCAAAATCTTGGAGCATTGTGGATCCTTTGTTGTCTTCGCATCTTTTGCAACTTCTGCTAGCTGACCATCAGCTGCATCAAGCAGATCCGTTTCTCCAGTTGCAACAAAACGGTGAAATAAAACCCATGTGAAGCAAAGATTGTGGAGCATTTGATTCATTCCAAGGATTGTCCAAGTCTTCTTTATGTGTTCCATCAGTTCATCAATTTCATCAATTATAGATGTTTCATCATTAACATCAAAGCAGGCTTGTAAAAGCATTTCATAGAGTCGAAGATTCAATGGAATCCCATCAGCCCAGTGGCATATCTCTGAGAGAGACCCATCAGATCTACTTGCTAGTGACATAACAGCACTGCGAAGCACTTGCATGGACTCGTTATTCTTTCCAGTCTCTATAGGCCTATCCATAGCTCCATGGATAATTTGCTGCAGCCGCTGTGAAGTAGGATTTGACTTATCAAGTGGCACATGGGGATGCAAAAGAAGTCCAGCCTCAAGAACTTTCATGGTTCTCTTCTGCCACATTTCATATTCTTGTTTATCAGTAAAATCCAAAAGCTTGAGCTGCTGTAGTAGCTCTAGTGGAAGAACAATCGACTCAATTCTCCTTCCAACCTGTAACAAGCACATTAATAGGGCTCCATAATAGCCATGAACATGCCTGTAGTCAAATGCTACCTCAGCTAAACAAACTACAAAAAGGCTCAACATACCAGCATGATACAAAGCGGTCATCAAATGCATTACAATCCACGAGTACATAGTAATTAGTAAAATGATAGCTCATTTTAACAATAATAAACTATATATATATATATATATATATATAAACACCATAAGCAAAGGAAACCACACTTGGATAAACTTCGAAGATTGCTCAATAATTCATATCAATCAAACTATTAAATTCAGACAAACAACACAAAGTTAAGAAATTCTACACTGAAAACCCCATTATGGCACATTGACAAATAAAAAAATCCTAGAGCTACAAATTTTCAGAAACTTATCTTTCTGTAGAAAAAAGAGAGAAAAGAATCACCATAAAACTACATTACTAATTCTCATTTGATTAACCATAATTTAGAGCTTAAAGTTTTCCTTTACGACACCAACAATCATGATCGACACTAATTATCCAACAAAGAATCGAGCTTTACCAGATCAAAAGATTCAACAGAACACAGGGGAAAAAAAAAAAAACAAAAAAGACAGACTTCTTTAAAAAAACCAACAAAACAGCGGGGGGAACTGGAAAATCAAAATCAAACTAAAAAAGAAAAAAAAAACAAATTGAATAAAATCTAACCTGACCGGCAGCAATCCTCAACAAAGCCCTTCTAATCCTAGAGTCCACAGTCTCACTGACCCGCATTTGAGCCCGCATCAACTCACCAACGGTCAAACCTCTCCTTATCTTCCCCTGACCCGACCCCGGAATCTTCTTAGAACCCGAACCGGGAGACTTCAGCCCCAAAGCTTTCTTCATTTTGCTAGCAGCAGCATAGGTGAGCGAGCTTTGCAAAGCAGGCGAGTTAGGGGAGTGAGTCGAGTGGTTGGTAGGTGAGTCAGAATTGGAGTTGGGAATGTAAGTTAAGGGCTTGCCGGAGGAAGTACGAAAAACGGCGACGAAGATCTCGTAAGCGGTGGACCGGAGGTCCGAATCGGAGAGTTGGCCTAGTGGGGAGCCGATATCAGTAGTGGTGATAGTGGGTTTAGAGAGCATTATGGATAATGGCGGTGGCTTAAGCTGTGGTGGGATGGAATCTCTCTTAGAGTGGCCTAACGAGAGCTCTCTAAAGAGAGAAGCCATTATCTTGTATTTTCTCTAGAGAGAGAGGCTCTTGAGAAAGGAGGGAACTGCTCTAGCGTGTGTGTATATATATATACATAAAATGAGAAAGGTGCAAGGATTTGTTTTTTTATTATTTGGATTTTAGGGAAAAGTGTTTTTTTGTTGGACTGAAACGGTGCGGTGTTTACAGCATAGCTACTACAGTGGGAGTGCGACCACTTGTCTTTAATGGTTAAAAATGATTTAAGACGTGCTTTGGTTTGTAAAAGAAAATATTTCTTAGTTTTTATTTTTTTGGGTTTTTAGCACAATAAAAAAAATAATGCGAAGAAAATATGTGGAAATAAGACAGTTTAATGCATTAGTTTTTAGATCTGGTTTGATAATTGTCTCAATTCAAGGCTCAAGTTTTTGGTTTTAACCTGATTATTTTTTTGTTAAAAATTAAAATGAAATTATTTTAATTAAAAAAAAATTCAACGAGTTATAACTAGGATTTTTGATCGGGTTTTGTTAGATTGTTAGATCAACACGACAGGTCATATAGAGTTTTTTCTTTTTCTACTTTTTTTTAACTCGATTTGGTTCTAGCTTAGATCAACTAGTAAAGTCAAAACGGTTTTAAAAGTATACTTTGACTCTCATATAATATAATGACATCATATGTTACTTTTATTTTACAGTTGTTGTTTATATGCACGAGTCACAAATAATGTTTATAACCTCATACAAAATTAAACTGGAGCCTTTCTCTCCTTACTCTTCTTCTTTTCCTGCCATCAACAACCTCCCTCCCTCCCTCTCTTTTTCTACTGTGAAAACTCACTCAAAACATAACGAGAATACACATCTCTCTAGCACGAGATCATTGCCTTTCTCTCTCTCCAGCGTAGATCAGCCTGTTTCCAATAAAAAACAGCTACCACTAGTCATTATCAACATCTATATTCTATATTTAAAAAATATATTAAACACTTTCTCTTATGTAATTTATACTAATATGTGTTAATTTATTTCATAAAATATAAGGATTTTGAATTAAGGATTTTAAAACACAATTTAGGGTTTTTTTTATAATTAGATTAATTAGATATAATTTGAGTTTATAATTAGGTTATTTTGTAAAATAATTAATGATTTTGGGTTGTTGATTGTGAATTAACAAAATTATTTTGTTAAAGTTATTGTTTATTTAAGTTAAATTATGGGTTACACCAAATTCAATATAAAATAAGATAATTAGATGTAAAATACATGAATTGAATTGATAATTTTTATTATGTATCAAAATTTTATAAATTTAGTTGTTTACCGATTATTTTGATGAATTTAGATTTTAGCCGATTATATTACCATTTTAGTTTTATTGATAAATTACGCACTTTAATTAACCCCATAATATTAATAGATAGATTTGTGTTTGTCTTGTTATTTGATAGAATGTCTAGTAATTATTTAAATGTTAGAATTAATAGTATTTTAAATATTAACCTAAAGTTTTTAATGTTGGTCATGGGAAAATATTCATATCAAGCTTCTAAACAATTGGGTTAATAATATGTTTGACATTGTCACCTACAAGCTACTATTCATTAGTTCTAGGTAATGATAAAATAAAATTATTTCTAACCAATATGTTTATTTATATAAATTGAATACGAAAAAATATATTAATTTTATAGCTTGTCATGTCAAATTATATGGGGCTAGGCATTTTATGGTAAAGCTCACTTGTGTTCACAAGTTCTACTAGGATAAGTTGGACGCACAACAACCATATTATGTATGAATTACAAATGTATTGTATTTTTTTTTATTTGAATGCAAATTATTTTTTTTATGTAATATAAATCTTTCATATGTTCTAATAGGTTATATGAATGTCATATATAAAGTACTTAGTACTTTTAGCTTTGCATGTATACCATGAGGGATTTGACCTTTGGTTAGCACATGTCTTGCTGTACTACTTCGACATTGCTGAGATATATTGTCCAAATCGGGTAATGCGATAGTTTAGACTATCTCAGCATATACCAGATTATATTAATACTAGTGACGACTTGTATAGTGTTAGTTGTCAAAGTAAGTGCGAAAGGGGATTGACTGGTGATTCATGCATCTTACTTAGATCTTTGAGATGCTAGGAAAGATCATGTTTCAGAGGAACAACATTCAACAATTAATGTAGATACCTATATGAGATGGTATCTTCCCATTACATAACATTTTATTAAACTTACTTGGTCTTGTTTTCTAAGACGTTCACACAATTCAATGCATTATCTACATATCTGAGACAGAATCGAATGGCATGCAATATTGTTTTACATACAATATTTATTAAATTTATTAATGTTATTATAGACGATGGGAACTAATTAGTTCTTAATGGATGTAAATAGATTCATTACTTGGCACAGGAAACTTAAAAAGCAGCAACAACTATCTGTTAAGATATTGATGTGATGAGATGAGATGTATTTGTGGCCAACACTATGCTCAATTTATATCATGGTGGATTTCAAGAGGTTAGAGAGGTGAGTGTCTTGAAGCGAAAATTAGTGAAAGATGAATTGTTTTATCGTGAGAGGTGTGAGGATGCTAGTCTAGAGTGATATTGGCATGTACATGAGTGTTGAAGACCTTTCATGTTCTGAGGTAACTATTATATATAGTTACATGTTATTATATATATTATGAAAATTATGAATTAATATACAGTTAGTTTAAATTTAATAAAATGTTATGTTATGTTATGTTAATTGTCGATCTAATTTTATTAATTATAATTGAAGATGTTATGTGCTGCTATATGCTGATTGTATTTTGAGGTTGGAAAATTGAAATTGTGTAAATTGTAAAATTTTTAGGAAAAAAGTTAATGGTGGAAGATACTGTCCCTAATGTGTCTCTTAATCAAGTTCCATATAACATTGCAACTCATGTTCATTAGTTGAAGATAATAAATGCGACTTTCGTGTTGCATGTGTTATCTGCAACTTAATCAAATGTGTTAAATCCCTAAATATTATTTTGATTGTGCTATTTTTATTAAAAAAAAATTATTGCGCTAAGTTTAAAAAAAAAACTCATATTTCATTCCATATAATTATAAACTTTTGGAATATGTTTTTAGAGATTTTAATGGTTAAAGTATTTTTGGACAAAGTATACGTGGATTGTATATTTTATCATTTTATCATTAGATTTTGTTATATATATAGTGCAGGTTCTATACTGTCAAATTAGAAAAAGTAAATTCAATTATAATTTGACTGGTATCTTCGCAAGTAATTGTATAGTGAAGTTCAATTATCAAGAGTGCCTTGTAAGGTTTTGTAGCGATCACGCCTGTTAGGCATATAGGTTTGATAAACTATAAAAATAAATAAATTCACCGAAAAAAGGAGAGAGGGATTCGCAAATAACCATACCAGTTTTCAAAATATTCTCCCTTTTCTTTTCTCACCCTTCTCTACTTCTTTTGATCAAAAAGCTAGCCACACCCGAGTCTTGGAACCCACCATATTTATGGCCTTATCTAATATCGAAGATTAGAAATTTATTTAAGTAATGCTATTGTGGTTACTTTTTATGCTATGACAACTTCAATGTTAGAATTGGGAGACCTATCAACCATTGGAAGAATTATATTATATTATATCATAATTATAATTTTATTAACTATAAACTAAAAGATGAAAAGGGGTTTACTGTCCCCTTGTTACAAAACACTATTTATTTCAATTAATGCTTCTTTTTTTTTTTAAATCATCATTTGATATTTTTTTTATTGAGTTATCAAAACTTTTTTTGATATAAATCGTGAGCTTGGCAAGTTAAAAGGTTGATTTATGTTTTTTTTCTTATTAATTTATTTTTTTTATTCTTTAATATTGAGTTGACTGAGAATTAGACTTCATGATTTGTTTTGTTTACTTTTTATTATGTTATTTCGACATCATGACCCGAGAATAATACTTAATGGTTAACTTGAGTTTGACTCGGGTTATTTTTTTTGTGTCCATTTTTTAATTGATTTTCACCAATTTCATCATTCAACACTGATATTATTAAGAATTGAGTTTCATAATATATTATGAATAGCTTTCATCGGATTATCTTAGCTCACGATCAAGAATGCAAATTTTGATATATTTAACCTTAGTTAAATCAGTTAATTTTTTTATTCTCTTTCTAAGATATTATCTTGTCTCATGACCCGGGTCATGGTCCTTGAATTATCTTGTCTCATGACCCGGGTCATGGTCCTTCAACATTTGATTTGCTTTTATTAGGTTATCATTATCTTATAACTCAGGCCATGAGTTTGGCTGGTTAATCTAATTGACTTATTTGTTTTTTTTTTTTAATTTTATCATTTAATATTATGTTTGAATATGAATTTAGGTTTTATGAGGTTATATCAGCCTCATGACCCAATAATAATGCTTAACAGATTAATCTGGGTTGACTCGTTCTTATTTTTTTATGTCATTTTTTTAAATTAAAATTTTTATAAATTTCATCATTCATTCATTGGAGTTCGACAGGGGCTATTGAAAATTTTAGAGCTTTATAAGTTGTTTGATTTGCTCTCTATAGTGTTATCCCAGTCTCATGATCAAAGTTGTGGATTTGACAACTTAACCTAGGTTAAATTAGGTTATTTGTTTTTATTTTTTCCATGAGGTTATCTTTGTCTAATGACCCAGTTCATGGGTTTGGTGGATTGACTTGGATCATTTTTATGTTTTTTTTTATTGATTTATTTTTCAATTTCATCCTTCAACATTGAACTGATTAGGGATTGAAATTCGTTATTTATATAAAATTGCTTTCCATGAGGTTATCTTAATCTTATAACACGAGTCATAGGTCTGATAGTTTAACTCGAGTCGGCTTTTTAGTTCCTTTTTTAATTGATTTTTTTCATCCTTCAATATTGGATTAATTGAGAATTATGCTTTATAATTTATTTTAATTTGCTTTATACTTCATCTCATCACCTAGGTCATGAATGTGACATGTTAACTCGGGTTGACTCAAGTTAAGTCAAATCAATTCAATATGTTGTTATCTTAATATTAAAAGGAAAATATCATCTTGAAATTTCTTTTAGTCAAACTATGTTTTTACAGGTTGTATTGGTTGTTTTTGGAACTTCAAAGTCAATCGGATACATCTAGTCAATCCTTACACAATTAAACTTTTCTTTCCACTAGAAAAAAAACACATTAGCAACATCTAAATTTTTTTTTACATTCAAGAAAAACTTGACCTGACTTGCATTTGTAATGTGAGGCAATGATTTAGTCATAATTAAAGGACCATTTGGAACGCGGCCCACCTGCATTCTAAAACAAATTATTTTATTTATTTTGCTTAAAATTAATATTTTTTTAGTGTTTTGGATTTATTTTGATGCGCTAATATCAAAAATAATTTTTAATAAATAAATAAAATAATATTATTTTGATGCATTTCTGAATGAAAAAACATTTTGAAAAGCACCGCAACCACACTCCCAAACACTAAGAAGGTGAGTTTAGTGTTCACTATTTATTGTAACACCTCCTCATAAGTATTTACTATTGACTAGAAGAATGATTTGATTTGTTTTTTGTTTTTTTGTACTTAAAGTTTTTATTAATTTATTTGCTATCTCATCCTTTAAAATTTGGGTTTTTGGTTGGTAATTGTTTTTTGAGTGATTTCTTTTTTTAAATTTACCATTTCAATATTAAGGTTGATTTTGGATTTCATAATTTGTTTTTGGTTTGTTTTCAAAAAGAGTTATTACGGTTTCAAACAAAATATCTTAATATTGGACTGATGCTCAATTTTATAAGTATCTATTTTTTTATCATATAATTAAATATAAAATAGCTTTAAGAAAAATAAATTTTTTAAACCTAGTGGAGTCCATTACATGGTTCACGAGTTTGCTAGGCTAACTTGGATTTCATAATGTTTGTTTCAATTTGATTTCTATGGAATTATCATAGTCTCGAACAAATGTCCGAGCATTGAATTGTTGCTTGATTGTGTGAGTATTTATATTTCTTATCATATAATTAAATAAAAAATATTGTTAAAAAATTAATCTTGCTCAAGAATTTACTTTTAGATCTCAGTTTCCACAATCATACACCCATGACACTGTTTTGTGATAATCAAGTTGCATTCATATTGTGGCTAATTTAGTGTTTCATGAATGAACAAAAACACCTTGAAGTGCGATTGTCATTATATTCGTCAACAAAGTTCAAGCTAAACTTATTCAGACGATGTATATGCGTACTTATGATCAATTAGCTGATGTATTTACCATAATCCTAACTCCTGCTCAGTTTCATTGGTTGTTAAGTAAGCTTGAATCACTTAATCCGCTTGATCTAGCTTAAGGGGGGGCCACTAGAAATTATTGAATCAGGGATATGGAATGATGAAGAAAATTGGAGAATTACAATCTCTAAATATTTTTGATGGAATTGTATAAGTGTGTGTGTATGCACTAGAATCGGAATTATTTCCTTGATTCTAGAAAGAATATATATTAATTACTATATTAGGTAATGTATATCTACAAAGATCCTCATAATCCCTACGCCACCATAAATCTGCAATACGTTCAATATATTCAACCAGGCAAACATTTACAACGATAATAAACCCTGAAATATTGCTTTAAGCAATTCTTGATCATCCTGAAATATTTTAAAAAATTGTATAGACCAATATTTTGTACAGAAATAAAATAAGAATCTCAGTAATTGTAATTCTTATTAATTAAAGAGTTTTGATTTGAATTTTGTTTTATAATAAAAGTAATACATAATATTGATTATTTATAAATTTATAATTATAATAAAATAACGGACATAATCTTTATTGATAAGTATAAATTTGTAGCTTCTATATAATTTATTATTAATTTTCTATTTCAATATATCAAAATAGTAAATCAACGTGAATTCATTCAAAACAGCTAACAAAATTATTCCTCTCACCTCAAGACATAACCAATAATTAACGACCTTAATCTATTCTTATCTCAACAACCTTGTAAGAAGTTAACCTTGATTGAATGACTGGAAAAACTTTCACCTTAGTGGATCAGCTCGATAACGATTCAATTTGAGATCTAACTAGGGTTAGATTAGTAAGAATTTTTTTTTTTAAAACAAAAATTAAAATAATTTTATTAATTAGGTAACAAACTTAGGCTGGTTTATTTTTACGTTTCAAAAGCGCTTTTAAAAAAAATTATTATTTTTTTTATTTTTTTATTAACTTCAAATTAATATATTTTTAGTGTTTTCAAATCATTTTGATGTGCTGATATCAAAATAATTTTAATAAATTAAAAAAATATTATTATTGGCATGTATTTTGGCATGAAAAAATTATTTTGAAAAGTTAACCGCAAACCACACTGCCAAAACAAGTTTAGTTTGACCTCGATAACCTTGTGATCTAAGAAAGGTATTTGTAAGTGTGGTTACAATTATTTTCAAAGTATTTTGTCACTCGAAAATGGTATCAAAATAATATATTTTTATTTTTTTTAAAAAAATTATTTTTTGACATCAGCTGCATCAAAATGATATAAACACCAAAAAATATTAATTTAAAATAAAAGATAAAAATTTTTTAAATGCAAAATCAGACCTGTTTGAACAAGAAACCAGTAGAGAGCACCTCTTCCAAGGCGTGGTCTGGCAATGGCTAGCTAAACACAAGTAAAATATACATAATTTGCTTAAAGTGATGACTACGAGAATTATTATTGTTACAATATATAATTATCAGTGTTGAGTTAGTCTTCCGACGATCAGAATGAAAATACAATAGAAAATAATGAGCACAGTTCTTTGATTCTGCATGAGCGAGCTTAGATGGTGTTTGGGTAAAGAGTTGCGGCTGCGTTTTACTTAAACGCAGTTTGGCAGGGTTTAGGTAATGGAAAAAACGAGTTGCTGTTCATGGATCCACATGTTTTTTACGTTCCGACCGCAGTAATGAAAAGCAATGAATTCATGCTTTTCACGCATTGTGCATGCGAATTGCACTGTTCACTGAACAGTGCAATTAGCATGAACAGTGCACCACTAATGCATTGTTCACTTTTTTTTTTTAAGTTGTATTAAATTTTTTAACATTTTTATTTTTTTTATATATAAAAAAAAAAGTTTCAAAAAAAAACTGTTCACGTTTTTTTTAGGTATTAAATTAATTTAACATCTTTATATTTTTTTTTAAAAACAAACTAGTATAAACAGTGCACACTAATGCACTGTTCACGTTTTTTTTTAGTGTATTAAATTTTTTAACATTTTTATTTTTTTTAAAAAAAAAAAAAAAACTAGTAAAACAGTGCACACTAATGTACTTATTCACTTTATTTATTTTTTAGTTGATATTAAAATTTTTACATTTTTTATTTTTTTCAAAAAAAAAAACACATAGTTAAACAGTGCACACTAATGCACTGTTCACTGTGGGTTTTTTTTCAGTGTATTAAATTTTTAACGATTTTTTTTTTTTAAAAAAACACAGTTTAAAGTGAATTAAATTCACTCGTATATGTGATGTGAACAATAATTTTTTTCCCAAAAAACTTTAGATATAGAGTGAATTAAATTTACTCGCACTGTAATATCAATTTTTATACCTGATAATATTTTATCTCGCTAAACAAATTATGAAAATTTGTAATTCCTTATCAGGTAATTTTTACATAATGAATCTATAAATAGTTTAATGGAATAATAAAAAATATTTTATATAAAAATATTTTTTATTCATTGATGTAATATAAGTAATACTAAATTTACAATATTTAAATTAAAAATCGTAATTAGTAATATATTATATATATATATATATATATTATTAATTAATTTATAACCTCAATTTGAAAAGCATTTTTTTAACCAAAACACATTTAAACTACTTTTTTCTTCAACCTCAATTTCAACCACAGTTTTAACCAAACACCTATTTTTTTAAACCAACCTCAACTAAAAGTACTTTTTATAAAACAACTTTTTATAAAACCACAACCACAAAAGCTACCCGAATAACCAAAACACACTCAAATCTCCTGTTATTCTCCCAATTTTACCTCCACATGTCCATGGTGCAGGAAACTGGGACTGTACAATGAAAATATTCAGAATAGTTGACATCACTGCCTAAGGAATTTAGTGATCGTTTATATTTTCAATGACATTTATTGGCAATCATATCATCGGACTCTTTTTTTTGTTTTTTTGGATTTTTTGAATGTTAACATTAATTCTAGGATACCAGTTCGATAATTCGATTTTAGCATATTATTTGGATCGTGTCTGTGTTAATATATTTTAGTTTTGACCAATCAAATTTTAACATTTACTAAAAAAAACAAAATGCACACGGGTCCATCTTGCTATGTATACACAGATAGTAATAAAAATATATATATATATATATACACTATTGATATTTAATTTTGAAAAAATATATGAAGAAGGTTTTTCAACTAAATTACTTTCAATCATAATTTCTTAATTTATTTTCTTAAATTAGTAGGTTTTTAGTTTAAGATGCATTTTGAATAGTTTTTTTTTCAGTAGGATATAAAAATTGAAAAAAATTCAGGAACTCTTCTCTTTATATTAAATCGACCTACGCTAGGCTGTTCAAAATTTATGATGATATAAAGAGTTTAGTTTATTTATTATTGATTTCTTATTATTTTTCAATAAAACATATTTTTTAATAAAATTACTATTCAAATGATACAATAGTATTCTTTAATAAATCAAGAATGATAATAAAATTTTTAAATTTGATACACATAAAAAATAAAATATACTATATAGTTTTTAACAAAGATTATTATCTTTTAATTTTAGTTTCAAGATATAATCAAATCAAAATTTAAAAAAAATTAAAAAAATCAATACCATGTGGGAAAACAATGCCTCTAAGAAATATATAAAATTTGGGTAAAATATTTTTATGGTATGAGAATTGTCAATAGTTTTTTTAAATACACGTAATTACAATAAGTTATAGAAACACCACAAACAAAAGTAGAATAATATAATGAAATAATTAATTATATAAAATATCACCAATTAAAAAAAACTAAAATTGCATCAAGTAAATAGGTAATATTTATATTTATTATAATAATAGTTATTTTAAAAGGTTTATTTTGCTTGAAAATATATTAAAATAATATTATATTTTATGACAAAAATTTATTTTTAATATTAGTATATATCTAAATAATTTTAAAATTTTTTTAAAAAAAATAATTAAAAAAACACGAAATAATCATGTAACAAAATCACGTATAATTAGATGAATGGAGTACCTGGGATTTGATGTGTTGAGTTAGATGATATAAAAGTGTAGAATGGGTGATAGTTACAGGCTCACCAGAAGTTATCGAGGAAAGCTGAACGCGTAGATCATATGGCCACCAAACTCCCTTTAGATTAAAAGAAAAAGAATGTGGAAACAAAGCTCAAACATCAAGGCAGGAATAAGGTTGTGTTTGGAGCTTTTTTATTAATCATTGATTGGGTGGGGTCAGCAGATGGGTCGGCTGAAACTTTAAAAGAAAAGGTTTTTGAAAATCCAACTCCCATATTTGATGGATATTCTAAATGTTTCACCATCTATAATTATTTATATTTAATTTATAAATATTCTAAAATATCTTAAAGAATAATAAAAATATATTTTATTTTTCCTAAATATTAATTCATAGAACTTACAATTTTCAAAGCTATTTTAAATAAGATTTAAATCTCCTAAGTTATATTAAGAAAATGATTCACTTTTACATTCAATTATCCACCTAGAAATGTTTTTATTTAATTTAAGTCATAAGTTAATCTCATATTGCTGTGAAAAAGAAGAAGAAAATCAAACATACGAGTATAAAAATAAGGCTTATTTATAACCTACAATGCTGCTCAATTATCCTAGAAAGCAAAATGTCATTAATTATCATCAGTTATTTTTTCTTTGTGTAGCTAGGATGAATAATAAATCTTTGTAAGAAAATAATTTTGGAACATTAATGAATCTTTGCTACATTTAGAAATTATGTTGCAGCCCATTAAAGATCCTTATAGAACTAGAAAATTTCTAAAACAAGTTGCCAATATTTTTGTAGGAAACAAATCTTTGTTAAATAGAAAGTTCACAAGTCAAAAGGAAGTAAAAAACAAAAATCACATAAACTTGTTCTTACCTATATCGAAAGTTCTTCTTGAACTCCAACCTTGAAGTTTACCTTAACAATAGAAAGATACATTTGGAATCATCTAGTAAAGTTTTAGTTCAATCTAACAATTTGATTTAGAGCTATGCTCAATAGCGTAAAACTAGACGATAGAAAATTTTACACTAAAATTCGAATCTGACCTTGCTTGGATCGTATCACAAATGCTAGTGGTATGATACCAATAAAAGAATTAGAGTTGATCTTCATCATGGTTTGATATAAATAAATAAAAAAGATAGACTTCGAAACATCAATGATGCTTTTGTTTTTGCCAAACAGTGCCAACAAGTGTATTATACATACACTCATTTCTTTAGAAATAATTATAATAGAGTTGATTGATCATCCATTGTCAAAGCAAAACCTAGGAGTCATGTCCAAGTAGTTGAAGATGGTAATGATGAAGTGATCAGGGAAGATGATGTCTTTCAAATAGATGAGTTAGTTAATTCATATTTAGTAGCTCCATTTACCGAGTTAGAAAATCCAAATTTTTATGTCATTGAGAATACTTATATTGAGATTGATGTTGATGAGTTAAGTGTAATATTGAATAATAACACATAGAAAAGTTGATGAAGATGATGAGAAAGACCATGAAAATAACAAAGACGATAAAGTTGGACAAGCTAATGATGAAAATATAGAGGAGGATTTTGATTAAAAGGTGATTATATATATATATATATTATATATATATATATATATAGTATATATATTATATATATATATAATCAGGCGAATGAACAAGGTAAAACTAATGATGTCAGGATCCTTGATCAAACACAAAGCATGCTTCAATTTGTAGAAATACAAATTTTGCAATAATGTAAATATAAATAGAATCTTACTTAAATTTATATGGTAAATCAATACAGGAGATATTGGTTACGGAGGATAATGGTTAAAGGGAAACAAGAGATTAAATTTTTTTAAGGGGAAAATGATAATTTGTCTTCTCCCCTTTTATAGAGTCCCCTTCTAAGGTGATTAATATATATATATAGGAATTTTTTTGTAGGATTATTTCAATGTCGTGGTTCTACAGTTATTGCCATGTATTGCCTCATACGTATAAATAAGAAAGCTTGGCTAAGAGATAAGTCAAGTCATTTTATTATTCTCAACTTGATATAAAAGTCTTAAATAACTTAAAACTCCTTTTCTCCCTCTCACATGGACTCTTCTTTCTCAATTGTTTTACTACCTAGTCTCCTCTGTTGACCGCCGATGCAGATCCTTTTCTTTACCGCACCGCCAATTTGCAGTCAGTGGGGTGTTATTTCCTTTATCTTGGTGTGGCCCAACGCCAACAGATGCTGGCTAAAAATTTTGCCAACCTAAACACCCGCTCCTCTACTGGCAGCCTAGCTCTACTACTGCCATCCACCTTGCTTCGGTGGACAACATTGTTTCCCTCTCTCACATTACCCAAGTTATCTCCCTTAAATTGACAAACACAAATTACCTATATTGAAGAAGGCAAATAAAGCCATATCTCTAGGCCAATGAGTTTTTGATTTTGTTAATGGCTCAATTTCACGTCCTTCTCTACATATGTTTGTTGTCGATGATACTTCTCTTTAGGTAAATCATTATTTTCTTCATTGGAAGTAGCAAGACCAACTCATTCTAAGTGCATTGTTGTTTTCGCTCTTTATGGATGTTCTTCATTTTGTTGTTGACTGCTAAACTTCGCACTCTATTTGGCGCACGCTTGAATGAGCTCTAGCTTCTTCATCTATTTCTTGTATTATGTAACTTCATGGCTCCATTCAAGATCTTCAACAAGGTGATGATTCAATCACTTAATTTATGCAAAGAGCTAAGATGTTATTTGATGAGTTGGTCGTTGCCGGCCGGCTTATTTCACTAGAAGATTTCAATGTGTATGTGTTTCGTGGTCTTCAGGAAGAATTTAAAGATTTAGTCACAAGCTTTGTGACCAAGGCAGAACCTCTCTTGTATGCCAATCTCTATAGTCATCTTGTAACGCATGAATTTCTTCACAAGACCTCCCTTCAATCCATGAGGTCAACTGTCATCAATGCCCCTTTACTGCCCACAACAATCACACCACCTTTAGCCCTTGTTGCATAATACCAGCCTTCTAGAAATTTTGACAGAAACAAGGGTTGGTTTTATAGAGAATGGTGCCCCAACTATGGCAATGGCAGAGGGAATAGGTCTACTACTTCCAAGCCTAATTTTCACAGCTTCAATAGACCTTCCAACACTGACAAGAGGCAGGGCAATTGGCATCGAAACAGGGGTTATTCTGCGCCCTCATATTGGACTAATATATGCTGCCAATTATACCAATCTTTTAGCCATATAGCTCCTCACTATTCTCAACTTTAGCACCATGGACATGGACAACAACCTAGTATAAATTTAGCATTGAGCAATGTTTCCTCAATAGGTATTACTGATTGGCTTCCAGACACTAGTGCTAATCAACACGTTACACTTGATCTTGCAAATCTGATAGGGTCAGAACCATTTCTCGATAATGATAATTTGCTTGTTGGTGATGGTAAGGAACTTCTCATATCTAATATCAGTTATACTAAAATACACACACCACATCATATTTTTACCTTGTCTAATGTTTTTCATGTCCCACATATTATGAGACCTTTGCTTTTTGTTCAAAAATTTTGTCTTGATAACAATGTTTATTTTGAATCTCACTTATTTATTTTTTATGTCAATGATCTCAACACCAAGACAATACTTCTTTCCAGTCAGAGTAAGGATGGTCTCTATGCTTTGACTAGGTCTTCTGTCCCATTATTTCCTCAAGCTTACTGGTCTCCTTGCATATTTGCTTCTACGGATCTATGCCATTATTGATTGGGTCATCCTATTTCTTGTATTTTTAAATTGTTAGTTTTGAAAAATAAGATTACTTGTAATAACAAAGGTCTTAATTTTCAATGTCAATCTTGTCAATTAAGAAATTCATCACGTCTATCTTTAAGACCTACATGTCACAAAATTTCTACTCCACTTGAATTAATTTTTAGTGATGTTTGGGGTCCCGCTCCTATCTTTTTATCTAATGTTTTTTGTTATTTTTTTATCTTTGTTGATGCGTACACAAAATATATATGGTGTTACCCACTTGTTGCCAAGTTGATGTTTACTCTTTTTTTTTTTTTTTTTTATCAAATTTTAAACTCTCATTGAGCATCAATTTTCAATAAAATTAAATTTTTTCAAACTAATTGGCATAGTGAATACAAAAAATTATCTACTTTCTTTCTGACCATTGGTGTTCATCATCGTCTGATTTGTCCTCACACTCATGAACAAAATGGCATAGTAGAACGTCGTCATAGACATATTATGAAAACTAGACTTACTCTTCTAGGAAAATGTAACGCACCATTAAGATTTTAGAATTATGCTTTTGAAACCTCAGTTTATCTTATAAATCGCATGCTTACTCTTGCCTTAAGAAATAGATCTATGTTTGATTGTTTGTTTCACCAGTTTCTGGATTATCATTTTTTTTCGTACCTTTGGGTGCTTTTGCTTTATGTTTTTGCATCATTATCATAATCATCATTTAGACTTATGCATTTATATTTCTTGTCATGACTGTTTTCATGAACATGTGTTTCCTTTTGACAAATTTGAATAGATTACAAAATCTCTCCCTCCTTAAACCAACCCGCCACTGTCCTCCTACCTAATCTGCTATATTCACCATTGTTTCATACCACTTTGGACTATAAAACCCACCCATATGTCTTTATTACACATAGCCCACTTTCTACTCACCCGTAACAGCACCACACATTATCTCTCTTATCACCACATACATCTTTATCTAACCATCCTGTTGTAGGTACAGATAGGCATGCAGTTCCCCCTAGTTTCCACCAAGACATCTCTATTGCTATTGGGTCACCCTCCTGTCCCTTTTCTGCTTCACCAATTTCTTCCAGTGACATCTCTGTTGTAGGTTCTGCCTCTACTGTAAACCCTTTAACTATGACAACTTCTTCCTCTACCTTTCCGATTGGACTGAATCTGGTGGTTGATTTCTCTTATTATTTGTTGTAGTAGGATACCATTTTATCATCCTCTTTTCCTGCCTCGATGCTTATAGTTAGACACCCTATGGTATTTTATTCATAGTGGCCAAAGACAGCAAGTCTGGTTGTTTCCGCTATCGCTGTTACTCCTTCATCTCGAGTAATGTCCTCTCCTACCTTTGAACCCATTGTATTCTCTGATACTGACATGTATGAGGTTTGACATGATGCTATATGTGATGAAAATCAAGCTTTGCACTCTAATCACACTTGGTCTTTAGTTCTTTTTATCCTTCAATGAATGTTGTAGGTAGTCGATAGATGTACAAGATAAAACGTTTTGTTGATGGCAACATTGAGCGCTATAAGGCGCGCCTAATTGCTAGAGGTTTTACTTAGCAAGAATGCATTGATTACTCTGAAATGTTTAGTTCGATTATTAATTAGGTAATCGTCAGCTTAATCTTTACGATTGTGGTTTTGTGTAATTAAAAGATCCATCAACTTGATATTCACAATGTTTTCCTCAATGATGTTTGTACCGAAGATGTTTACATGAAACAACCTTCAGGTTTTGTTGAATATGCTCTTCCACTCATATGTGCCGATTGCATAAGTCCTTGTATGGTTTAAAACAAGCATTGATGGCATGGTATACTTATCTGAGTGATTTTTTGCTTATAATTGGATTTTCGCGTCTCTAAGGTTGACACCTCCTTATTTATCTTGTTTGTTGGTACTAATATCCATAGTTTTAAGACCCGGCTCGATCCAAGGCCCGGGTTCCGAGTTTTGACCGTGTCAGCCAGGTCAATGTTTTTTTTTTAAAATCAAAACAATGTTATTTTAGTAAAAAAAAATAAAAATAAAAGTCAACGGGTTTTGTGGCCGGTCTTGCCGGGTTCAACCCCGCTAGGTCAGTCAGGTCACACCGAGTTTTTCCTTCCTTTATTTTTTCTTCAACCCAGCCCTGTTCCAGCCTCGGGTCGGCCGGGTCCTTGGTCAACCCGCTGGGCCGGGCCGGGTTTCAAAAGTATGCTAATATCTTTTATCTTTTGGTGTATGTTGATGGTATCCTGCTTATGGGCAACAACTCTCTTATTCTTCACCGCCCAATACAGTTACTGAGCTTATAGTTCAAGTTTTGTGACTTAGGTGTAGTTCATTATTTTCTAGGTATTGAAGTTCAGTCCACCGTTTAGGTTTGATGCTATGCCAACATAAGTGTATTCTTGATATCCTTACTCGGGCTAGTATGACTTCCTGCAAACCGGTTGATACCCCAGTTTCTACTTCAAAAGTTACCATACTATCAAATGTTCTGTTTTCTAACCCTACACGGTTTCATCAAATCGTGGGTGCTATTCAATATCTCACCTTTACACGCTCAAACATCTACTTTGCTATTAATAGAGTCTGTCAATTTATGTATGTTCTTACAGATTCTCATAGAGGTGCCGTTAAATGTATTCTTCACTATCTTAAAGGTACGACATCCTATGGTTTCCATATCACTCGTAGTTCTTTTTTTACTCTACATGGTTTTACGGTTGCATATTATGTAGGTAGTATTGATTATTGCAAATCTATGGGTGGCTACCTTATTTTTTTTGGTTAGACACCGATTTTATGAAAGTCAGGCAAGCAACGCACAGTTGTTCACTCCTTTACAAAGGTTGAGTATAAAGCCTTAGCAGACGACACTATTGAGGTTATATGGCTTCAATATTTATTAATAGATCTGCAGATTTCGTCTACCTCTGCTCCTACCATTTGTTGTGATAATCTTGATGCTCTTTATCTATCTGCAAATCCTATCTTTCATGTCCGTACTAAACATGTTGAAGTTGATTATTATTTTTATATGAGACCAGGTTGCGAAGAAAGAATTCAAATTCGTTTTTATCTCCTCTTAGGATCACCTTGCAGATGTCTTTACTGAGCGCTTTCCACTGCTTCATTCACTGCTTTTCGTTACAAGCTTTGAGTCGATCCTCCACTCTCGGCTTGAAAGGGCATATTATAAATGTGTGTGTGTGTATAGGAATTCATGTAGGATTATTCCAATGTTATGATTCCTATAGTTATTGACGTGTACTACCTCATACATATAAATAGAAAAGGTTGACTAAGAAATAAGTCAAGCCATTTTATTATTTTCAACTGTGATTAATTGATTTATATGTGATCTTGCGTTGGGTAACAAAATTTAAAATGCATAAACATTTGTCGGTGTTTTATAAGCATTATATTTATATTTGTTGGATAATTTTGTTGTATGTTTTTCTAATTTATGTTCATCATTTCAATTTTTAGAGATACTTTTTTTTATTGTTGGTTTATCTTGAGTAATTATTGGCTTGGAGATCATTTCAAACAAAACAATTTTTTTTTTTGAAAAACTTCAATGGAATTACTAATGAAATATTATATATATATATATATATATATATATTATATATATATATTAAAAAATATATATGATTGATTTGTCAATAAACAATGGATTATAAAATTTAATTTTTGGAAGTGAATATTCCATTAGTATTCTAAATTATGGATGAAAATAATGTAATAAAAAAAACATGACAAGATATTTTGGATGACAATATTCTTGGCAATCATTAATACCAATGAGATTTTTTCTAAATATTCACAGATATTCTATTAACTTTTCCTAATTTTCTGATTGTGTGACTATCGCATGCCACAAAATTGTTTCATTAATTGTTTTATGATTTCCTCAAATATCAATTCATATGAGAATGGACCCAATCCATTGTATTCTTCCTACATAATCCAATAATACCAATATAAGTCCAAAATGCATTTGTGATGGATATATGCTGCATGTTAAAATATTCACATAAAATAATTAAGTTAGATTTAAATAATTATTTGGGTTGGCTGATGGTTTTCTTTCTCCACCAAGTATCTATAATAAGGGGGAAAGTATATTGAATGCCCTAAATTAACATTACTTGTGCTTGCAATTGAATTTTTATAGAACTGGTGTTTTCCCATGATGGAAACTTTAGGACAGTATCAACTAGCTAATAAAAGTACTATTCACAACTGAATCCTCATAAAAAAACTCAACTATGCTCTAAATTTTCTTCACAATTTCATCCTAGTCTTTCTATCTAATTAGAACATGATATAGTATTTTAAAAATCATATATCTCCCACGTGAATTATTATAAAATGCTCTTATGGCATAATTCATTGATTAAAAACTATACTAATTAAATCATTTTTATTTTTGTATCTTTACCCTCTATATAACCATCAAAAGGGAAAAATGGTGGCTTTAGAGATCAGACATTCTTCTATTTTTCTTTTAT
The DNA here is from genome assembly GCF_005239225.2 of Populus alba. Classification (NCBI taxonomy): domain Eukaryota; kingdom Viridiplantae; phylum Streptophyta; class Magnoliopsida; order Malpighiales; family Salicaceae; genus Populus; species Populus alba. The sequence goes on along the minus strand of NC_133301.1, from coordinate 4,067,018 downwards.
AGATCAAGGTGGTTTAGGTTAAAATTAAAACTCAAACCCTAATTTTTTTATTAATTATAGGTCAAGGTGGTTTAGTTTAAAATTAGAACTCAAACACTAATCTTTAAGTCAATGATTTGATCGCTTGATAAAAGCATTCGAAATATTTTTGAAATTTGGGAAATTTCAAGTAATTTTTGGTTTGATCAAATTTATACTTTAGTTACAACTTTTAAATGTCGTAAAGAGCATTCAATTATGTTTTTAGATTAGGGATAGCAAGCCCAAAATAAACATACAAAACATAAACTATTGAAAGAAATTGTCATAAACTCGAGAGAAAGGAGTAAGGTTGCTAAATTTACTTTTAATTTTGTTCTTTTCACTATCTTATAATGACTAATGATATAGTCGTGAAAAATTAGGGCATATTTTTTTTTTTTTAAGTATTTTGTTTGTTTGTAAATCTATATTATATTATATTTATTATCAATAAATTTATTGCCAGTACCAATACTACTAATAAGAATTTTTTTGATAAACTATTTTTATTCATGAATCCATCAATAACATACATAACAATAAATTATCAGCATAATTATCAATAGAAATTTCTATCAGTAAAATTAGTGAATCAGTGATATAAGGTAACATGGAAATAAGTATTTAGCATAGTAATGGTTCTCTGAGCTACGACGAGTCGTCTTTTGCTCTTTGCATATTTCTGTGGCTGGGTGAAAATAAGTTGTTGGCTAGCATTGAAAGGCACCGTTAGACATGTAGGAGGCTCTGTGAAAAGTTTGGCATAAAATTTATGTAAGCTAAATTAAAGTCCTCCTTACCTGAAATAGTGGAATGCTCACTGGTTGCTTTCTCCGCTATTGAGTTGAAGTCTTAATGGTGAAGGACAGCCTTTACGGATCTGGTTGTTTCACATGATACGAGTCTTATTTTGTCCACTAACTCCATTAAAAGATAGCAGCTACTGCGGGAGAGTGGCAGGTTTTTCACATTGATTTCCATCTTAGATTATTGATTACCATTTTACTAGAACAGTAGTTCCTCTTCTGTCTACCCACACACTCAATAACTCTGTTGTGATAATGTAAAGAATAATATGTGATGCTGACGGTTAAGCCTGGTTTTGGGATTCGGTAATAACAGCCTTTTCCTCAACCTCAGTTCGAGGATTCAGGCGATGGTCACCTGTTCCTTCTACGACTTTGTTTTTTATAATGGGCAATTTGTGCCAAGGCTAAGAAAAAAACTGTTAGAAAGCTTAAGCTTTTAACAGGATATGTCTGCTTAATTTTTATCAAATAAATGGGGATGGTGAGATTACTCGTGACCACCTTCATCAAAACTGATAAGCCTATTGACATATGAAGACATCATTTGAGCCCTCATGTACGTAGTATGTTTTCTTGGAGGTTGATGAAGTACTTCTTATGTGGCGAAATAAGATCATGATTTTCTTAGTGCTGAATCCTTGGAACTTGTAAATTCCTGTCATTGGATCTGAACAGTATTATAGAATGTATATCATGTATATCTATACATAGGATATTAATGTAATGTAAGATTAATCCAATGTTGTAATCCCCACGGTTACTATCGTATTCTGCCCTACATATATAAATAGAAAAGGTTGGCTAAGGCCAAACCCAAGACATTCAGTTATTCTCAACTTGGTATCAGAGCTCTAAATAAACTAAAACACTTCTTCTCCTTCTTTGCAATGGATTCTTCTCAGCCGGCAGATTTCTTCTCCTCTGCAGCAGCACTGGTTGTTCAGCCGCAAGACAACTTTCTTCTTCAGCCTCAATTCTGCAATGGCCACAACATACTAATATTGGCCATGCTCTTCTCAATCCGGACAATGCTCCTCTGCTGCCATCTTCTTCTGCTGAAGCCACCGCAGTCTCTGCCGTGGCAATCGTGTCCCTCTCCCATACTCATCAGGTCATCTCTCTGAAATTAACAAACACCAATTATTTGTATTGGCGAATGCAGATGAAGCCATATCTCTTAGGCCAAGGAGTTTTCGGTTTTGTTGATGGTTCAAACTCCTGCCCCTCTCCACATATTCTTGCTGCCGATGGTGCTACTCTTTAGGTATCTCAATCCTTTCTTTGTTGGAAACAACAGGATCAACTAATTCTAAGTGCCTTACTCTCTTCGCTATCCATGGAAGTTCTTCATCTTGTTGTTGATTGTCCAACCTCATGTTCGGTCTGGCTCACACTTGAGCAAGCTCTAGCCTCTACATCCAATTCCCGTATTATGCAATTACATGGCTCTCTTCAAGACCTTCGACAAGGTGATGATTCGGTAACTCAATTTTTGCAAAAAGCTAAGACTTTATTTGATGAGCTAGCAGCTGCTGGCCGGCCTATCTCGCTAACCAATTTTAATCTCTATGTATTTCGTGGTCTTCGCGGAGAATTTAAGGACTTAGTAACAAGTCTTATTACAAGGGCAGAACCTCTATCATATGCAGATTTGCTTAGTCATCTGCTAACTCATGAATTTATTCATAAATCCTCTCATTTGTCTATGGGATCTGCTGCCATTCACGCACCATTGCTGCCCACGCCAAACATCCCACCTTCAGCACTACTGTCTCAACGTCAGCCTTCTGCTCAGTTTGGACGAAATAGGGGGCGTTCCTATGGCAGCTGGCGTCCTCCACAAACCGCTCATAGAGGGTTTTGAAATACTGGCTCCAGGTCTGATTTTCGTAACTTTCAAAACACTTACAATTCTGCAGCTGGCAACGAAAATCGACACAGCAGCTGGCAAGGAAATTGGCAGCGTCGAGGATCCAATTCTCGCTGCCAGCTATGCCAGGCCTTCGGACACACTGCTCCTCAGTGTTCCCAACTTCAGCAACGTAGCTATGGTCAGCAACATAGTGCCAATTTGGCACTCCATAATCCTACAGGTATAGCTGAATGGTTTTCGGACACCGGTGCAAACCAACACGTCACACCCGACCTTGCAACCTTGACTGCTTCAAAACCATACAATGGTAATGATAATTTGCATGTTGGTGATGATAAGGGACTTTCCATATCTAATATTGACCATACAAAAATATATAACCTACATCGTTCATTCACTTTATCCAATGTTCTACATGTTCCTGCAATCACGAAACCTCTGCTTTCTGTTAAGAAATTTTGTCTCGATAATAATGTTTATTTTGAATTTCACCCTTTTCTATTTTATGTCAAGGATCTCAACACCAATGAAGTACTTCTCTCAGGTCAGAGTAAAGATGGTCTCTATACTTTGTCCAAGTTCAGGTCTTCCGTCCTGTCAACTCCTCAAGCCTATTGGTCTCCCTGCACCTCTGCCTCTGCTGATTTGTGGTATCGTCGCCTAGGTCATCCTACCTCCCGCATTTTTAAATTTTTAGTCTCGAAAAATAAGATCATTTGTAACAACAAAAGTCTTAATTTTCAATGTCAAAGTTGTCCCTTAGGAAAATCATCATGCTTGTCTTTACGACCCTACTGGTCACAAAACTTCTGCTCCGCTTGAATTAATTTTTAGTGATGTGTGGGGTCCTGCTCCCTTTTTTTCTTCGGATGGTTATTGTTATTTTTTTATATTTGTTGATGCGCACACAAAATATATATGATATTATCCACTTGTTGCAAAATCTGATGTTTATTCTGTTTTTCATCAATTTCAAACTCTTGTCGAACGTTAGTTTTCTTTAAAAATAAAATCTGTTCAAACTGATTGGGGCGGTGAGTATCGCAAACCCTCCACTTTCTTCCAAACTATTGGTATTCATCACTGTCTGATATGTTCACATACTCATGAACAAAATGGGATGGTAGAAAGACGTCATAGGCATATTGTGGAAACCGGTCTTACTCTTCTAGGTCAATGTAAAGCTCCTTTTTGTTTTTGGAATTATGCATTTGATACTTCGGTTTATCTCATTAATCGTATGCCTACTCTTGTTCTTGATAATCGATCTCCTTTTGATTGTTTGTTTCAACGGTCTCCTGATTATCAATTTTTACGTACTTTTGGATGTCTATGTTTTCCTTTCTTGCGTCCCTATAATAATCACAAATTGGATTTTTGGTCTTCTCCTTGTGTATTTTTTTGCTACAGTCCCTCTCACCTTGGTTATAGATGTTTTGATATTGAATCTCATCGCATGTATATCTTCCGTCATGTCCGTTTTCATGAAAATGTTTTTCCGTTTGATAAATCTGAACAGATTGCACGGTTCCCACTCAAACCCATACACCATCTCCTATTACCATCCTCCCAAATCTCACCCACTCACCACTGTTTACAGCTCAAAATCCATCCCAACCCGCCTCTGCCCCTGCCCTGCCCTTACTGCCGATTCAAACACCATAGCCTCCATATTTCCCTTGCCGCTCACCCCATGCATCTTTATCTAACCATACTGTTGCAGATACAAGTTGCAGCTCAGTGTTTCTTACTCTCCAGCACGAAGTCCTTGCGAATAGTGGGAGATCCTCTGACTCGTCTTCAGCTTCTCTTTATTCTGCCACTAATCTGATTTCTACAGACTCTGCCTCTACTGCCAGCTCTCCACTTGCAGCAGCCTCTTCCCCGGATTCGTCTCCTGGACTGAATCTGGTGGTGGATCTCTCAGCCTATCCACTGCATCATGACACCTCTGTCATGCCTCCTTCACCTGCGTCACAGCCAGTGCTCAGCCGACACCCTATGATCCTTTGATCACGGCAGCCCAAAAATGCCAATATGGTGTCCTCTGCTGTCGCTAATGCAGCTCTCACTCGGGTATTGCTCTCTCCTTCCTCTGAACCTGTTGCCTTTTCTGATGCAGATAAATATGTGGCTTGGCATGATGCCATGTGTGATGAGATCAAGGCTTTACGATCCAATCATACTTGGTCTCTAGTGCCCTTTCATCCATCGATGAATGTTGTGGGCAGCCGATGGGTATATCGCATCAAACGTCGTGTTGATGGCAACATCGAACGTTATAAAGCCCGTCTAGTTGCTAGAGGCTTTACTCAACAGGAAGGCATTGATTATTCTGAAACTTTCAGCCCAGTTATTAAGCAGGCCACCGTCAGATTAGTCTTTTCCATTGCAGTTTCCCGCAATTGGAAGATTCATCAGCTTGATATTCATAATGCCTTTCTTAATGGTGTTCTTACTGAAGAGGTCTACATGAAACAACCTCCAAGTTTTTGTTGATTCTACTCTTCCATCTCATGTGTGCAGGTTGCACAAGTCACTATATGGTTTAAAACAGGCACCAAGGGCATGGTACACTCGTCTGAGTGATTTTTTACTCTCTATTGGTTTCCTTGCCTCCAAGGTTGACACTTCCCTGTTTATCTTATCTGATGGCACTAATATCTTCTATCTTCTCGTCTATGTTGATGATATTCTGCTTATAGGCAGCAACTCTGCCATGCTCCATCATTTAGTCCAGTTACTAAGCTCTGAATTCAAGCTACGTGACTTAGGTGATGTTCACTACTTTCTAGGTATTGAAGTTTAGTCTACAGGTATGGGTCAGATGTTGCGCCAACAAAAATATATTCTTGACATCCTCACTCGGGCTGGTATGACTTCCTGCAAACCGGTTGACACTCCAGTTTCTCCCTCTAAACTTGCTCTACAGCCGGATCATCCATTTTCTGATCCCACACGGTTTCGTCAAATTGTGGGTGCTCTTCAGTATCTTATATTCACTCGCCCAGATATCTGTTTTGCTGTTAATAGAGTCTGTCAGTACATGCATGCTCCTACAGATTTCCATTGGGCTGTTGTTGAACGCATACTCCGCTATCTCAAAGGAACGACATCTTATGGTTTTCATATCACTCGAGGTACCTCCTTTGCTCTTCATGATTTTACAGATGCCGATTGGGCTGGGAGTATTGATGATCGCAAGTCTACGGGTGGTTATCTTGTTTTCTTTGGTCAAACATCGATTTCATGGAAATCCGGCAAGCAACGTACAGTTGCTCGCTCTTCCACTGAGGCTGAGTGTAAAGCCTTAGCAGATGGTACTGCTGAGGTCATCTGGCTTCAATATTTGTTAACAGATCTTCAGGTTCCCTCCATCTCGGCTCTTACTATTTGGTGTGATAATCTTGGCGCTACTTATCTCTCGGAAAATCCTATCTTTCATGCTCGTACTAAGCATGTTGAGGTAGACTATCATTTTGTTCGTGACCGGGTAGCAAAGAAGGAAATTCAGATTCGGTTTATCCCCTCTCAGGATCAACTTGCTGATGTCTTCACCAAACCACTTTCCGCTGCGTCCTTTACTGCTTTCAGGTTCAAGCTTCGGGTCGATCCTCCACCCTCAGCTTGAGGGGGCATATTATAGAATGTATATCATGTATATCTATACATAGGATATTAATGTAATGTAGGATTAATCCAATGTTGTAATCCCCACGGTTACTACCGTATTCTGCCCTACATATATAAATAGGAAAGGTTGGCTAAGGCCAAACCCAAGACATTCAGTTATCCTCAACTAACAGATCTTCACTTCTTAAGCAAGAACCATTTCCTTCTCTTCTTTTTTCTGCCTAATTGTTCATGCTCTTCCATTTAGAAGTGATTTTATGCTCTTTCCCTTTCTGGTTCTTGTTCATTTTAAGTTGAGGAGCTGTTTCCATTCTGAATTTTCCTTCTTATAAGCTGGTCAGTATGGAGAAATCATTCTTTATTAATTGCATATGACTGTAGGAAACAACCTAGATTGTAATTTTAATTACACAGACAAATCGAGATACATTTGATTTGTAAGATATCGAGAAGCCATCAACAACATATGACTGCAACTCCTCAAGACAAAGGCCATATATATGCAAACTATCACCATCAGCAACATACTCCAGCGATATTTGATCATTGGGTAGTAATGCTTTAATCTCGTATATATACATTCTGCTGGTGCAACTCCTTAGCAGCGTTGAACTGGTGATCAATTGAAGAGGTATGATAGCTAAATCTCACAACTCCAATTGATCAATGATTTTACTTCTTTGGCACCCAGCATCCATGTAATCCATAAGGTAGACCGTAAGGGAACTTTGCTCTTGCAATCTCTTCAAATGTGGATCCGTCAAGTAACAGTGCGTAACCATCTCCATTTTTCTCACTGATCATGGAGATCAGCAAACCTGCGACCATTTCCATAGAATTAATAATTAAAAAGAAGATTTAGTCAAGAAGTCACTGGCTAAACTTTATTCTTTAATCAAATATTTGAGGTGTTTGTTACGTTAACAAGACTCAAATCAAAAAGCAATATCCAGAAGTGATACTCTTATTGAATTTTGTTGATTGGACTTTTTCTTCTTCGATATAATTAGGGTTACAGGGGGAACATAAGCATGTAGCTCGTTTATAAAATAGTCTTTGGATGAGTCAAATTCCTTGTACAATATCCATGTATATTTCTGATAACATGTAAAAAAGAAAACAAGTGTTTCAGTTAGGGTTTTCAACTGCAAAGGAATAGACAAACCTCAATATATGTACAGAACAGCCCTTTCGAGCCAAATGGATCTCATATTTCGATTATTTTTTTTTTTTGAGGATGAGTACTTATTCATAGTAATTAAAATGTTTGGTAAACAAGAAAATGTGATAGCATTTACTAACCATCATCCTCTTCTGTAGCACCTGGGCGAGCCACAAAAAATGGTTCCGAGGGCACAGCGCCCTCTTCGTACCAATTCTTTGCCTTCTTCTCGAACAAATCAATCTACGTTTGGTATTTACCAAAAACAACATTAACATTAACCTTCCAAGAAGTTAAGAGATGTTAAACCATTTGCATGAAATTGCAAACCATTTTTTTAATTAAAATTAAAAAACCAATTGCAAGAAATTGAAAGTCGAAGGGAATATATATGTATAGAAAGTAATTTTGGTATGTAGTCGTGAACTTTTAGAAGGTGTTTGGCTTGGAAGTGTGATGGTTTTTTTTTAAAATATAATATATTTTAAAAAAACTATAAAAACATGCTTTTTACTTAAAAAAACATAAATTACCTCACATCCAAACACTCCCTTACCTTAGTGAGGGTGTTGGGGAAGTTACAAGGGCGTTGGGCTCCACAAGCATAAGCATATCTATATTTTTTGCCCAAATACGCAGGGTTAAAGCTGCACATGTCCATTCCTTTCCCATGCTCTTCTGGATCCAATGCTGCCTCCAATTTTCCATATGGGCTCCCATCCAAAGGAATTATGAACCTCCCGACCCTACGTACAAATACGTGCAACACTAAATTATTAATCTCTCCCATGCATCTAGCTAGTTGTTACTCTATATCATGGCATCAAAAACCACATCTTCTTTGTTAGACAACGTAAATTTCTTTAAATATATAGTTTCAGCTCAACGTCATGCATGAGCTCATTATCCGAACTGAAGAAATTAAAAAAAAAAAAAGTATAATAATTAATTGTGGAGCAACTACATAAAGAGGACAAATTAACTAAATGATGATAGAATAGTTTTTGACAAACATATACATGTCTTTGTTTACAATAAGCATAACATCATTGACAAAGAATAAATTAACGATAAAAGGGAGATTGATTAATTAATTAATCAATTACGTACCTAGCATCTGGCAAGACATCTTCACCCATGAAAGCCCGAAGATTTTGTAGCCTCAGCCTCTCCAAAATAGTCGTGTCCGCATTATGCTCACAGCAATCGGCAATGATGGCAGTCACCCTCCCATCTTCATCTTTCTCTTCATAAGCATTGATGAAATGGAAAGTTACATATAGAGGCACTTCCACACTTGCCACCTTCAAAAATCCCAAAAAATAATACCATATAAAGTCAAATCTACACATAAATTAACTTGCAATATGATTAATCATATGACCATTAATGGTCCTGATCATAATTAATAATGATGATGATTTAAGAGAGGAGAGAGTGGACTTACTATATTGCCACTAGCTTTACACATAACATGCATAAACCCTTTGGAATCCGGGTGCCACTCAAACTTGTACAATGGTGTGGGCTCAGCTTTTAGTAGATTTTGTGCACAATATCTCAATGGCATTTCTGGCACTATCACATAATGTTCAGTAACCGGAAACGAGTGGACCCATCCGGGAGCAGGCCCTCCACGACAATCCACCCGTCCGATTACTTTCCTCTCGTTACTTCCAGGTTCCATCCTCACCACCAAGTATCCAGGCTTCAACAAATCAGGCAACAAAGTTAAGAACTCAGTGTCTGTCACAATTGGATGAGCCGAATGTATTAGACCTCCTAGTGAATCACTGTATTCAAATTTTCCTAATGTGTCCAATGTGTTTGGATCAACAATTATTGACCCTTTTTGTGTTTCTGTTAAGCAAACAACACGTCCATCGCCGAGCTTGACCACGCCAGTGTTGGCGTTATCAGTCAATGATGCCCCGGAGAAGAGGTTAGCTAGCTCTCCTATGTAGGCGAGGAAATTATCAAGCTTTGGAACCTCAGAGAATTCACGGTAACATAGTTTGTTGTTGTTCTTTGCAGCCTTGTAAGCCTCCGATTCGATTTGGCGGTGGCCAGCTGTTAATCGACCATTTTCGAAATGGAGTCTGACTAACGTGGCATAGCCATCGAAAAGGTGCCGGAAGTTGTAGCTTCCTATGTGCCACAGGCCTGGACCATTTCTAAGATACGTTCCATTCTGCATGAAATCAAATTCAGGAGATTAACCAACACTAATTAAAACAAGGATTTAAATTTAACTCTTCCGTTTAAGGTCAGGAGATACGTTTTGTTTTAATTCTATGTAATAGTAGTGTATATTGTATGTTGTATGATGGTATGATATTTACTTGATTTACAAAGTTCGGAAAATATTCTTTATATGGATGCGCAGTAGCTCGATCTTACATCTGAATGAAGGGCAAGGAATGATTTGAGCGCCACGATGAGTCATATAGTATAAATAAAAGGATTATTGTAAAATTAATAAAATATGGATTCTTTCCTCCCATATCTTGGACCAGTTACATGACAAAGCTATTTGTAGCTCATTTTATATGCTGAAAAAAGAACGAATTAATCTCAAACTAACAAATGCTCGAGGTTTTCATGTCATGTAGCTTAACGCAAGAACATAATAAGAGAGAATTAACAAATGAAAATCTTGATGGTAAGTTGCTATACATCTTTCTGTGTATGAAATTGTGTTGATGATGAGAAAATAAATCCTTGCCAAAGGTATTTCCTTGCTAATCATATATATATATATATATATATATAATGTCTGTGATAGCCGTACAGGTAATTGAAAGATTCTACATACCAGCCATAAAGGAATTTCTCCTTCAACTACAAGCTCTCCTTCCCATCTCTCTTGCTGGACACTAGTCCATGCAACATGATTCCTATCACCAGCAAGTTCCTTCTCTAGTGATGGAATCACGGTTGGTGCTTGGGTTGCAACTTTAGTGACCACTGAGTCTCGAGGGTCATGTTTTCTTGCGAAAATACCCTTACCAAAGGAAAGCCCTCTTCTTTTGCTCTCATACTGATCAGAAACCATTGCATTTGATGGTGAAATGCAGCGAACAGTTTTGGCTGAAAATGCCAAGGAAGCCATGAATTAATGAAGTTATATTAAGAGAGAGATTTGTCTTAATTATGTAGTAGATGGTTTTGAGATTGCTAGGGCTGTAGAATGGCATGTATTTATAGGGATACCCAGAGAGACATACAAAGTTGGATAGACATGGGGATTCGTTTTTGGCATCTTAATTAGTGGAATTCCATTACACTATAGGCCATTGCTTACGTTATTTGTCCTTTTTAATCAATATAAATTAATCAATCTAGTGTGGGTGTACTCCATGTTAAAGAAAAAAAAGATGCTCCTGGCTTGTATGTGCAACCTCACTTGACTTCTTAGACATAAATATATATGTTCAAATCTTCTAAACCGATGTAGGGCTGGCACATATACAATTATTAATATATTAATTCTTTTAAATTGTTTAGATTACTTTTTATATATTTTTTAAGAAGTTGTAAATTTATTAGTATTATAGAATGTATATATATAGGAAATACTATAAAACTACCATAGTGTTGTAATCTTTACCCTTACTATTGTATATTATCCTACACATATAAATAGAAAAGATTGACTAACTAATAAGTTAAGCCTTCTATTATTCTCAACTTGGTATAAGAGCCTTAAATAACGTAAAACTCCTTTTCCTTCTCTTTAATGGACCTTTCTTTTCGGCCACTAGTGTAGACTTCCTCTGCTTCTACTGCACCACCGGTGCAAACCTTATCCTCTACTGCACCACCATTATAGACTTTCTCTTCCCCGTGCATTAGAGGCTTCCCTTGCTCTTATCATGTCCTTGCAAAACTTGTTCTATTCCTTTGTTATGCATTCTGCTCCTGTTGATGTTAGCCAAAATCTTACCACCATGGATGTTTCAAATTTTCAGACTTCTGTTACCGTTGTTATTGCCGTTCATCTTGCTTCAGTGGATGCTATTGTTCCACTCTTTAATACCTATCAAGTTATTTCTCTAAAACTTACAAACACAAATTACTTGTATTGGTGAATGCAGATGAAGCCATGTCTCTTTAAACAAGGCATTTTCCAATTTGTTAATGGCTTTCTCTAGTGTCTTTTTTCTCATGTGGTTGCTGCTGATGGTATTTCTCTTTAAGTTAATCATTTTTTTCTTCATTAAAAATAACAGGACCAATTTATTCTAAGTGCATTGCTTTCTTTGCTTTCAATGGATGTTCTTCATCTTATTGTTGATTGCCAAACCTCGCATTTTGTTTGGCGCACTTTTAAGCAAGCTCGCGCTTCTCCATCTAATACTTGTATTATGCAACTTCATGGTTCTTTTCAAGATTTTCAATAAGGTGATAATTCGGTCCCTAGGTTTATGCAAAAAATTAAGGCATTATTTGATGAATTAGCTGTTGTTGGCTAGCCAGTTTTGTTATAAGACTTTAATTTGTATGTGTTTCATTGTCTTCGGGGTGAGTTCAAAGACTTGGTAACAAGTCTCATGACCAAGGCAGAACCTCTTTCATTCATCTCCTAACTCATAAATTTCTTCACAAGACCTCCCTTCAATCTATGGGTTATGCCGCCATCAATGCTCATTTACCAAACCAACTCCTTTCAGCTTTTGTTGCCCAACATCGATCTTCTGGTTCCTTTGGTAAAGGCAGAGGATGATTTTAGAGAGGGTAGGTTCCAATTCTAGCAATGGTAAAGGAAACAAGTCTGCTTCCAGGTCTGCTTTTTATAGCTTCAACAAACCTTCTAACAATGACTGAAGACAGGGAAATGGGAAGCAAAATAGGGGTAATACGGCTCTTCACAGTGGTCTAATGTATGGTGTCAGTTATGTCAAGTCTCGGCCACATAGCCCCTCATTATGCTCAACTTTAGCGCCATGGCCAACAGTCTAGTGTAAATCTAGCGCTGAGTAATATTTTCTCAATAAGTTATGTTGATTGGTTTCCTGATATCGATACTAATCAACACGCCACACTTGATCTTGCAAATTTAACAAGGTTCAAACCATATCTTGGTAATGATCACTTTCATGTTAGTGATGGTAAAGGACTTTCCATATGTAATATTGGTCATACTAAGATACACACACCACATCGCACTTTCACTTTGTCTAACGTTTTTCATGTCCCACATATTCAAAAACCTTTGCTTTTTGTTCAAAAATTCTATCTTGATAACAATTTTTATTTAGAATTTCACCCCTTTATGTTTTATATCAAGGATCTCGACACCAAGGCATTGTTTCTTTTCGGTCAGAGTAAAGATGGTCTTTATGTTTTGACCAAGTCTTTTGTCATATCAATTCCTCAAGCTTATTGATCTCTTTGCGTATCTGCTTCTACTAATCTATGGCATCGTTGACTGGGTCATCATACTTCCTGTATTTTTAATTTTTTAGTCTCTAAAAATAAGATTGCTTGTAACTCTAAATGCCTTAATTTTCAGTGTCAAACTTATATGTTAGGAAAATCATTGCGTCTATCTTTAGGATCTACGAGCCACAAAACTTCTATTCCACTTGAATTAATTTTTAGTGATGTTTAGGGTCCTGATCCTTTTTTTTCATTTGATGGTTTCTGCTATTTTATTATTTTTTCTTATGTATATACAAAATATATATGGTATTACCCTTTTTTTGCAAAATATAATGTTTATTATGTTTTTCATCAATTTTAAACTCTTGTTGAGCGTCACTATTCATTAAAAATTAAATTTGTTCAAACAAAATATATAAGTAAATACCACAAGTTATCCACTTTTTTTAGACCATTGGTATTCATCATTGTCTAATTTGTCCTCATACTTATGAACAAAATAGAACAGTTGAACATCATCATAGGTATATTGTGAAAGCTGGTCTTACTCTTCTAGGACTGTGCAAAACAACATTAAGATTTTGGAATTATGCTTTTGAAACCTCCATTTATCTTATCAATCGAATGCCTACTCTTGTCCTAGACAATAAATCTTCTTTTGATTGTCTTTTTCAATGGTCTCTTGATTATCATTTATTGTGTATGTTTGGGTGTCTTTGGTTTTTGTTTATGCGTCCCTATCATAATCATAAATTAGACTTTCGTTCCTCTTTATGTGTGTTTTTTGGCTATAGCTCTTCTCATCTTGGCTATCGTTGTCTTGACATAGCATCTCAATGCATTTATATCTCCTTTCATGTTTGTTTTCATGAACATGTTTTTCCTTTTGACAAATTTGTACAGATTGCACAATCCACCTCTCACTCTTTTAACTACTTCAATGTTGTTTTTCTACATAATCTTCTCCTCTCCCTACTATTTCATTCATATGGATTGCATAGTCCACCCATGTGCCCCTCCTTCTCATACACCTGTTTCTGCTCACCAGCAATAGCCCAACACTTTCACCTTGTCCATAACCACATGCATGTCTATCTAACAATCATGTTGCAAGTACAGGTACAGATCCACCCCCCTTTGCTTTGTAGCATATCAGGTATGTTGTTATTGATTCTTTTAGTTGTCCCACTACTGCTTCCCTATTATTTTCCAATTAATGTTCTGTTGTGAGCTCTACCTTAAAGGGATATGTTAGAGAATAATACAAATCATATCTTGGGACCTCAACTAATAATTTAAACTATTGGGTTGAGGTGGTTCTTTGACTAATAGAGACATATTATTTGAAAATAAAATATTTAATAATAGAATTTTGAATTAATATTTTTATGTAGTAATATTCCACATAATATTTTGAATTAAATTTATTATATGAAGTGAAATTATTAATAATGCTCTAATAATAAATGAAGTTTTTCATAGTATGAAGAACTAGCGAATCCAAGGACTAATCTTTAAAAATGAGTCTTTATAAAGTATTTGATTTAATTTTGTGGGACAACCAGCTCCAAGTTATGAATTTCAAGTGTTTTAGGTTTAAATGAAACAAATGAATTTCACAATGTGTTAACACTACATACTGGTTTGTATGCTTAAGTTCTTGGGTTGCCTACAGTATAATGCAATGTATCTAGAGGAATTTAAAAAGGCAATCCATTATCTTCATTTCTTTAAGCTGGCTATGAAAGGTCTTTTAGTCCTGCTTAATAGAACGATAGCTAACAACATCTTCAATGGTGTTACTATTTGGGTTTGAAGGTTAATTTCCACAAAAAACTCTCTTATCAGAATTAATATAGTCAATGATTTCTGTCTTGGCATAATTGATTTATTGAGATGTAAAGAAAGGTCTACTTGGAGACTGGTGAGAGAAAAGGTTTGGAATCATCTTTTTTTCTTGAAAAGAAAGCTGCTCTTTTTAGATAGAATTTTTTTCTTAATTAAGTTAATGCTTTCTAGCCTCCATATATACTTATATATACTTTGATATGATCTAAGTAAAGCCAGATTCGGATTTTGGCATAAGATTTCCAACCTTAAAAGTTTACTTTACTAAGCTAAACTTCAAATCAAACTGTTTTATTGACCTAAAACTTTACCAGAAGATTCCAGAAGTATTTGTTATATTAGTATAAAATTTCAGGCGTGAGAAAATTATTCCATTTACTTTCTTTCTGATGTGTAGTTTAGTATAGATCTATTAATAGATTGGTTTGGATTCATGAGGTTTACTCTATTAGAGAATATTATAAATCATATCTTGAAGTCTCACCTAATAGCTTAAGCTATTAGGTTGAGATGAATTTTTGACATGGTGTCAAAGCCTTAATGATCAAACTATCATGAGTTTGAATCTTAACACTCTCATTGCGATTTTCAAGTCCAAATAGATTTTATTTGAGGAAAAGTGTTAGAGAATAACACAAGTTTCAAGTCTCAGTTGTTATTTCCATGTCACTTTTTATATGAGAAAAACATTAACTTAAGTTACATGATTATAGTTTTGTTGTATTCATAAGATTATACTAACAATTCAATTATTAACCATATGCCAATTGTTTCTAGTGATAGTAACAAGTATCTATTATCAACTCAAAGTAATCGAGAAAAAAACACCAACAAAATATTCACCTGAAAACTTAAAGAATGTAACGTATATATCTTATTGCTCATTATGTCTCTACCAAACACTTATCTTATGTTATTCAAGGTCTTGTGAATCAAATGCTAGTTATCTCCATTCCTACAATGATATATGAAGCACTGAATGATCCCTAAATAGGTAGAAACCATGACTAAAGAGATTTGAGCATTCAAAAGAAAGAAAAAAGTCAAACATGGGATGTTGTGCCCTTACCAAAAAGAAAGAAACATTTTGGATATAAATGGGTATTCATGGTAATGCATAAGCTATATGACACTATTAATTGATATTGTCATAACCTAAATTTGACATTATTTGCTTTAATTATTTTTTAGGGTTTAAAATATAGGAATTAAAATATCAAGTATCAACATTTTATTAACGGTGTGATTTGTAAACTTTTAAAAATATTAGGAATTATAATGTATTTTAGTTCAAACAAACTATGCAAAAAAATTCATTTTCAATTTCGAATCAAATTTAAATTTGAAAAAATAGTATTGTTTGTGTTTGCTCATATGACTGTGAGACACTTGTATTATAATCTTATAAATACACATTCTAAGACATAAAATGGGAAGGGAGCAGACAAAAAAACTCTTCATATAAAGCAGATCTAAACACAAGAAATAAAGAAAAAAGTTATTCATTCATCTCTCTTGTCCCTTACTGTCATTGTATACATACACAAAACCAAGAGAATAAAACACACTAGCCTTATCTCTCCTAGCCATACATTTACAAGACAAGAGCCAACTTCTTTTTTCTTCCATTTTCCAATAAAAACAACCCATTAAATCATCAATACCTAGTTGCGAATCTCCTACCATTCCAACCACAATCAACTCCATTTCTTCTTAACCACAATAGCAATTAAAAGTCTTCTAAACCAACCCAACAACATCTCCTCATTCCTATGACAATTCCAACAAGAAGCAATATTACTATCATTAGCCTCATCCTAGTCAAGACCCAACAACAACCACCATTAAATGATCTTTTAGTAGTGATGACCTCATCTTCTTTTCCTATTTGCCATACACTAGCCCATACATGCCAACCATTTATGATAGTCTCCTCATCCAAAAACCAATAATAGAATCTCATAGCCTCAAACCATTACTGACCAACACTTTCTCCTCAACCATAATGCAAGGCAAACTTCACAGTAGATCCATAACAACCTAACAATAGCAATCAGAAGAGAGAAGAATAAATTATAGCAGAGAGAGAGAGAGAGAGACACACACACACACACAGAGATCTAAAAAAAAAAAAAAACTATTGTCTTATGTTTTGATTTCTTTGTTTTGTAGGTGGCAGTGTTCACATCGCCATCATAGGAAGAAAAAAAAGAAGGAGCTTAACCTTATCTATCTATTTTGTTTGTTTAACAAGCAGGCGCCATCACTATTTTTAAAACTCTGGCGACTCCAACAACTCTTCTTAATCATCCAACAATAAATTTTGGATGATTTAATGTGTTTTGATTAAATTTGATCATTGAAAATGTAATTGTTATGTGTGCAAATTAGTGAAAGATATGGGTTTGAGTGTTGCATGATTTTATTTTTTTAGCGTTTGTTAAAATAAACAACCAAAAAAGGAAAATAACAAAAAATATTAACCATTTGTTTTCTTAGAAAAATTTGCATTATGACCAAGCTAAGAAAAAAAGAAATATCTTTTGCATAATTTAGTGTTTGCTATATTGAGCATAAAAAACAAGCAAAAAATAGAAAACAAAATATTTTTTTAATTTTTAGCATCGTAAAAAATGTGTTTTTGACATTTGTATTTTGGCATTAAAAAAATGTGTTGTTTGTACATGTATTTTTGGGCTTAATAACAAGTTTATCAAGCTTATTAAAAGCTTGGTCCAAAAAGAAATCCCATTGGGCCTACATATAAAAAACAATAATCCAAATCCATTACTTTAAAATTTTGAAAATAAAAAATGACAGTTTTTTGAGTAAAACGGTCCAAAACCTATTTTTATCATTCTTAAAGGTCCAATAACCATTGTAGAACTCAACCTAGGATTGTTTAAGGTAAATGGATTCACGAAGAATGTTAACCCTCATAGTTATTGGCGCCAAAGTTATAAATATTGACTTTGGTGTTTTCTAGCACTAGAGTCAAGAATATCAACCACAATATTTATTGAGGCTAGAGTCAAGAATATTATAGGCATACTATTAATAGCATAACACAATAGACCCTTAGCAATTTAATACAAAACCAGTAATACAATTTACCTAAGATAGGCACTTTAGGGGTGATAACATCTATAAAAACCCGTAAAAAAGAGAATTAAACTAACCAATACTAGCAGGAAACATGAGGAAACCGATCAAAGAATAACTTAAAGGATACTAGGATATGAGTATCCAACATCCAACACAACCTACCTTATTTAAAAAGGGGTATAAATGCATTAAAAGGAAAAAGAGGTGATGTTTCCTCTCCTCCAAAACGTACAACACAACCCTAGTTGTAGCCATTCTCTTGTAAAATTTCCATCCAAACCACTCTTTTCATGTCACCCTCTTTAAATGCTTGAGTGAGAGGAGAGTTGAAGAGTGAAAAGAAAATAAAAAACATGAAAAGAGGAAGAGAATAGAGGGTCAGTTGGAACAACAAAGAGGAAGGGGAGAAAAAACAAAAAGAGGGAGAAGAAAACCATCAAAACCTCCCCCAAGTCCTGTCTAAAATCATGTGGTAAGAGTAACCTTTCTCTCATATTTGGTATTTTGAGATTTTGAAGCAAAATGAGAAGGAAACCCCAAATAAAATCACCTAGGGTTCTTACACCCTTGATTTCCAAATATTAAATAGAGAGATTGAAAAATTAGGATGTGAAGGGTGTAATTTCAGAGTCCATTACAAAAAAAAATGATGCATATTGAAGAACAAACCCTAACTAAAGCTAACTTGTTGAAGGGATGAAAGGAGAATGGAATGAGATGATGAAATGTGTTAATTGTGACCTTGATAAGCACTTAAAAAAATGTTTGAGTTGAAACAAAATTT
Organism: Populus alba; assembly: GCF_005239225.2. NCBI lineage: Eukaryota > Viridiplantae > Streptophyta > Magnoliopsida > Malpighiales > Salicaceae > Populus > Populus alba. The sequence goes on along the minus strand of NC_133301.1, from coordinate 4,048,398 downwards.
TTACATATGCTAATGCCTTATTTTGTATAATGAATTGAAAAACTTGTTTGATTATGAACTTAGAAGATTGATGTATGATAACATAGTGAGTAAACTAGAAGAGAAGAAAATGCTATGTTTGACCAAAATAAAGAACAATGAAGGAAACTATTATATGATGAACATCCTTAGAGAAACAAAATAAATGGTAGAAATTGAACTCACGTGAAATGTGAAATTAATTATTAGCTTGTGTTTTATGATTTGTAATGGTACAATTTAGAATAATGAAATGAACACTTGATGTTAATACCCCATGGAAGCTTAGATAGGAGAACCTTTGGAAATGTGCATGTTTGAACTTAATTGTATACTACTTGACAACATTGTGATGAACTTGATGAGATTATGGAAAGGAATATGATTCTTGAACATGCTTGATAGTACTTCGTAAGTTGGAATACCTAGAAAACCTTATGTCATGCTATAATGAATGAAAATTGATAATATCATATGAAGAACTCAAAGTATGCTTGTTAGGGAAGTGATATAGGCTTCAATCATCTTTGAAGAAAACAACAAAGAAAGACCTTCATAAATATAATAGTGATTAATAGGCTCTTTTTAACTGAGAGTAATGATGAGATTAGCTTCGGCTAATGGTATCCACATTAGATGACTAAGAATGAATTATGATATTAGCCTTGACTAATAATGATACTAATAGTTGCATTTGAAAATAGTCATTAATATGCTAAAGTAAAGAATAATGATGTGTCACTTACAATTAGGATTAAGGTTTAAGGATCGTAGACAAATTGACCAAAGTCAAGAAAGAATAATCATACATGGAAGAATGCTAAATCTATAAATGATTCCTAGACCATAATACATGTTATTAATTGATGTTGAATATAGATCAAAGAAAATAACACGGCATAAGGGCGTACAAAGATGTGAAGTAAAATGTTAAAAACATAGCTAGTAGGAAGTTATTAATGAAAATCTACCTCTTTAAATTGTTGACACTGTTATAAGTATATGTTCATTGTTGAATTATATTATAAGAAATTGTTTATTTACTTACATTGAGTTTGGTTTGTTAGAGGGATGTCTCATAGGCATAGCGCTTAGAAACTTCTTTTTAAGTTTTTGGTGATAAATATGTAATAGTATAAATAGGCAACTTGCATTTTGTAACAAACTATCCTACATGTTTTTTCCACCTTGATAGTTGATAAAGTTGAACACAAGTCAAGTGATAATAATTTAATTGTTCAAATATCTTGTATAAAATCTCTCAATGATCATATTATATAAAACAAAAAATTAATAGTTTTTTAGAGTTTAACATGATGAAATTTGAGGATTACTAATGCAGACTATATCATCTTGAATATTGTATTGCCAATCTTCAACATTATAAGTAAGTTTTCATTTTATGAATCTTACCTTCTAATGACTAGAAATATTCTTCAATAAAAAGTATGCTTTCATATATGATATTTATGTAATAAACTATTTTTTCATAAAAATAGCATTATATAATGAAATTTGATCAAAATTAAAAACACATCTATGAAAGGAGTGAATGTGAATTAACTTTTCAATGCATCACATGTCATATGCACCACTTTTTATATAGACATGATGCCTATATAGGTTTATAAAAATACATTTGGGTTTTGATTTACCTTAAGGTACATCTCTAGGCATGTCTCTATCTTCATCATGATCTATATTTATCTCTCCCTAATAGTTGATCCAATTGATTAAATCTTCATGAAATGGTTCTCTACATAACCTCTTGAACCCTTATAGTGTCTTAGATGACCTTAACTTTTTTATTTGCATTGTAGGTTAGGATGACATTGCCAACATCTTCTTCCATCAATTAGGCCAACCTTCTTTATAAATCATTTTTCATAAAGACATTATGCCAATATGGATTTGTAGAAATACATCTAGGGTTTGGTTTGCCTTGAGGTAAGTCCATGAGCATATTTGTTTTCTCATCATGATTCTTGTTTGCATCTCTCTCTAACAAATGATCCAACTAACATCTTAGATAACCTTTACTCTTTGATTTGTATTGTAGAATGGGATGATATTATCAATGTCTCCATCCGTCAAATAGGTCGACTTGCTTTATACAACATTTTATATAGAGACATGATACCTATATATGTTTGTAGAAATACATCTAGGGTTTGGTTTGTTTCAAGGTAAGTCTCTAAGCATAAATGTCTCTCTACCTATCATGATCCTTGTTTGTGTGTGTCTCTCTCTTGCTAACAATTGATCTAACTAATTAAATCTTTGTGAAATGGTTCTCTACATTGCCATTTAAGCTTTCTTAACATCCCAATTGACCTCTATTTCTTAATCTACATCGCAAGATTTGATATTATTGTCAATGTCTTTATCCATTAAAATTATCAATTTGTTTTGATATCAACTGATACAATATATATTGAAAAAAAAAGAAACTAAAGTTTCATTAGATTTTAATTATAGAGATAATTTTTATTTGATGAATTTTAAATATAAATTTTTTTATTCAAAATATAAATTAAATAACTCCATTTATACTTGTAATCCAAAAAGAAAATCCTTATTAAAAGCTATATAACTAAGAGTAGGATTTTTAAATTAAACAAATCATGAGAAAACACAATAACAAAAAAAAAAGTAATATAATAAGAATAAATGTATCATAAATTACGTGATATGCGTTCAATGTCATAAGCAAATTCATGGGTTCCCTTTAATTTCCATTAAATTGCTAAGAATTCGTTTCTATTTTATTTAAGATGAATAAAAAAGCATCAAGTTCCCCAAATACATGCATCGTGAGCTCAACATAGTGACCTTCTTTAGGCAACGGGAGCTTGCAACTCGACTAGTGGTTGCTAGAACAAAGATAAAAGGAGACTCAAATCATTCATAGTTCATATGTTGCGCCTATATATTTTTTTTGTTTTGGATAAGATGTGCTGAAACCTCAGGATTATTAATTAAGGCGTAACAAATTATTTACCACTTAGCCAATGAAACATGGGCAAAGATCCAAATGAAATGAAAACTTGAACTTCCATGGTCTTCTTAATTTTTTTTACCACTTAGCCAATGAAACATGGGCAAAGACACAAATCAAACACTGAAAATTTATTACAGCGAGGCCATAAGGTTGCTGATGTGATATTAATTTATATTTTGAATTAAATTCATAATGCAAATATATAAAAATGTTTGATGGTGTGGACGGGAAGATATTCCAATCACATCAGTCACTTCAATCGTGACATAAGTACATTGTGTTCAACAAAATTTGTTCTAATATATAAAGAAAATAGCACGTTCAATGCACTAAAAATTAATTGGACCAGACAAAGTTTTGCTTAGAGTGGTGGAAGAAAATTATGCTCGATTACTGTCTGAAAATTTGGGTCCAGGTCGACAGTAATCACTGCCCATTTTAGCTTAAACAAGGGAATCGAAAAAAAAAAAAAAAACCTGACAAGAAGAATTAAGAAACCAAGGCGGCATCCGACAGTCCATGGTGGAGTCGATAAATACAAGGTTGAGATTGAATTTCAAAGATATAATGATGTTTTCCAGATGAACAATTCACCATTTTTAATGATCATGCTGAATTTAATTTTTCCACTCAATTTTCCTTGTCCATTCCTCTTTGGGAAAGTGGGAAACCCCCATTTTTAACTTTACTTGATACCATTACCCTAATTAGAGGACTTGTTTGATTGTTGATAATTACAACCCGGGTCCATGTGTTTACCACTTACTTTCATTTTATGCACCAAATATTAAAAATCTTTGTTTTCCTCGAACGGAGACACGAGTCTCGATTTAGAAACATATTATATTTTTAACATTTTAATTATAATTCTGAAATTTATAATGCATTGTATTGATTACTATTATGAATAACATAAAGAAGAATACGTTTCCAAGTAATAACGAGCAGATAGTTTTTTGTTTTTTTAGAACTCACACCATTTATCCCAATTCTTAAATCTATAAATTTTTATCAATTTGATTCCAATATTTCAAAAAAATCTAAAATATCGTTTTTGTACTCATATTTTCATTATTTATATCTTTATATATATATATATATATATATATATATATATATATATATATAAAAGACAAAAGTGAGTTAACTTTTAATTAAACTTTTTTTCAAATAAATGTTGTTTTAGTGTATAAATACGAGTATTAGATTTAAAATATTCAAATAAATTGACAATATAACATATTTATGTTCCAAAATCTGATATGCTCACGAGGTTATTTGATGTTTGTATGATAGTTAATCAAATGTTCATATTAATATTTCCTTCTCTATAGCCCATGAAGTACATAATTAATGGTAAGTTATGGTACTTGGAAAATAGTCAATTTCAATAGAATTTAGGGACCGTGTGATAATAAAGTTAATATATTCAAATGAGGATTGTAATAAATGAAAGAGAGAGCTTTAAATTCTAAGAACAAGAGTGTTTGTTCTTATTTTTATTTATGATAAATGCTCTAAGAGTTAAAGCATGAATGCTTAAAGAGTAGAAAAGGTGAATAATTTACCTGAGTGGTTTAGGGGGTATTTATAATCTTTAAACTTGTCATTTTGATGGAGTGGAGGTTAAAAAAAATCATTTGGTCCGATGGCATTAATGAGGATAAAAATCCTTGACACATCATTAATAAAGAAAAAATACCCCTTACAAATCATTAATGAGATGAAAATGTAGTAGGCTATTGGATCTTTAACAACCTCCAGATTAACTGAGTTTAGTACGTAGCCAAGTCTATAAGAGATGGGTTTGTCAATTTATCATCATGTTGACTTGGGCTCAATACATTGCTAAACCCAGGTACATTAAGTTTGGCAACTTGCCAAACCTATGTTGACTTGGGCTCAGCTCATGGCTGAACTCAAATATAAATATATTAGGTATGGCAACATGTCAAACTCATGTTGACTTAGGCTTAGCACATGGATCGACCAAAGTATATTGTTGTCAGACCCACATTGATTTAGGCTTAGCACATGGATCGACCAAAGTATATTGTTGTCAGACCCACATTGATTTAGGCTTAGCACATGACTAGACTTAAGTATATTGGATCTGACAACTTGTTAGACCCACACTAGCTTGGGTTCAAAATATTGTTGAACCCTAAATCCAAGTATGTTGGCTCAAAAAACTTGTTAGACCTATGTAACTTGGGCTTAACATATGGCTGAACCTGAATATATTAGGTTTGACAACTTGTTAGACCCACACTGACTTAGGTTCAAAATATGGTTGAACCTTTAATCCAAGTATGTTGGCTCAAAAAACTTGTTAAAACTATATAACTTAGGCTTAACGTATGGCTGAACCCGAATATATTAGGTTTGGAAACTTGCTAAACTCACATTGACTTATGCTCAGTACATAGCTGGATCCAAGTATATTAGGTCTAACAACTAGCCATACCTATGTTGATTTGGGCTCAGCACATTATTGGACCCAAGTATATTGGGTATAACAACTAGTTAGACTCATGTTGATTTGGGCTTAGCATATAGCTGAACCCAAGTATATTGAGTTCGGCAACTTGCAAGACCCACACTAACATGGGTTCAACATTTGGCTAAACTCTAGTATATTGGGTCTGGTAACTAGCCAAACCCATGTAACCTTAAGCTCGGCATATGGTTGAACACAAGTATATTGAGTCTAATAACTTGCCCACGTTGACTTGGACTCCACACAAGACCCTTATTGATTTGGGCTCACATGGCTAGGCCCAAGTATATCGGGTTCGGAAATTTATGAGACCTATATTGAGTTAGGCTTAACACATGGTTAAACCTAAGTATACTTACTAGACCTGCGTAACTTTAAGCTTAACAAATGGCTTAACTCGAGTATATTGGATCTAACAACTTGTTAGACCTACAATGACTTGTGTTCAGCACATGGGTGAAACAAGTACATTGGGTCTAGTAATTTGTCAAACCCACGTTAACTTGGGTTAAGCATATGGTTGAACCCAAGTATATTGGATTTGACAGCCTGCCAGTTTGCTTGGGTTATCAACTTATGACAGGTTTAGGCTCTTTCATAAAGCATCAAAATATTAAGTCAAAAGTCTGACTCATTAGTTGCCCCCTAAATCTTTATGTTTTTTGTGCGAAAAGACTTAAAAAGCCACTAAGAAGGCAATCAACCAAATTTGTCTTGTTTTCTTTAGAAAGAATGGTGCCTCTCTACATTGATCTTAAATATTGTTATGGGAAGGTAAAATAATCTTTTTTAGAAGACCACTCAGCTGTTTATAATCAATGTTGTAGGTTTTTAGCTTTCCCATGGTTATTATGTGATGCCACATGTCTTTCATATATTTATAGGAATAAAAGGCGATGGCCCATATAATCCTTTATTTTTCTCAATCCTATTTTTTACTTTTGCCATAATTTCTCTTTATATTATTAGTATTAGGAGCCTTAGATTAGGAGATCAAGTTTCTTTGTTGTTTTATAGAAGGGTCATCTTTTAGGTAAATACAAAAATCACACTTTATTTTATTTTATTTTTCAAATTTTCTTTAAAATGACTTGTAAAAAAGGCAAGAAAATAATGTCTCGTGAGGGAGATTTTAGTTTTTATCCAAAAAATGGAATTACTCACTTAGAATTTACGAACATTAGAATAGACCTTAGATCTGCAAGTGGCTCTACTCAACCCTTTTTCTACTGAAAGAGGGAACAAAATAGTCTCTAATGAGGCTTTAAATCTCAAGGGAAAAATAAGGTTACCTAGGACTCCTCGTGATGCGATCCAACCATCAAAGGATCCATTGAAGGTTCCAGTTGGTTTAGTTAGTAGGCTTAGGGCTAAGAAGTTTAAAGAAGCTTTCAATGGACTTCTTCAAGATACATGGGCTAAGGTAGACTTCAAGAGAATTTATAATAATAAAGAGCAAGCCTTGATTAATTTGATTCATGTTCAAAAGGGGCTTATTGATGAAACCAAGACCATTACACAAGGATTGGGATAAAAAGATTACATTTGGATAGTTTGACCTTTCATTACTATTTGGGTCATACATGAAGCTACATATAGCATTTTGATGTGCTTTTAGTTAGGTTGGAAACTAGACTTTCATACCTTTCTAATGGTATATGTCATGCCTTCTAATTCATTAAGACGAGAGAAAACTATTCATTTTAAGTTGGGTTTTTGATGTTGCTAGACAGAATGCGGAAACAACAAATTTGTCTTATTTAATTAGTTGGGCTATCAAACTTTATTTCTTTTAAGAGGAGACATTTTATTTGGGTCTTAGACTTTAATTAGTTTGGGCTAGTTTTAGCTTGGGTTGATTATTAATTAAATTGCGCTTATGTGAGACATTAGGGAAACTAGGGTTTTGGCTTGGAGTTTAAATACTCTTTAGGAATAATTTTAAGGTAGACCTTTGATGATATTTTTAGCATTATAACTGACTTTTGGTTGCTCAATCTTGGTTCTTGATTGAACTTTCAACTCTTCGAAGAATTGACCATTCTTTGTTGTGAATTTATACTTCTTTTTCCCATCTCCATGTGTAGGCATTGTGATCGAGTTGGTTTATAGTCTTGTTGACTTGAAGCAAGTCTTCCATTGTGATAAGCTCATTCAAATCTCAACAAACTTGGATTAGATTGATCTTGGGGTTGAGAATTCCATTAAATTTTGCTAGGGTTCACATCACTTTGGGATGAGGCAAAAAAACATTGTATCATATGAGCAAGTAACCCTAGCTAATTATAGACAACTAGAGGACTTTATGGTACTCTTGCCTAAGGTTGATAATTGTATTACCCAGGTCACTAGTAAACCTGTTGGTAGTAAATTTCTTATTACTAACCCCATGTGTATATACGAGTTTGGGTTTTTGTTACTTCAACTTGGGGCTAACTTAGCTCCACCTTACAGTTAGGATGTTTAGACATTGTTATTCGTTAACCAAAAGTGCTAAAGGTGGGCCTTCCATTCCTTGGTTCTTTACCTTTTTCCACTAGGTCAAGAGGGCGTGCAAAAGGTACCTTTCATGGAAAACCCACTTAATAAAAAAAAGTTAAAGGAAATATAGGTGATTGTGAAGTTTGAAGGTGTGACTAGATCTTAGGAGGGGTATGGTGTTATCTGTGGTTGTTTTTACTTTAAAAAGTGTCTTATATTGGTGTGAACGATAAACCTCTTCTCAATAAGAAGTAAATGGTATATAGGAGGTTATGTGTACTCCAAACCGAGTATAAAATCAACTACATGGCTCAAGGGTTCTATGACGCTTTTGGTAATTTAAATTTAGTATGTTATTTTAGTTTCATATGTTATTCATCATCAGACTTTTTCTTTGTGTAGGATTATTATCAAGAGTAACCGAATAAGAGTTTAATGAGTCTACATAATACATGCCTAGCCATATTACCACCCTAACACCTAGTCGTGCCTCTTCATATGAAGATCCATTAATCCCCTTCCCAAAGGAACCTTTGGTACATAAGAGGAGGGGTATATATATAGCTTTTATTAATGTTGAGAAGCTCACAATGACTACTCCTTTAACAAAGGTTGGGCACCAAGACATTACAAGGGGAAGTTGAATTACAAAAGAGAGTTAATCTCTTATGTCAAGGGGTCCCAAGATGTCTGCCGCCACATCGATCATTCTTGACACTAGTTCTTGCAGGTAGAAAAGGGTCTTTATTGCTTTTGACTCTAATGTAGAAGTAATCCCTCCTCTAACTAGCACTCTAGTTTCATTTAGTCCAATTTATATGCTCATTGGGTCTTCCAGCTAAATGCCTTATGGTACAAGGAGAGAGGACTTTTTCTCTAAGCTAAACTTGGATCATGCTCCTCTTTACTTTCCTCACATTAAAAAGGAGAAAAGAAACATCATGGAGTCTATCCTACAAGGAAGGTTCATCCTTAGGCCTGGAGGTGATGGATTCATTAAACAGGCTTCTCACTCTTTTTTATGATGTTAAGGCGTTGATAGACCCCAATTATTTGTGTCACTTAGCTATAGCTAGGCAAATGGCCTTTTAGGTATGAAAAGTTTTACATAATTTTCATTTTCTAATGTACTAACTTGTCTTAGTTAATAAGAATTTGAATTTATTTTATTATTTATTATTGTTTAGACCTTTATAATGTATGCTTACTCGATAAGTCAATGGGCTAAGGAAAGAATGGCAATAGAAGATGTCATTAAGCAATATCACGGCGATAGGATATAGGTGTGAAGACTAAAGGAGGAGAATTTGTTCATGCTCAATTGTAGAGGGAGCTAATGGAATATGCTTTACTAAAGAGAAGCTTGGGGAGGCGTATAGCTAGATAAACTCCTTGGAGAAAAAGTTAACTAAGCTTAGGGAGTCTAAAAAGGTTTTAGGTGAGGAGTTGATGATGGATAAAGAAGAGGCTCTCCAACTTGAATATTTTTAACATAGACCATAGGGGATAAACACTTTTTATCCATGTATAAATTTTACTTCTTTAACCTCTTTAAGGGAATGTAAGTGGACTTTAGCAAGTCCTTTCCTAATAATTAGGTTCCTAATTTTGAGGATGTCTTCCTTATCAGGGCCGTTGTAGTTAAGAATGGTGTCTATCTTACCCAAAAGTTGGGCATAGATATGTAGGAACTTTTTGTTTTAAGTAGACATTGTTTGTCTTAGTCTTGTGGGCATTTATCATTTAATGAATATTTTAGCTTTAAAAACTGAAGTTGGCCCTAAGGCCTTTAAGTATTTATTTTTATATTTTCTAAGTACGAATATAAGGCCTTTAGTAGATCTAAAACTTCTTTAGGTAGTTTGTATCTCAACCTAGATTGGTCTAACGCCCTAAGCTTAGGAAAATATAAGAGAGATTCTTTCAAGCAACATGTATGGACACCCATAATTAAAAACAATAAGTAAACTATATGGGTCCAATGCTTATACTTAGAAAATTTTTGGCATTTTATATGGGTCCAACCCCATATTCAAAAACATATGTAAAGTTTTATTAGCTTTAAGCCTTTATGGCTTTTTGGTTGTTACCCCCCTTAACTAGAGTAATTTATATGTATTTCAATCTGGCTATTCTTTATAGGACCATAGTGACATGGTACAATGCTAGGGAATTGCGAAGGGAATGTGCTAGGTGAGGATTGTATTGGAAAGTGGTGTTATTCCTCTAGGGAGACCATATATCAATCCCTTGAAGACTGTGGGGATATTGCCTTTAGGGAGACCTCATAATCATCCCTTAGAGACTGTGGAGCTACTACAGTTAAAGAGACCTTATACCCATCCCTAGAAGATTATGGGGTTATTGCCATTAGGGAGACCACACACCCATTCCTTAGAGATTGTGGGGCTATTTCTCTTAGGCATTACCAGGATAATATAAAAACACTGTTATTTCAAATAAGACATTCATAGATTATAAATTTACATTTTTTTTTACTATGATATAAGTTTTTATTATTAAAATGCTAGGCATGAGGGAGATTCTACCTTTCTATATCTTGTAAATAATAAGTGTTTGTCTTAACCACTTTTATGACTTTAAAAGGACCATCCCATTTCGCTGCTAGCTTACCTATTCTCTCTATTTCATGTGACCTTCAAGTATTTTAGGACCAAATCTCTAAACTTGAGTATTCTATTCTTGACCTTATCTTTGTGATACTAAGTAATCCTATGACAATAGGTTTCATTTCCAATTACAGTAGTCAAACGAGATTCTTTCAATATGGGATCATAGCTTTAATCCTATAGGTAATAAGAAATGGAGTTTCATTAGTGGATGTCTTCTGAATTTTTTTGTAAGCCTATAAGATTTGATTTAGTAGTTCTACCCATTTTAACTTGCTATCTTTTATCTTTTATCGAGTTCGTTGAGGAAGACTCTATTAGTTAGCTCAACTTGACCATTAGTTTGAGGATATGATAATAAAGAATACATGTCATTAATATAAAGCCTTTGACAATGCTCTTGTATCTTATGATTGTCAAATTGTGTCCTATTATTAGTTATCAAGATTTTAGAAAGTCTAAATTGACATATAATATTCTTTTATAAAAATAAAAGTACTTTATTGGTGATAATCTCTGCTAAGGCTTATGCTTCAACCTATTTAGTAAAATAATCGACAGATACTAAGACAAACTGTCTTTTTCTTGTGGCCTTAAGGAATGAACCTAAGATGTATATCCCTTATTGGGCAAAAGGCCATTAAAAGGTTATCGTGATCATTTCTGCAAATGAATGACAAAAGACTGGGGTAAATCTATGATATCACATTTCATTACCAAGTTTATGGCATCATAGAGTATGGTTGAATAATAGAAACTGCTCTTGTAATCTGAGTAGCAAAAACTCTAAAGCCTATATGTACACTACATATAACATCATGTATCTCTCTCAAAATATAAGCACTTTCTTCAAATGATAAGCACTTTAGTATTGAAGTTAAAGTGGATTTCGGTGTAGAATGTTATCAATGACACATTACTTTGTTATTCGTTTATTTAGATGAATGGCTTCTTTTTTATTTAAGGATAATCCCTTAGTAAACAAGTAATGCATGATTAGGGTTCTCTAAGCTTCCTTAATGTTTATAGGAACAACTTCAAGCTCTTTATCACCTATACTCAGGTTTTTTTAAAACTTCGACCTAGATATCCATAGAGCTTGCTATTTTAGATAGAAGATCTCCCGATGATTTTCTTCCCTTAAAGTATAAGTGATTGAAATGCTTTTGCCTTCAGCTTCCTTAAAGGAATAAGATTGGACCATCTGAAGATATTATTGCATGATTGGTTCTTTGGCCTTATATATTTATTGGCATTAACCAACCACAAACTAGGAGTCATTATCAATTTGAAGTAGGTATGTATTTAAAGTTATGTCAGGTTTAATCTCGCTAGGTGAGCTTCATGCTCTAATACATTATTTTTTATTGGAAACTCAAAATGGACTCTATATTTAAATACTTGATCTTTAGGACTAACAAGTTATATCCTTTCTCAAATCTATTAACATTGGAAGAGCCATCAACATACAATTCCTATGCGGGGATCTTCAGTGGTTGTTCTACTAGTTTCTGGTTTAGTAGAGAAAGTTATGATTGAAGGTGGGGATTTAAATATATCTAAAAGACCTTTAAAAAAACATTCAACAATGAAATCTACCAAGGTTTAACCTTTTATAGCCAGTATAGGTCAATACTGAAGTCTAAACTCTCCTAATTCAATAGCTCATCTTAATAGGTGTCCAGAAATATCTAGCTTATAAAAGACCTATCTCAGAGGTTGATATGTCAAGACTATGACTTGATGAGCTTGGAAGTATGTTTTTAGCTTTCTAGAGGTGTTTACTAGAGTGAAGGCTAGTTTTTTCCCCTTTAAATATCTTGTTTCAACATCATAGAGAGTTCGACTAAAGTAATAAATTGGACGTTGTATTCCTTCATCTTCTTTTACCAAAACAATACTCACTATTGAGTCCAACATTCCAAGATAAAGGAAAAGACTTTCATTCTCTTTTGGTTGAGACCATATCTTAGGAGATGAAGATGAATTTTGAGCTCTTCAAAAGCATTTTGATAATCTGAAGTTCATTCAAAGTTAGCTATATTTCTTAAACTTTTAAAGAATTATAGGGTACGCTCCCCTGGACAAGATATGAACTAATTGAAGGCATCTCTCTGTAAGGTGTTAAACATCTTTCACTAATATAGGAAGATTCATGTAAAAAATAGCTTGAATCTTTTATGTGTTAGGCTTGATTCCCTTATTGCTTACTATGAAACCCAAAAACTTTCATCCTTTAATGGTAATGATATATTTAGAAGTATTAAGTTTCATCTAATGATGGACAAGTACAAAGAATACTTCTTCTAGATATATAAAACACTACTTAAAGGTCATGTTTTTCACCAATATGTCATCAATGTATCCCTCCATAATCTTTTTGAGTTGGTTCTTGAATATTGTATTTACCATCCATTGGTAAGTAGCCCCAACATTCTTAAGCTTGAAAGGTATAAATCTGTAACAATTGTTCCCTTTTTATTAATGAAAGCTATTTTTTCCTCATCATTTAGGTGCATTAAGATTTAGTGATATCCAAAATTGGCTTCAAAGGAGCTTATGTATTCAAAACCTGCAGCAGAGTCAACCAATCAATCAATGATGGGAAGAGAATAATTATCTTTTATGCAAGCTTTGTTCAAATCCATGAAGTCCACACATATCTGCCTCTTGCTATTGTTTTTCTTGACCATTACTATATTTGCCAACCAAATAAATACATCACCTCCCTAATAAAGCCAGCAGCAAGGAGCTTATCTACCTCTTATTTTATTGCTTTTTATTTTTCACCCCTAAAATTCCTTTTTTTTCCTAGATTAGGTAAACAGTTAGGTCTACCTTAACTAATAGGTAGCAATCTCGGGATTGATTCCTAGTATGTTAGAGGTGCCCATTCTAAAATTAGATCTTTGGATTTTAAAAAGCATTATCAGTGACAATTATTATGTTGGTGTTAGGGTGGATTCCATTTTTGTGACTCCTTTCTCATTTTCCCCCATAACAATATACCTCAATTCTTCAGCGGCCTTGGTTCTGACCTCTACCATTTCTTTCAAGGACTTTTGCTAGTCTAATATCAAGGCTTTCTTTCCTTTCATATAGGTTGGGGCACATTGCCATGAGACCACCTAATTCCCTTGTACTATGGCCATTCCTTTTTTAGTTAGGAATATTAGCGCAAAGTTCATGATGTTGATGACAACATTGATCTAATGTAGAAGAGGCATACCTAGAATGACATTGTAAACTAAGGGCATGTCAATAATCATGAAGGTTTGTTGAAGGGTGACACATTTAGAAGGAGCGTTAATAGTGACTTGGATTTCTAGGGTGCCCTTTGTTGATATACCTGAGCCTTCTATCCCAATGAGAGAAGTCTTCACTAGGGTCAGTCTTAAAGGGGATGTTCCTATTTGTGCCACCACTTTATATGAGATGATGTGAATCGCACTGCCATCATCTACCAACACTTAATGTACTCGATAGTTAGAAAGGATTGTAAAGATGACTAAGGTATCTTTATGTAAAAAAGTTATTCCCTCTCCATCTTTTAGAGTAAAGATTAGTTCATGCCACTAATTTAGAATACGAGCAATTGTAAAAACTTGTTTCCCATACTTTTTTTACCTGCATTGGAATCACCTCCTATAAAGGTGTCATCCAAGATCACATTAATTTCAGGTAGTGCCAGTGTGGACTGGCCAAGCTCTTCTCTTATTTGCTCGAGATGGGAATCCCTCCTTAAGAAATGACAAAGATAGCCTTTAGCTATCGATCTTTCAATTTTTTTCTTCAAGACATAACACTCATGTGTCTCATATCCTCTATCCTTGTGAAATAGATAATACTTTTTCCCTTTACTTAACATATAAGGGCTTTAAAAGCTATAAACTCTATTAATTCTTCAACCTTGAGCCTTTTTCTTATTAAACCTTTTCAAGTATGCTCGTGTAAACTCATTATCTGCTTGAGTGACCCCATAAAGTTGTGTTAAACTTTTCTTTGTTAGGATGCTTGTATTGAATCATACCACTAGCATAAAGGTCATTAAAACTTGTGATAGAGCTTTACTCTAAATTATTGTACCACACACGCACCGATTCCCTAAACATTATGGGGAAGATCTCACACATGGTATAGCTATCTCAGATGACCAGTTTCAAGCTTCTCTGCATATATTGTACATATTATATTGAGTCTGCAAGACCGTCATAATTATCCAAAGTCATTTTGGTATAAATATATTCCTTGGGTATATGAGTATGCAACACCCGTCTTGGTAGGGGAGAGTCTTAAATTTGATGGGGGTGTACACATCTTCATGCATATACTCCCCTATAGGCTATTTTCCACTCGTATGTTTATGGGGTTCTAGAGAGCTTGAGGTTTCTAACGTGGAATGGTAGGAACTATAGATATCCTCTTACCCTCAATGGTTAGATAGATATTTAGAATACTCGTTATGTGCTCAAGCATCATAATGATATGAACTCTTTTTGGAAAAGTTGGATGACATCTGAGGTTGAAAACGCCCTATTGTTTCATTCTATACATATTTCTCGAGGTAATGTAATTGTTTGTGTATAACAGGTGTGGCCTTTTACTGTAGAGGTGTAAATGAAGGTGTAACAACTTACTAAGGTTGTGTCAAGACTTGTTGAGGAAAGGTTTTTTTGTTTATTAATTGGCCCATATTTATTGGGTGAAGAGTTGCACCTGGTTGATGAGTTGTTGAAGGGTTGGATGGGAAAAAATGTTTGTTATAGTAAGGAGATCTATTACACGTCCTATTTTAGGAGTGTCTTGGTTTTTTTACCATTGATAACAAGTAGGGATATCAATAATACAATAGAAAAATTAATGACATTTTTAAAGTTCCCACAAACAATTCCAATTAATGATGTTTGGAAATTTGATATGCTTAGTAATAGGGTTATTTGGTGTTTGGATAGTGGTTCATAAAATGTTCACCTTAATATTTTCTTCTTCATAGTCTAAGAAGTACATAATTGATGATATAAGTCCTGACACCTACAAAACAATCCTTTTTAGTGACATTTAGGAACCTCTTAATAATAAAGTCAGTAACTTTAAATAGGAATTGTAATAAATAAAAAGAAAAGGCTTTAAATTAAAAGAATAAGAGTGTTTGTTCTTTTTTTATATGATAAACTCTTTAAGGAGTTAAGGTATGAATGCCTAAAGAGTACAAAAAAGTGAAATCTTTATATAAGTGGTTCATAGGGTATTTACAATCCCTGAACTTGTTGTTTTGATGGAGAGAGGATACTAGAGACTCATTTGATTCAAGTGGCATTAAAGAGGGATAACAATCCTTGACACATCATTAAAAAAAGGAAAATATCCCTTAGAGATCATTAATGATATGGAAATATAGTAGGTCCTTGGAAACCCTTTTATATATCTATGGATGTGGGATGATAATTATTTCTAACATGGACAATTCATATTAATAAGCTTAAAACAAAACTCTATAGTCCTAATATGGATCTTTAACGACAACCAAACCAACTAGGTTTGGCGTGTAGCCAAGTCTATAAGAGTGTTGTTACCCATTTTAGGTTCCTCAACAAAAAATGAAAAAAAAATACAAAAAATACATATAAAAAAATATTTTGAAGGAATAAAAAAAATAATAGGAGTGAGAAAAGGATGTTGGAACGTCCATAAAATGGCTAGGAATTGATTGAGGATGTTTAGAAATACAAGAATTGAAATTTGACATTATACTTTTTTACTGATGAGAGCCCTATTGACAAAAAAAATTCAAGTTGAGAAAGAAAAGTCCAAAATAAGATGTTTATGGACTCAATTAAATTTTATCCAAGGTTTAATTGAATTTATGGAGGGTTTGATTGCAAGAAAATTTATTTTTTTAAAGTCAATTTAGGCTTTTATTGGAAGTAATTAAAGTTATAGGATCCAATTATAATTTTAAAGAGTTAATTTGGTCAAATCAGGGCTTAATTGCATAATTATTGAAGTTTGATGACCAATTAAGGACTTAATTGAAACAATAAAAAACCAAGGACTAAATTAAAAAAAGTGCTAAAATCAAGTGGTAAACTAATTTATTTTAATTTTTCGGGCTTGATTTTCAAACTATTGAAAAAACATCCAAAGACCAAGATCGATTGAAATTTTACTCTTAAATTTTGAAATTTTGAAACGACCGCATCAAATTTCCTTAAAAGTAAAAGATAAAATAAGGGAAAAAATAAAAAATAAAAGTATAACCTTGTAAAAACTTACAAAGTCCAACTTCTAAAACAAAAGTTCAATTACTTTATTTTCCAGTTTGACTTATCCCGGTTGAGGGGCAATATCGATTCAGATTTGATTATAGATGAATTATATTTCATAAAACATCGAAGGATGTAACTTTAATAATAGGTTTATTTTTACTTTTGTTTTAATTTTATGTACTTTTAAATTTATTTTTTTTAATATGGATAGTGTATTTTAATTAAAACTTTACGATTAATTTTAAAAATTCAAGTACACAAGTTAATAATCGATCTTAAAAAATATTTATATACTTATTTAATAGCCCAGGACAAAAAAAATTCCTGGCTCCGCCCTTGACCACCGCAGTGCTTTCCTTAGGCTATAAAAGCCAGAGGAGGAACCGACACCAAAGGAGAGAAGAAAGAAGGGGAGAGAGCCACACCAGAATTGCCAATGCCATTGTCAGCTCATCATCTTCTTCGTCCAACAACCACTACCATTCTCCATCACAACCGCACCAGCACTGCACAATGAAAAAGAGAAAAAAGAAGAGGAAAAAAAGGAGGGGCAGAAAGAAAACAGAGAGAATAGAAGAGGAGACGAGAAATAGTAGGTAGAGAAAAAACAGAGAGGGGAGAGCATGAGGAAGAGAAGAGGAGAAATAATAGAGAGAGCTATACAAGAGAAAAAAAGGAAACACTAAGCAAGGTTGAAAAGAGAGGAACAAAAGAGCAAAAGGAAAGGAGAAAGAGATACTGCACTATGAAGCAGTGACACAGCACCACCATCGTCTTCTCAAAACCAGGTATGTTCTCTTCCCTTCTCAGTTCCTACAAATGAAATAATGCATGTTAGTATGTAAAAAAACAAAAAGAAAACATAAGGAAGCCAATAAACAGCATACAAGCATGTGCAATGTTATATTGTTTTTTTTTTTGAGTTCTTGCTATCTACAAGGATGATGAAGAGTGCGAAGGTAATTAAATTACCTTCGCACTGTTCATACACCGTAAAATATATTACGCGTGCATGGGTGGCTGGGGGCTGGTCAATGGCATGGGCCAGTGACCAGCCTGGGTTGGCTAGGTCTAGCCCCGTCATATGGGCCGAGCTGGGCCCAACCCCAAAAAAAGAGAAAATTTTCTTCAAAAATTATTTCAAAAAAATTTATGATTTTCCGCAAATATTTTACTGCATTTTGATCAATATTTGTCTGTATTTTTATACTGTAAAGATACAAATTTGGTATTGAAATACCTGGTTTTTGTCAAAACATAAAAAAAAATGTTTTGTTTTCATGTATACGGCCAAGTCTCTCTTAAAAAAAAAATTGTATTTTCAAACAAAAAAATTTCAAAAAAAGTTTTAGCATGCATTTTGGCTTTAATAACCAGTTTATTAAACTCACGAGAACTGGCCAATATTTCAAAAATTTCAAAAAAATTATTTTGTTTTCTTTTCATATCTGGGGTTATGACCTTATACATAAGATATATTCCAGATATTAATTTCTTTTGTTAACATTAGAACGGTTAAGTTTTACCCAATAAAATAAGGATCTCTTTACCGAAGAGAACTTTTTCTTAAACCATACATGGACCAATAACTAGAAAACACAACAAGACTTTAAATTTTTATCAGACAATAAAACAATGCAGCTTACCTTAGGTAGGGCGTATTTGGGGTGCTAATACCTTTCCTTTACGCAACCAGTCCCCGTACCCGATCTTTGAGACCATTTAGGGTTCCTAGTGACCAAAATACTAAGTAGCGACTCCCATTCCATTTTTTCACTAATAAAAACAAAAATTCCTTATCTCCCCAAATTTGCTACATCATTAGATAAGATTTTTAGGGTGGATGTTTTCGCCGAGACGTTGTACACATGCGACAGGATAAGTTTGGCAACTTACCACACCCACATTGACTTAAGCTCAGCACATGGCTGAATCCAAACATAATGGATCTGATAAGTTGTCATATCCACATTGACTTTGGATCAGCACATAGCTGACCAAAGTATATTTGTTAGAACCATGTTGATCGGGGTTCAACACATGGCTTGACCCGAGCATTTTGGGTTTGACAACTTGTTAGTCTCATGAGACACAAAAATTAAACTTATTTATATAATGTAGCTAGTCTATAGTTAAAATATTTTTTTGTATAAAATATATTTGATCCCATTATATCTATTGCGATATACAATTGAAGATTCATTTCAAATTGCAACATAAAATGTAGATGTGGGTTCAAAATTGAACCATTCATGTATTTCATGAACGGGAAGCATAAACGTTGCATAATGACTCGATGATTTAAAAATTCAACATTAGCGAGACAACAAAACTACTAATCACCCACTTGCAGTAAGTGCCTTAATTCAACATATTGTCCAGTTTTACTTCGTTGGAGGACCGGTTGTGTTTCATCAAGGAATCAAGACCCCTGAAATTGCTCACGTCTCTTCTTGCCTATTGTTGATTCCCACAACTGATCCATCAGTCTCTACAAAGTATGGCAGACAAAATTAGGGTTTCCCCACAACGAAGTAACACTTTCTCTTAATTAATCAGGTGGTAATTAGTGGAGAGAGGGCCCTTAACCCATGACTCTAAAGTGGGCGGTGATGATTCCACTGACGTGTCATGCCCGCAACTTGTTTTCATAGTTGGTAGACTTTTTTTTAGAAAAAAAAAAAAAAAGATTTATTTTGTGTCATGTTGAGTCAATAAAGCAACCTATGATGATATCTGATCAAAGTCTCAACTCCATAATGGTTTTTGAAGCAATGTTAATGGTAGCTAGGAACAAGGTCTAGATGCTATAAGAGCTATGAAGAGCTGCAAAATATTTCTATGTGCATATTTCTAGATGACACTTTGTATTGGATATTCGGCTGTGACCTGGGTTTGAACCTGACAACAACACATGTTTACGTGACCCATTGATAAATTGGCTGGCTAGTCCTAATCTTGACTAGAACGAGGACTTTTGCAGCTGAATTGACATCTTTGATGCAAAATAATCAACGTACGTAAGAAATAATAATGGAATGAAGATCACTTCTCCAATATAAAAAAGAAAACCATTTTAATTTGACGCGGGTTAATAAAATTCCTTCATATAATTGTGTTAATTTGGTCTTTACAATATTATACAAAATTTGATTTGAATTTGTTCGGAACCTAAAATCTAGCATAATCTTAGGAATAATTATGTATCTAGCTAGTTTAACGTTCATTAAAGCTTTCTAATAACTTCTTGGTATGCATGTTTTTTTTATTATTTATTTATTTATTTAATATGATGTATTACAATATATGTTTATCATTCAACCTTAATCAATTTAGCCAGTATTTATACAATATGATGTATTTCTTTGGAGAGTGTTATCTTGGGTTCTTTAAATCTAACTATATAATCCATGTAAAATGGATATAGTTGAAATGATCTTAAACAAATATATATATATATATATATATATATATATATATATATATATATATGTTTCTATCTTGCATGCCTTATTCCCCAATATATAATTAATGTCATGAGAAATTATTAGATAAACTTAGTTTACCATGTATGATTATGTACCAAACAAATAAGATTTGTAAACATAATTATGAAATTTATCCTCATCATATCATATGTGATTAATTCATTGTTAATTATTTTATTATATAATCATGATTGTGTTTATTAAATATAAAAGTATTCGCATTTTAAATGTTAGTTATTATCAAATTAGTGATTTGAAGAAAATTTAATAGTTTGTTAAATAATAAAATATAATGATTAAATATAAATCATTATTTGTTTTGTTAGTTTGCTACGTGATATTAAATTATAAACTATGTTCACCTTATAATTTCTCATAATATAAGTTGCAATATTCTCTAAACTTTAATATTGTCTAAACTTTAAATGTATAGTATGAAATTTAGTGTTTATAGATTTTGGATCAAATTTGAATAACTAACTTGTTCAGCTGTATGAAATCCTTTTCCAACTACAAGGTTAAGGATCCTTGAACTTTTGAAAAACAATATATTAGTAATAGTGTGATGGAACCCTTAAACTTTTGAAAAACAATATATTAGTAAATTAGTGTTTAATGATGGAAATTCTTAACCCAAAAAAAAAAAAATAAATATATTATAACTAGGGTGAAGGTTTCCTTGTGAATTAGTTGAGAGATATAGATGAAATTAGTCTTAAAACAACGTACAAAACACTACCAGAAATTCATCTAAAACCAATGAAATTATCGACGGAATATTTCTGTCAGTAATTTGCGGTGATAATTACCGATGATCATTATTCTGTCTGAACTTCAATCGGTATATATAACATGATACGGTTGATGGAGTAATGGTGCATACTTTCTAATGGCGAAGCATGGAAGCATTTTAACAGTATGCATTCTCACTTTTCAACTGAATCAAGAAACGTGTCTTGGGTTGTGTACAGACGGATTCAACCCATTCAAGTCATATGCTGCTCTTTATTCTTGTTGGCCAGTAATACTCATGTTTATAACTTGCCATCGGAGATGTGTATGAGGTTGGAGTTCACGTTTTTACCTAATGTCATACGCGGTCCGAGCTTCCGGGCTAGGATATAAATGTTTGTCTTTGACCGTTGATTGATGAGTTGACACAATTGTAGTTCTCTAGAGCTTTTACTTATGGTATATTGAGGAAACAGAATTTTGTTATAAGGCGACTTTGATGTGGACTATCAATGATTTTCCAACTTATGAAATGGTTTTTAGTTGGAGCACATATGAAAAACTAGTACGTCTATACTGCATGGAAAACAACAAAGTATTCACGCTAATAAACTGAGGTAAAGCTTCTTTGTTGAAATGTCACCGTCGTTTCTTGCCAACGATAGTAATTTTTCTATCAATAAATGTCACTGTAATGTATCGATATTAATTTTTCCATCGATATTAATGTTTGTATTTGATAATTTTCTAATAGTGTTTAATACCTTGTCAAGAAACATCTTAATCTAAAAGCTCAAGTTATTAAGTGAAATTTTAATATATAATTTATATTATTTTATAATAATAAAAATAATTATAATAAAAATATTCTTGTATTGTTTTATCCAAAGTTGCTTTCAAGAACAATGTTATTTATAATTAGAGTAAGTTAACCAAAATAACAAGCTGTGTCATATTTCTTTCATGTGAATTATAACAAGCTGTGTCATGGGCGATATGTCCGATGTATTAGGTCGCGATCAATATAGTCCACCTTGAAAACAATACAGCCTTTTTTTTCTACAATATTCCATGACGTCCACCTCCATCATGGCCTGCATAATCATTATTCTTACTGGAAAAGTCCAATCGTGATTTTTAATTTATTTGAATTTTTGTTTTACTTTAAATTATTTTTAAATCATTTTAATTGAATAATATTAAAATAAAATATTATTCTTTTAATATTTTTAAATAAAAAAAAATTTAAAAGATAATATTTACTACAACACCAAATACATGAGTTTTATTTGTTTTGTTCTTGGATATTTTGAAAATGGAGTTTTTTAGGAAATAAATGGTTGCAAATGCACAACATATCTTGCTTATTAGTCTAGTAGTTTTATATCCGGTAATTTTTAAGTTTAATGATTTTGATTTATACTAGAAAATAATATAAATTATATATTAAAATTTTACCTAATAGTTTAAGATTTAAATTGAGATGGTTCTTTGACATGGTATCAGAATCTTGATGATTAAGTGATTACAAATTCGAATCTCACCACCCTTATTTATTTGATAAAAATCATGTATAAAGTAACGTGAGCCTGTGTAAGTTTCAAATTTAAAGGTTTTTCACTTGAAGGGATGTTTTAGAGAATAATAAAAATCATATCTTGAAACCTTGTTTAACAGTTTAAATTATTAGGTTGAGATTATTCTCCGATAATTTATTTAATGAAAGATAGCCATTCTTGCTGTTTAGTTTAACTTCCAAAGAACCTTTAATAAATAAATAAATCAAGTGCACTTTTTTTAATTTTTTCTTCTTCTTATTTTTTTTTTAAAAAAAATTGGTAGAAATTAACTTCAATTTCATAGGATTTGCCTGTGCAACCACATCATGCTATGGATAGAATTTTAAGTTAACTTTTAATTTAAGTCAAGAAGGTGTCGGTATTTTGGATATATTTTTTAGTATTGTAATTTTTTTAATTAAAAAACATAAATATAGTATCTAAGCTTAATAAAATTAATTGAAAAGTATATAAACTGCTAAATCATATTAATGATAATTGAGAAGCAAATTTATCTTCCTTGAAAAGCCTAATTAAAAATTTGCATGCAGCAAATATCTTACCTGACTATCGTTTTTATTTTGTATTTTTTCTTTTTATTATATTTTAAATGTCAATTCTTGTTATTATGTATAAATAATTTTTATTTTTATAAGTGCATCATTCGTATACAATTTATATATCTAAAATTTAAAATTTAAAAATAACTTATAATAATCTCTTGAAATGTTATGAAATTATAGAAATGATTCAAAAGATTAATTATTATTTTAAAAACATGTTAAATTAAAAAAATTTAAAAACTAGAGAGATAGTATTAGTTAAAATTTAAATTTTTAAAAAATAAATTAATTACAGCCCCTACATAAAAATTAATGTTTTTTTTATAAATACATCATGGAAGTATATTTATTTATCTAAACTTTAAGAGGAAAATGTTAAAGATAAATTAAAATAATCTCTTTAAAGTATTATAAAATTATAAAAAAAATTAAAATATTATTTACTAATAATTTTTTTTTTACTAAACTTAAAATTTGAAAGATATGTTAATTAAAATTTAAATAAAAAATAGTTAATGAAAATTTTAAAAACAAATGAGCAGAGGCAATCCCTGCTACACTAGGCACGACAAGCCCACATGCCTTTAAAAAAATAATAAAAAAGTTCAAGCCCATGTGCTTGGTTTAGTTATTTTTTTTATTTTAATGGACGATAGTCATTCATCTTGGCAAATGATATGTTTTCGAGTCACTTTCATGACTAGAAAATAGGGATCTAGTTTTATAACCTAAATAATTCATTTTCAACTTGGTTTTATGTAAAAACAATACCTCAAAAACATCTTAAAAAACTTTATAAAAATATTTTCAACACTAAAACACCTTGTAATCAATTAAAAACTAAAAAGTCAAATAGAATAAACAAAAAATTAATAGATCTCAATCTATTTTTTCTAGCATTTTTTAAAGGGAAAAACTATATTTGTTGAATTTCTTTCTCTATAATAAATCTTTTCTTTGATATCAATTTTTTATCTTTTTTATGTGGTTGGAATATAATCAATTAAATATTTTTTCTTCTCTTTTTTTATATAAATTTCTATATTATCTTTTAGTATTCAAAAACTGAAATATAACAGCAAATTTTTTGTATTTTAATGTAAAAACCTTAAATAATAGGGATCAAACATTTATAATTTATAACTCTAGTGAATAAATTGAGTTTTTAGATCCTTTTTTTAAAATACGGGTTCAATTTTGATGCTTTTTGTTTTTATTTTTTGCTTAAGAATAATACGGGTTCAATGTTCTATGATGAATTTTTAAAAAAAAAATTAAATTTTTATTGAAGACCTCATATTGATATTCTCAATAGATTTTTTGTTCACTCTTAGTATTCGACATGCTAGAACAAAATGAAGAATCATTTCGTGAAGCTAAAACAAAAGCCCAACTGATATTTATATTACTAAATGAGCCCATTCAGTCCTAACTCAGGACTGAATATAGTTGGGCTTTTGCTTTAGCAGAGCTATAAGAAAATCGGTGTTGTTGGAAATTTTCATGCCCGGCCCCAATTATTTGATCCATCTAATTATTTGCTTAGTTTGACTTTTAAATTTTTAAATTAGGGGTGTTAAAAAATTCCAAATCAGTAATATTTATATTATTTTGATTTAATTTAACTTGTCAAAGCTAGATAATATAAATATTATGAATGATAATGGATCAAAAAAATAATATAATCTAAGTTCATACATATTTTTAAAAACCCGCTTAACTTGGCCCAACTATATTACCTAATATAAGTAACCTAAGTCTTTAATATAGATAATTATTTTTCCTTCTCTCTCTTTATTTTTTCCTCTCTCCTTTCGCACTAACAATCGTCTCTCATTCTCTTATTCTCTCTCCCTCTCTATATTCTCTACTTTTATATAAATTATAATTGTTCATTTTGAAGTTTAATATGATAAAGTTATAATGCATTTTATAATCTTAATCTTTTATGTACCAAGATACATAAGAAAACAATCAAGAATCCAAATTGAACTTTTTTTTTTCTTAGTCAAATCGCAAACCTAAAAGCATTTTATAGTATCTTTCTATTGGTTTGTCTTTTTATCATATTGCACCCTAATAGTTTAAAATGTTTGGCTATGATTTTTTTTTTTTTTTTTGCTTTGTTTTTTATGTTGAAAATTGTGATAGTTATTATGTTGTCCCTAATATATGCATTTTAAGGGCATTATCTAGTTGTAATAGTTATAAGCCTGATATTTTTTAGGATCATCACAAAAAAAAAATGAATTTAATATATCCAACTCATGAGATATCGAAAATATCCATAAAGAACTTTAACCCAACCCAATATATCCAAACCCATTTAAGTTCAAAAAATTGAATGGATCGTGTTTATATTTTGGAAAACATTAGAAATTCGGTTGGATACAATTATGAGTCAAAACTTAACCCACTGTATCCACAAACACCCCTACTTATAATTTATTAAAAGAACTGAACCAATCATTATATGCTAAACATTTTAGGTTGGCATATAGGTTTTGTTGCATCATTGGCACGTGCTATGTTACGGGTTGGATCAATATTTTTTTGAATGCCATATATTATATCAATATCTTTTCGAACATAAAAATAAATGTGTTGGGATTACTAGTGTGTTTCTTAAAAACATTAACCATGAATTCAAAACCTATTATATATTGGAAAATACTCTTTTAAAATTTTGAAAATGATAACATATTGAATTGATACGTTTTTTAATATTAAAATAGTAATATATTGAATCGACATGGGTTAGCCTAGTTTAATGAAAGAAACTGGCAGGTCAGGTAATAAACCATGTTAATTCTACAAAAATCAAATAGAAACAAATTAAAAAACTCAATCCCCAATTAACTCAACATTAAATGACAAAACTGGAAAAAAAATGATATTCAATTAAAAAAGCCCCAGGTGAACCTAAGTTGAGTCATGCACCTAGCTGAACTTAATATTTTTTTTAATTCCTGAGAGTATTTCATGTAGTTGTTTTTAAGAACAACCGGGATGTTGTGTGAGACTCAAATAACAAAATAATGTCTAATTTTTTTAAGCTAGATAATAAAAGGAGGTCTTTTTTATTTAAAGTTAAATTAAGAAAACATAGATCATTGAATGACAAAAGATGAATAATGTTTTTAGTTTAAAGGACTTAAAATGCATTACATAGCAAAAAAAAAAAAAAAAAACAAAGAGCTAGAGTGTAAAATGTAGATAAAAAAATTTTTAAAAAGAAGAAGAAATGGCATGCCATACATAACTTTGGCCCTATTAGAAAGAAGCATGGCCCATACCGGACCTTTTTCTTCTAATTTTAAAGGGCTAACGTCTCCACCCTTGAATTTTTTAAAAAATAAAAAAGACACAGACAACACGTTGTGCAACCCAAGAATTCAACGATTAAAGGGTTACTTGAAAATTAGGACAATGATATTTTATGGCTAAAACTTTGATTCAAAACTCATTTTTGACCTAAAACACCTAAAAATCACCTTATAGACAATGCTAAACCTATTTATAGCCTCAAACAACCTAAATTCAAAAACATTCTCGAGTTTAGATCTACCAACATAAGCTATGGTAATACCAAAGAACACCTTAGTGGAACTCCCTTAATTGAATAGAACCTAATGATATGTAGATCGATTATTTTTGGTGATCGAGATCAATGTCAATTGAGACTTTTTCTCTCTATTATCGGAATCTTGCAACTCTTTCTCTTCTCCCTCAAACTAGTGAATAAAATAAATAAAGTCTTGTATCAAAATTAAATTTTAGAAAAAAAAAACTAGACTAAAAAGTGATCATTTGGGAAATCGAATGACTAAAACAAACTTTTTATGCCATTTTTTACCACCTATTTTTAATACCTTTTCCATCTTGGTCCTCCATCTTTCAATTTTGCCCTTGGTTAATAAATAGGAAGCAATTGGCCATCAATTTTACAATACAAGTACTCAATCGAGAAAAAAAAAAAAAAATATGAATTAAAATGAAAAAAAAAAAATCATTGCTGGGTTTTCACCTCAAGGCTTAGTTTTCTTTATAATTATAATTTATAATGGGTCCATCAGGTTTGGGTTTTCAACATTTTAGGTTGGAGAATAAGTTTCGTGGGTCTCCCCCTTTTAATTTATTAAAAGAAGAGAAGTGGTCCAATCTCTCTCTGGTGAAACTGAACTCTTCGAGTCCTGAATTGCAGCAATTTCCATTGAAGAGATTAAAATATTCCACTCGATGACGAGCACCAAACAGTCAGTGACATATAATGTCAATTTAATTCTACATTGTATTTTGCGTTTTTTTTTTTTTATTATTATTTTCTTGAGACCTATGTTGTCCTTCGTCCGGAGCCTTCTAAATTGTCAAAAATATGTGGATAGGCTAACTCCATGAGGTCCAGCCAGTAGCAGTCACAAAATATCTTTATATATATATATATATATATATATATAGAGGTGTCTAGATCAGCTTGCGTACCTCGATTAATTTCACGAGCTCTAAAATTAACAACCTATATAAGCTTTCAGTGATTATTATATAAGCAATCATAAAACTTAAACCTAAAATTATAAAAAAGAACAAATCTTTTAATCACAAACTTTAATCTTTAGGATACCTCCTATATGATTATCTTATGCATATATTCTTTTCCCTACTGCAGAACTCCAACATCAATTTGTAGAAAACATGTTGTGCCATGCTATGATACCCATACCCTACATATTTTCCAAAAGCTTTTGGAAAGACAAGGAAGCAAAAAAATTAATGACCACCGCAATGATTTGGAGGGCTTGAGTGTTTGGAATAATAAAGGGTCCAGTTCACATGGTCCAAATGGGTGCGTTGCCCACGGCCTCAAAAATCTATGGTCTAGGGTCGTTTCTGCCATGCACTAACGTGGTTCTAATTTGTGTGCCTGTCCCGACAATAGGTTTACACACACACGGTCTGTTTTGTAGCGTAATTAAAATTATTTTTATATGAAAATATATGAAAATAATAATTTTTTTATTTTTTTTTAATTTTTTTTGAAACAAAACAGAATTTTGAAATTGGATAAAAACCCGATTGGACTACAGTAAAAACAGGGCCTTAGTATCAATGCAATATTGCACTATCTGCTATAGAAAATCGGTAGAGAAAAAAATAGTTTTCAATTGCTGATCTTCTTAGGGTGTTTTTCTAGAATAGGGAAATTTTCTACAAGTGAAGTTACCACTAGATAAAAAGGCAAGGAGCATCCGAGTACAATGCAGCTTGGAAGCTGGAGCATTTTGGACCCTTCTGAATGCAATGTTGTTGTCATTCTTTATTGCTTTTCTTTTTTCCCTTCTGATTTTCCCTTCGGATCAGACAAAAAAATGAACTCAATCCGACAAAGGTAGTCCTATCATGTTCTGTTTTTGAAAACGGTGCTTCTTGGGCTTGCTGGCCATGGAAATGTTTTTGTCTTAGCCTCTGATAAAAATGTAATATCTTTTATCTTACATACTATGCCCGACAGCAGGCTCTATCATGAAACACCAGCTGTAAATAAATTTGCAACTTAAAAGTTCATGAATGATGACATATCATTGCATGAATTGCATTTATCATTTCCGTGAAACATGATGATTACTTGACAATTAATTTCGACTGTTAAGAATTTACAGGATCATGCAAAAAATTAGAAAAACACTCCTTCTTATAGAGAAATACTAGATAGGTGTCCAACGATTTGCATTAGGTTGGGTGATTTTTTTTTTAGTGTAAAATGACATCATAAAAAAATAATTAAAAAAATAATAATTATCTATTTTTTAAGAATCAAAACATAGAAGGTTAAAATTAAAAAAAAATCAATAAAAAAAAACAATTTAAAAAAAAAAGTACCATCAAACCCGAGCGAGAGCCAAAACTTGCAAATAAATCATGTATGCAAGTTAACAAATAGAAGGCAAAGCAGGAAAAAAAAGAAGTTTAATTTTAAAAATAATCAAATTTTGAAGGAAAAAATCGAAAAGGATAAAAAAAAAAAGCAGCCTAAAAAAACCCTAGGCTACTTAGCTAAACCTCTTGCCTATATCATGAAATACGAATAACTTAATTCAAAAGACATCGAAGTAAATAACGAAGTTCATTTTTCAAAACGAACAACTTCAAAAGATGTAATCTAAAAACAAATATCAACATGTGTTAACGTTTTAAACTCATGACACTAGCTAGTGACTAAATTAGAAGAGCTCCTTTTGGAAAGCCACTATTTTAAAATTGACTTAACCCGACAGGTTGACCCATGATCTAGATGACCCTGGGCATAGGTCAGCCTAGGTTTCAAAAGAAATTAGGGAGCATTAATTCGGTGTAAAATAGTCAAAACCTGAGTTAACCAGGGGCAAATCTAGTCAAAATTGGGTTGACTTGTTAACTATTTTTCTTTATTTTATTTTTTTGCATTTTTACTTCTTTTATAAAATAAAAAGATTTGATTGACATGGGCTAACTCGGGTTAACCTACCCAACCCATGACCCAATACTTGTCTCAGATTAACTCCTAGGTCGGGTCTAAAAACTATAGGAAAAACCAAGGAGACCACATTCCAATCAATCAAATGTCAAATGATAAAGTAAAAAAAAAAATCCAAAGATAGAAGAAATAAAAATTAAGAGAATAAGGACCTCATTTAAAAAAAAAATGACAAAACAACCTAAAAGTTTGAATCGAAGGGAAAATTGAATAAAAAACTAACAAAAGAATCCCAAATAAATAATAAAAATCAAGAGAATGAGCACCAAATTAAAAAAAAAATACAAAATCAAGATTATAGATTTAAGGATGAAATTGAAAACAAATTAAAATTTAAAAAAAGGATTAAGAATCAAAATTATAAGGGCTTAACTTGAAATATCATCAAATCTTGAATTTAAAGGAAAAATTGAAATGAAAAATCAAATTTAAAAAAGAATCCAAACCAAAAATAAAAACCAAGAGAATGAGAAACAAATTTGAAGAAATTAAAAATAAGATCATGGATGTAAGGCTAAAATTGAAAATGAATTAAGATTTAAAAAAAAAAGGGCTAAAATTCAAAATTAGAAATCAAAACTTTGAGGGTTAAACCTGAAATATCATAGAATAAGACAACAAATTTCATATAAAAATCAAATTCTAAAGGACAAATTTGAAAAAAAAAATCAAATTTGATACAATTAAAAGAATAAGGACCAAATATGATAAAATTAACGAATAACATACTTTTCTGGTTTTTGGCAAGGGTAGCATGTTTTTTGAGGATGAAGAGAGAGAAAATAGGGGAGAAATAATATCGCCGAAGCTCCACCATGTTTGGGGCAGCTACACGTGCCCTACCACCACAAAAAGGGTAGCGAGACATTCAAATGCCACCCCAAAATGTGGTGTTCAGCCAGCGGGAGGTACCACACGCGCCGCCTAAAAGTCATGGGTACCTCCTACTTGTTGGCACATGCACTCACGAATATCTTTTTATTTAAAATAATATTGTATTTGAATGAAAAGACTAAAATGCCCCTAAGTCAACTTGCCAATTACAAATAAACCAACAGGAAGTTATGAAAATGCCCATAATCGTAACCTTTAGAAAATTAAATTTAAAGGCTTATTTGGGCACTTTATTGTTCAAATAAAAGTCCTAGATACCCCTTTGAATTAAAATTAACAATTTTATGTTGTGGAAAATACCATTTTACCATTAAAACCAAGTTATTAATTTTGTGTTGTCATAGGCAAAATAGTAATTTCATCGTGCACGTCCACAATGAAATGTGAGTGTGTTCATAGTGAAACATTGATCGGGTTTAGTTTTTATTTTTTAATAAACACAAAGGAATACCAAAACATAGTAGCAACTAGATTGGTTCGTGTTATACTATGGATTAGATCAATTTTTTTAATGTATATCTCAGAGTTATTAGTGTATTTTCTAACAAAAAAAAAACAAATCTTGAAATCAAAATATGATGCATATTGGACAATATTATATGATTTTTTTTTTTAATATGGAGACGACGACATATTGGATCAGCATAGGTTAACTTATCAAATCTATGACCCAGGTTATGAAACCATGATAACCCTATAGAAAGAAATTAAAATAATAATAATATAAATGTCAATCCTTAATCAACCTAATATTGAAGGATGAAACTGAAAAAAAATACCCGAGTCAACTAAAATATCATGTCAAACTCATGACCTAAGTCATGAGATCGAGATATCTCAACAGGAAAAAAATCAGAAAAAATTATGAAACTCAATTTTCAACCACCTCAATGATGAAGGGTGAAATAAAAAAAAATCAATTAAAAATAGGACTTAAAGAAATAGCACAAGTCAACTGGAGCTAACTTGTTAAACATGTGATTGAGATTATGAGACCTAAATAACCTAATAAAAATAAAATAAAAAATATTGAAGTTTCATTTTCAATAGATCAAATGTTGAAGTTTGAAATAGAAAAGAAAACGAAACAAAAAACTATATCCATGAGATCAGGATAACTAGGATAACTCCACAAAAAGCAAATTAAAACAAGTTACGAAGTTCAATTCCCATATAATCTAATATCAAAGGATAAAATTGAAAAAAAACTAAATTAAAAAAAGAATATTAAGTAGTTAGAAGGTGAAGTTGAAAAAAATTAAATTAAAAAAAGACCCAAAAATAAAATGAGTCGACTCATGTCTACCTACTAAGCCCATAAT
Source organism: Populus alba (assembly GCF_005239225.2). Lineage (NCBI taxonomy): Eukaryota > Viridiplantae > Streptophyta > Magnoliopsida > Malpighiales > Salicaceae > Populus > Populus alba. The sequence goes on along the minus strand of NC_133301.1, from coordinate 4,016,433 downwards.
CTAGGTTAGAAGATTGAGATAACTCTATAGAAAGCAAATAAAAAAAATATGAAGCCCAATTAAAAAAAAATCTGAAATTAAAAAAGAATCTAAAAATTATGAAGAGAGTCAATTCATGTCAATTTATCAAACACACGATCCGGGTTATAAGGTCAAAATAATGTCATTGAAAGAAAATCAAAATAAATGATAAAGCTTAATTTTCAACCAACTCAATATTGAATGATGAAATAAAAAAATAAATCAATTAAAAGAAAATAATAACCAGGTCAACATGTTAAACTTGTGGTGTGAGTTATAAGACCAGTATAACTTCATAAGAACATAGATAAAAAAAAAAAAATTGCAAAACTTTACTTCTAATATATCCAATGTTGAAGGTTGAAATCGAGAGGAAAAAAAAACTAAATCCATGAGATCAAGATAATGTCTTATAAAGCAAATCGAAAAAATATATGAAGCCCAATTTCCAACCAACTCAATTATAAAAAAATTAATTATAAAAAGTTTTTTTAAAAAAATAATTTGAGTTAACTCAGGTTAAACTGTTAAACTCATGACCTAGGTCATGAGATGGTGATAGATTCATATAATGCAGATTAAAAAATATTACAAAGCTTCACTTCAAACATATCTAATATTGAAGGTTGAAATCAAGAAAAACAAAAAATAAATCCATGAGATTGGTATATAATCTAACATAAAGGGGAAAAAAATACAAAGCACAATTCCCATAATAATCTAATATAAAATGATAAAATTAAATAAATAAATAAATATGAAGAAGATGGGTTGTTAGCGGGTAAAAATGAATAAATAAATAAATATACATACATAAAATGTGTGCACAAAATTTAATTCATAAACATTTGTTGTTGTTGTGTATCCTATTAGGTATCGTTTGATTATTATCTTGAGACAAAAGAGATGAAGATAGTAGGGACAGAGATAATATATATCTTTTATTTTATATTTTGAATGTATATAAATTCATTATAAAATTGTTCTAGAGATATTTTTATTTTATGTCTTTGTCTCTTCTATATTTGTTACTCTGATTATACAATATTAACCGAACACAATATTATTAGGAATTTTAGAAAGCTTAATAAAAAATTTTGGGACATAATCGCTAGGAAAATCAACTTTTAGAGTTAATTTGGATGTTAAAATTGAACTCTAGAAAGCTTAGTTGGTCAAATCAAGGGATTAATTACATAAACTTTAAAGCTGATGGGCAATAAGGGACATAATTGAATAATTTGTAAATTAAGGACTAATTTGCAAAAGATGTGTGACTTTGGGGACTGAAATCGATGAAATCAGGGGTCAAATCAAAGAAAATTAAGAGTTTGTTGATTAATTGAGGGTCCAATTAAACAAATCAAAAACCAAAAACCAAATTGTAAAAGGCGATCAAATCCGGTGTTGACAATTAAATTTGACAAGGGTGAAATTGTATAAAATTAGGAGTTCATAAAAAAAAAAAATTAAAAGCTCTGAATCCGCCAATAAAAAGAGAGGTAATCAAAGGACAAAAAAGGAGAGCAGAAGAGAGAGAGGAAAAATAAACTTTGATTAAGGATCAATTTAGGTTTTGAGGGATTTAGTTTGTTTTGCTAGGTTTGGAAATAAAAAGAAAGAAAGGTAGCATTAGCAATCCATCCATATTTGAAATTTCAAGTTTGAAAGGTATATCGTTATAAACTTTGTAAATGGAGTCCATAAGGCCTATTGGATTTTTTTTTCTTGTTTAATGCAATGTGTTTAGGTATATTGATGTGATATTTATTTCCTTAATATGTTAAGTTTTGTTTTGGTTTGATTTGTAATTTGCCAAATATGGCTGCAAGGTGTTGATGTTGTCCTATTTTAGATAATGCATGTTTCTAGGTTTCTGAGGTTTGTTTGGTTCCAATTAAAGGTTTAAAAAGGCATGTGTAACCCAAATTGTCTAAATATGTAGGCTTTTTTTAAGTTGGTAGTGTTGAAGATTGGAATTTAATGCTAACTTATGATAATTTGTTGTTTTGGGAATTCTTTTTATTCAAGTATGTTTGGTTTTGATAATGTGTCCTTTGAAACCAAGAAAGCAAGTTTTTGTGGTTGAAAATGGTCATTCTGGGTTTTTAAGGCAGTCTTTTATTGCTTGAAATCGGGTCTAGTTTGTGTTAAACATTCTTGGGATTAGGTTTGAACGTTCTTCATGTTCTTCCTATTTTCACGTTTGATCAATTTTGCTTGAAAGTTTTATTTTTATTTTTATGTTTTTTTCATGTTTGATCTATTTTGGTGTTGTTTTATAGTTTTCAGGTTCGCACAGTATAGTTAACCTGGTCAAGTCAAAACCAGGTCAATCATTAGGCCCTATTTGTTTGATTTTTTTGGTTCTTTGGTTTGACGATGTGTTTAAGAAAACCCCTTAGGTCTATTCTGGATAGTTTTTTTTTTATTTCAAAATATTGTTTTTTTTTTTTTGTTAAACATGGCCTTAAAAAATACAAAAAAAATAATAATAAAATATAGTAATATAAAAATGTCTTTTTGCATGTTGCATATAGTTATGTCTCTTAAAAATACAAAAATCATGTTTTTTGTGAAATATAGATATATGCAAATACATGTGTTTTAGTATTATTTGTTTTTACAAAATATATATTAGCATACATTTTGGATTTAATAACTAGTTTATTGGATTTATGAGAATTTAAACAATATTTCAATAACCCCTATAATTTTTTAATTCATTAGAATTAATTGTCAATATTTTCCTATAAATGATAAACCTACAAGTAGGCTGGTATTTAAATACAGGGGTTGACCATAAAATTCTCAGAATTATTCTAAATATTCACCAATTTTAATTGGAAGTATTTTTCAACACAACACACGAGTTGTTGAAAACCATTTTGCTTTCCATGATAGGTAAACCTTGTCATGACACCTACATGGATCCTTTCTATAAGAATTCATTTGGGCACATGAGTTTATAGAAAATTTAAAAAAAGAAAAAAAAACCAGATTTATTTACGTGAATGAATCTTCACCTGAACCATAGACTGATTAGTGATTAGAAACCCATCAAAACCTTTAAATCACATTCAAACCACATAATACAACTTACTGTAGGTAGGGTGCACTAGAGGTGCTAATATCTTTCCTAGCCACAATCAATCTCTTACCCTTAGAATCTCTGATAAAACCTGTATACTTGGGTTTCCTAACAATCTTGAGCCAAACAATTAGTAGCAACTTCCTTGACTCCCCAACATTGCGCGTCTACGTGAAACAAAATGGTGACTCCACTAGGGATTATATTGTTTTTTACAACATTGGAGTAAGCTTTGTGTGTTTTATATGGTTCAGTTATTTTGATGTGTTTAAATTTTTGCATTTTTAGCTCATCTTATTTGTATTTACACTTTAGCATATTTAATCTTGTCCATGCATGTATATTGGATATGAATACATGTTTTCATGCATCATTTTTTTATTGCTCTAAGATGTGCCCATGGAAACTTTAGGTTAGGTAGGGGAATAACAACTTACCTTACGACTTTCAGTCAGGATCTAAGTTTGTGAAACCATCAAACTCTTTGCTAATTGTTTGGACTAGTAATGATTGGTATATGTGTCATCTCACTACCTATTGAGCCCTCATATTACCTTCTCAAAGGTAATCACTAGGACAGTAGGAGACCCTTTTGAGATTAGATAGTATGTATCCTCTATCTCATGTAAAAGTATTAGAGCCTACACATAAGATGTATGTCTCCAGAATAAACATTATTGTATTAAGACATACTTAACCCTAAGCATTTTGCATTGCAGAACTTTGAACTGATAGCATGGCCACTATTAAATAAACTTTTGTTGAATATGAGTGGGAATCTGAATCCCTACAACTATTACAAGGGGATTGCTTGAGACCAGCTTACAATAAGTTATCACCTATAAAAAATGTGAGTTACTCTAGGAACAATTTAAAAAAGCTCCTCTCACAAGTGAAAAGCATCAACGAACATAAGTTTTTGAGGAAATATATAAGGATAGTGGAGGTTAGGAGGATGTCTGTTCTGAATTAAACAATCAAAGCTTTGGGGCATGTTTGGGACCCCGAGTACCAGTGCTTCACTTTTTAAAATGTAAACATGTGCCCTACCTTGGAAGAGTATGGCTTATTAATCGAGTTTGGTTCAAGGTCACTAAGAGAATCAGGTGGACTGGTCTTATATGAAATTCTAGGGTAAATGACTGATTGTGGTTAAAGAATGTATTAGCATCCTTAGCGTGCCTTACCTAAGGTATGCTAGATTGTGTGGTCTAAATATGGCTTAAAGGTATTGATGCGTTCCTAACCAATGGTACAACTATGACTTAAAATAAAGATTTATTCTTTTGAATAAATCTGGCATTTCGAATTTATTTTGTGCTTGTATGCCCAAATAAATTCTTGTAGGGAGCATCTATATAGATTCCTTGACAAGGTTCACCTATATTGAAAGGTGAAAGATTTTTCCACAACTCGTATATTGTGGTGAAAAATAATCTCAATTAAAATTGATAAACACTCAAAACATTTATAAGAATTTTCTAGTCAACTTCTGGTATTTAAATATCAATCTATTTGTAAGTCCAACATTTATTCAAGAATTTTGATCATTAATTCTCATGAATTAAGATTTTTAGGGGTTATTGAAATATTGGTTAAGTTCTCATAAATTCAATAAACTAGTTATTAAATCCAAAAATACATGTAAAGATATCTTTTGAATTTTTATGTATATATACAAAATGCTAATCATACCATAAGTTTATATACTTTTTTTAAGAAAAATATGACTTTTATATTTTGAGAGACTTGGCCGAATATACATCAAATAAAATATATTTTTGTATTTTTTGAAAATAAAAAATCTTTTTTTTCATAATTTTTTTAAATTTCAACAAAAAACGAGTATTTTAATATCAGGTTAGCATCTTACAATGTAAATCTAGAGTCCTAATATTAAATACAATTGATGGAAAATATGTGAGGTACCCATAAATAATTTTAAATTGGTCCTTGAAATTTTTTAGAATTTTTAGGAATTCATTTGGGGCCTGTTTGGCAAAAAAAAAACTATTTTTATTCAAAACAAAATTGTCAAAATAGGTTTAAGAGTGTATTTGCCAAACATCTCTTTAGGCCAAAAATTCCTCAACAAAAAAGTAACCAACCAAACAAAGACTTAGCACCTAACCAAAAACAAAACCAATCAGGCTGACTTGAAAACAATGGTTCAACCCTGAACCGAACCAAAAACCATGGTTTGACCTAAAACTAAAGCAAAACAAACAATTAAACCAAAAACATATCAAAATTAAAAAAAAAAAAAAAAAAAAAACACACACACACACAAAAACATAAAACTTTCTGACAAAAATATATCAAACACCAATAATATGAAGAATATGATGAATGACATGATCAAAAGATTTATGTCTTATTCCAAGTGCAGGAGTGTCGAAGTAATAAATAACCCGATAAGACTAGGGTCGAACCACAGGGAGATGAACTATATAAATTGCAAATAATATATATATATATATATATATATATATATATATATATATATAATAAAACAAATAGCTTATGAGAATTTTATGCGATATTGATGTAAGGATTAAACAATGATAAAATAATTGTCAAGGTTTAGAGGATCCGCTAATAGTATTTCAAATAAGTATATAATAAAATCTTTTTATTACTCAACTAGAAACCACATACAAAGAAGGTTCCCATTGGATTATAAATTGTTAACATGATTGAATTAGTTATCTTATTTGAATAATATTAATACTTGTAAATGTTGTTAGGTATTCATGATGTTAATTTATGTTAACAACAAATCAAGTTCCTTTCATAGCACAAGTGTCGGTTAAACCATACAAAACATGTTAGTATCAAACATTAAAGTTCATGTTGAGTTTACATTATACTTATTCTTACACCATTAGTGTAACATTTTTACCTTGACATAATAAATTTAACTAAACATAATAATAAAAAAACATAAATAAATTAGATAAGAATATAGTTATGATGAAAAGCATAAACAAGATATTAACAAAAGCAAAACTTAAACATTACAAAAATAAAAAGAAAGAAAGCAAGAATATAATCCTAATCTGAAAATCAATATGTCTAAATGCATGGCAAATGCCTCTTTTTATATACCAAAATTTAAAACTATTGATTTGATGATTAATTGTTAAGTGGGTGGCCACATTTTGACTTGGTGACAATCATTATCTTCTTGTTTGAACAAAACGCCATTACTACCATCAGAATTTGAATAGATAGTCTTCATGAGAGTTCTTGAAAATTGTTTCAGCTTTCCAACAAAAAAAGAATCGGCGTATTTGGATTTCTAGAACTCGAGATATGGGCTGAACACTAAACAGTGTTTGGGCTGCAAGACAAATTTCAACTTCTCTGTTATTGTTTATTTATGTTTCTCTTCTTCATTATGTTTAGCTAAGTTTATTATGTCAAGGTGAAAAGGTTACATTAATAGTGTAAGAATACGTATAATATAAACTCAAAATCAACTTCAATACTTATATCCTATACAACTTGCTATTAACATGTCTTATTATTTTTATCTTATTAATTCTTAATACCTTGCTTGTTAAATGGTTAATTTAGATTTGTGTTGTATAACACTTGGCACAAAAAATGCTTGGCACTTTCATAGCCAACCGTATGGTATAACCTACACTTGTGCTATGAAAGGAACTTGATTCGTTGTTAACATAAGTTAACATCATGAATTCCTGACAATATTTGAAAGTATGGTGTTACTAAAATGAGATAATTAATATGATCATGTTAAAAATTTATAATGAACTATTAAGGATAAATCATTCGATTGGAACCTCCTTTATGTGTGGTTTCAAGTTGATTAATAAAAAGAGTTTATACTATACTTATTTCTAATACTATTTCTAGATCCTCTAACCTTAACATTTGTTTCTATCATTGTTGAATCCTCACATTAATCTTACATCTCAAAGTCCTCTTATTATTATTATTATTATTATTATTATTATTATTATTATTAATTTATATAGTTAACCTCCCTGTGATTTGACCCCAGTCTTGTAACACGACCAAAAGATTGATGTTTCTCCCAAGTGTACGAATATTGAAGTAATAAATAACCTGGCAAGACCGGTGTCGAACCATAGAGAGGTTAACTATATAAATTATAAATAACAACAACAACAATAAGTGAAGGATGACTTTGAGATGTTTGATTATTGTGAGGATTAAACAATGATAAAAACAAATGTCAATGTTAGAGGATCTACTAATAGTATTTCAAACAAGTATAACATAAACTCTTTTTATTACTCAACTGGAAAGCATATACAAAGGCGGTTCCAATCGGATGATTTGTCATTAATAGCTAATTATAAATTGTTAACATGATCATATTAATTATCATATTTAAGTAACACCAAACTTTTAAAAATTATCAAGAATTCATTATATTAACTTATGTTAACAACAAATCAAGTTTCTTTCATAGCACAAGTGTAGGTTATACCATACGGCTGAGCTATAAAAGTGCCAAGTATTTGTTGTACCAAGTGTTATACAACACAAATCTAAATTAACCATTTAACAAGCAAGGTATTAAGAATTAATAAGATAAAAATAATAAGACATGTTAATAGCAAGTTGTTTAGGATATAAGCATTGAAGTTTATATTGAGTTTATATTATACTTATTCTTACACCATTAGTGTAACATTTTCATCTTGACATAATAAACTTAGCTAAATATAATGAAGAAGAGAAACATAAATAAACAAGATAAGAACATAAATAAGATACAAGTTAACTAAGTAAATGAAAGGAAATGAAAAGCATAAACAAAATATTAATGAAAGCAAAACTTAAGCATTACAAAAATATAAAGAGAGAGAGCAAGAGTATGATTTTGATCTGAACAACCATGCCTAAATTCATGGCAAATGCCCCCTTTTATAGGCCAAAATTTTAAACTATTTATTTGATGACTAATTATTGAGTGGGTGACCACAACTTGACTTGGTGACAATCCTTATTTTCTTGTCTGAACAAAACTTCATTAATAACGTCCGAACTAGAACCAACTTTACTCATGAAAGTTCTAGAAAATTGTCTCAACTTTCTAGGAAAAAAAATTAAGGTCATTTGGACTTCTAGAACTCAAGATATGGGTTAAACACTAAACAGTGTCTGAGCTGCAAGACAGATTCGGACTTCTCTGTTGTTGCTATAATTTGGACTTGAAAACGACCTTTTTTAAATCTTAGACTCCACATGAAAATTTTAGGCCTATGTCTTAGCTTTTCATCCATATAAATTAGACCTAAATTAAAGATCTATAGCTCCAGATATGATCTAATTACCGAACAGTGTTCCAGTTTGGATTGAACCAGCATCTCTTTTCTAAGTTTTGCCCTCTCTTTGTCCTTTTAATTTCAGTACTTAAACTCATCAATCAATTCTTTTATTTATGTGATAGGCATGTATTTAAGATGAAAATTTACCATAAATTAAACGTATCTTATATTATAAGATATGTTATTATAAAACATGTTTTAGTTAAGGTGTTATTAATACTTCAAGTGCAAAATAATGATATAAAACCTTGATAAAAATGCACTTTTAAGTACTAATCATCTTGTCGGGTTATTTATTACTTCGACAATCCTTCACTTGAGAGAAGACATCAATCTCTTAGTCATGTCACTCACAACACTTTTAGATTATGGGTTGATCAAGTTTACACTTTTATATGAATAAATACGAAGCTATAGACCTCTAAATCAAGTAAGGTTGGATCCATATGAAAGGTGTGCATCCCCTCTACTAACTTCAGGTGGTTTACAATGACGATGATATTAGAGTTGCTCCAACAAAGCCTTAAAAAGGGGTAACTCCGTTATCAATGATTATAATACCTGTTTTGCAAAACCATTAATCTTTTTCGAGTGTTCACACTTCAAAGATGCTTAGAGGGGTCATATCAAGGGTTTAAAAACCTTTCTCTCAAGATCAGAAGGCAAAAAAAAAAACTCACATTGGCCTCCAAGTTTTGCAAACAAAACCATATTTAAGTTTCTTATAAAACCACCATTGCAAAACTAGCCAAAGATAGAGTTTCCAGCTATTAAAATTTGTCCAAAACCATCACATTTCGATTAGAGGGCCAAGCATTGATGAATGATGATCAATCTTTGATTAAATCCATCAAAATCCTAGCTTGAACGCCTATAAATATCCTTGGAAAATCAAGACAGAGGTATAGCAACAAGGTGAGAAATAAGAGAGAGAAAGATGGGATAAAAAAAATTCCAAGTGTGAAGGTTTGAGAGTTTAGCACAAAACTTATCTTAAATTTAAGAGAATGTAACAAACTTAGAAAAGAAAGGACATCACACATTGTTACAGATTGAAAGGTATAAAATAAACCTCTTTTAATCTAGCAAGTGATGTCTATGAGACACACCTCTAGCTCTTCATAACATATTTCAAAAATGTTTTGAACTTATTTTTGGTGATACATTGTATTGATCTTGTATTTTGATTAATCCATGAAATGTTGTTTTTCTTTGCTTAATTTTGATCTAATTTGTTTGTTACTATTTACTACATGTTTAGGAAAAAATTTTATGTTTTGCTGAAATAAAATGATTTTTGTATTATATGAAATTTGATGTTATTGTTGGTTGTCATTAGGGCTATAATTATAAAGGTAGAATCTAATGCTCAATTTTGGTGATTTGATTTTTTTTTTGTTAGTTCTTTTAATTCAACTATATTTGGTATTGGCAATATGATTCATGAGTACCAAAAGCAATGTGTTTAGAGGCCTAGAAGGTCATTTCTTGGGCTTAACAATGGCTGGGTTTATGGGCATGTAGCTGAGTTTTCTAAGTTAGTGTTCTTGAAAAGAACATTGTCTTTACCCCATGATTTGGACCAATTTTGGTCCTTTTTTTGCACCCATATCTTCATTATGCTTGTTTAGTTAATAGTCTAGGGTTTATTAACACCAATGACAAGTTTTTAATGGGTTTTAATCCTAAAGTTTTGGTTTTGAACCTAAATTCATATAGACCAAATCATGATTATTTTTTTATGATCAAAGTGAATGGATGCAAGATTATTGATCCTTACATGATTCACAACATGTTTATGGCCTTGTTTTGATCGTATCTGGTCTAGTTGGAGAGTCATTTTACTGGGATTAGAATGAATGTTCTTCGTGTTTTTTATTATTTTTTTGTATTTGATCCATTTTTTTATCAAAACTTTTGAGTTTTTATGTTTTTTTAAGTTTGATTCATTTAAATTTCGATTTCAGTTTTGGTTTAGTTTTCATGTCAAACCAGTAGTCTTTAGTTTGGTCTATGGTCGAACCGAAGGTTTTGAGTCAATCCGGTTGATCAAATTTAGGACAAATAGTTAAGGCTTTGTTTGGCTTGCAATGGTTTTTGCTAAAGATTTTTTTTTTTTTTTTTTTTTGCTTAAGGGTGTGTTTGGCAAACATCACATAAGCCTATTTTAAGCAATTTTATTCCAAGGAAAAATAAGTTTTTGCCAAACAATGCTTAAAAAAATAAAATATTAAAAAAATTCTAAAAATTACTTGAGCATTTTAAAAAAATCTAAATATTTTGGCATGTTTAAAAAAAATATATTGCATGGATTTTACAAGTTTATAAAATTCCAAGAGATTTTGGCCTATATTGAAAAGAATATTAAAAATTTTATTTTTGGAAAAAAAATTATTATTCACTTTTAATACAAATAAGAAAACCTAAAAGGGATTAATATAAAAAAATATTATTAGGGATAACAATTTATTATTACTCACTTTAATGCAAGGATAAAAAAAAATCTATTTGAGATTAATATCCAAAATACTATTGGGAATAATACAATTCACTCATTTATAATATAAAAATAAAAATCACAAAAAAATCTTATCCAAAATATTATTTGGAATGACGCAATAGTCAAAAATTTTAATTTTACCTCGAAAGAAGCCTTAATGATAATTAAGGACATTTCACCTTTGCGGGCCAGTTCTTGGTCTAGGAAACCAAGGTTTGTTCACTGTAGCAAACCCGTTATAATAGATTGATAGAAACATCATTAGACCATAGCAAACAAAGAAAAAAATCAATGCAGCTTACCTCAGGTAAAGCCTGCTAGAGTTGATAATACATTCTCTTTATGTAATCAATTCCTCATCTAGAATCTCTAAAAAAACAATTAGAGTTTCTAGTTATCATAATACTAGGTGGCGGCTCCCTAAACCAACCAAAGGCCATTCCAAGACATCACTCGGGAAGTATCGTCACTCCCCGATGAAGAGGGTACAACAATGATTATCATTGCAACTATTACTATCATAGAAAAACTACTACCATCATTACATTATTATTATTATTATTATTAAAATGAAAAAAAAAATCATAAAATTGATTTGAAAGATAAAATTAAAAACCATAAAAACTTTGATAAAAGGGAAAAGAAAAAAATTAAAAATTAAAAAAAGAAGGGTCAAACTAAAATAAATATTATTACTTTTGAAAAAAATCATAAATTTGATCTGAAGGAAAAAATTAAAAATATATAAAAACTTTGACAAGAGAACCAAGAAAAAAAAAATGAGGATAAAATTGCAAGAAACAAATAAAATATATAAGCCATCTAATAAAAATTAGAAGAGTGGGGACCAAATTCAAGAGATGAAAACTTGAGGATAAAATTGAAAAAACTTTCCAATTTGAAGTGATTTTTTGAAATAAAACAAGGACTAAATTTGAAAAAAAAAAAAAAAGGAAGTTCAAGGGCTTATGTGTTTTTTCCATGGGCAGTGTGAAAATCGAGGCATATGAGAGAGAAATGAAGGGGGAAATCGACTTGGCGCCAAATCGGACATCATCGTCATACACGTGCTGGTAGGGAAGAAAGAGAATGTTGAGATACATTCAATGACACGATGAAATATTTTTTTTTTCACCACCGCAATCAACCACATGCGTCACCAGAATACGGCGAAATGGTTGAAACGCTAATATGTTGATGAGTGTTGTGCACACATTAGCAGCTTTTTTTTATATATATGTCAAAAGACAACATCATTCCTGGGACCAAACAATTATTGCTATAAAACCATCATGAAATGATCAATCAGCCTTACAAAGATGCTTCAAGAGTTTTTCTTTAAAGGGTGAAAAAGTCATCCCATTCTTTAAAAAAATTCAAAAACCAACAATCTTCTTAGCCATAGTTAATTTAAAAATTATTTTAAAGATACTAAAGTAAATTTACCATACAAAGAACTTATGAAAGTATAGAAATGTCTCTCTACAATTGAAGAATTACAAAATAAACTCTATAAAAATATTAAATCTACCCCTAGAGAATAATTATAATAATTTTTTTCTCATAAATAAAAATATAATTCTACTATTATAATCTATAGTAAATCTAGTCTAATATTCAGTGTTTTTCTAACAATAATTAACTTTTCTTTGAATTTGGACTTTTGACGATAGATTCGGAAAAATACTGTTCGGTAAACGTAGATTTTTCATATAAAAAAATAGGCACGTGCACTGTAACCAGCCCTCACGTGATACTGTTGTTGACAACAACACTCCAGCAACCAATGATCTGACGGTCTCCGGCGCAAGCACTATCTTTTGTCCAAAAAAAAAACTTTTATTTTTTGGTTCCGGCAAATTTGTACGGTCATCGACTAAGATGTGGACACATCAACATCACCAAAAAGCTAAAAGGGGGTTGATTTGACTATAACGATCTGACGGCTAATAATTCAATTATAATGCCACGTGTCGGATTACGGTTGCCCGACATGAGCCATCAAGACACCTAGCCCTATGATCTTGATGGGCCTTAAAATGATGGACCTATAATTTGCAGCCATACATAACAAGGAAGGGGAAGGGGTCTCTTTCAAATAAGGCTGTTTTGTTGGTGTGTTCGAGAAGTCAAATACTAGCTAGTGATTTGAACCTTTTCTTGGAGGGTCCCGAAAGAATTTTTGAAATTTTCGATGCCGACGAGAAATAAAAGAAAATTTACGCCCAAAGTGCAAGATATTAATTTTTTTTTTGTTTTAAAGTATTTTAAAAAATTAAAATATTTTTTAAGATATTAATATATTTATGTTTTAAACAAAATAAATTAATCAATTAAAATTTATTAAACATATTGCTCCATGAAACACCCGAGGCCATGCAATAATTTCAAACAAATCTTGGAATATATTGAGTAAAAAGACAAACGACTGATTAAAATATTAATAAAAAGCAATCATAACGAAAATCAGACGGATTGTCGGCAAATGAGAAAAGGGAAGAGCACATATCTAACATTTGATAGTTCACACGGTAGCCAAATTAATGATCTTCATCGGGCCATTATTTGTTTGCTTTATTTTATTTTATTTTTTTTTTATTTACATGGGTGTCCGGCCAGTTTGCGCATCACGACTAATCTCATACGGCTCACTGAACATCCTGCAAACCCTATGAGCATGTAAGGCACCGCGGAGATAACAGACATGCACGATGTTTGAATCCAGGAATGCAGAGAAAGATTGAACAAGTCTTTTCAACCGCTAGGTCAAGACCTCATTAGTTTTATTAATTAATTAATTGCATACTACTTTAATAGTTTTGGGGGCCAAGCACAAGATTAATTAATTACTTGTAATATTTGCTATACGTATACACAATTTCTTTTTTCAATCATATGTTAAATAAGATACACTTGTACAAAACATCCAACAACTATCCCAATTTTCCTTCAATTTTCTTATGTAATTGAGATTAACATTGACTAAATTTATGGTTAGAGTGTTTTCAAGTGTTCAATACAGTAATAATCATTATTTTTTGAAGTATTTTTTATTTTAAAAATATATTAAAATAAATTTGCTATCATTGCTTTCCTATTAAAAAGATGAAGAGACAGTTAACTCTGTTTATTTTTGTGTTTCAAAAAATATTTTTAAAAAAAATTGAATTTTTTTTTGCTTCAAATGAATATATTTTTTTATATTTTCAAATCATTTTGATATATTAATGTCAAAAATAATTTTTAAAAAATAAAAAATATATATTATTTTGATACATTTTTAAATAAAAAATACTTTAAAAAATAATCATAACTATATTTTCAAATATTATTTAGTCTTCAATGAAGACTTTATTTAGAAGAAGCAACGACAAGAATGTGGTTTCGTGGTTACCAATCTTATGTCAAAGAGACAATATATTAGCTATCTATTACAAGTTGTACAATTTAATTAATATCATGTTCCATCTTTACATAACAAGTTGCTGAAATAATAATAATAATTTGTCTCGGCTCTAAATTAACTCTATTTAATTATTTCATCCAGCACAATTACTGGATGGGTGCTTGGTCGGTTGAAGCCATGTGGGTTATACTAGTTGAAGAAAAAGAAGACATATTGATTTAACTTAGGAATTATGCACAAGCTGGCATGGAGGCTGATGGATTTTACGTTCACATCATAAGGGATTTCTTGCTAAGTTGCAACATGGTGATGTAAACTCCTTTTTTTCTTTTCTTTTTTCTTTTTTAGGTAGTGTTCATATAGACAAATAGAGTATCCATTTTTCAAGCAGACATCAATTACTTTTATATGCTTTCTAATCTGTTAATTTTTTTAATTATATATATAGAGGCAATATAGCCATAGGCAAAGAGACCGCTAATGAGCTTGCCAATCCCTCTACTCTTTTTTTCTCTTAAATTTATCTCCTTTTCTTTTTCTTTGAAATATTCTAGAGTACCTAGAAATTTTTAATTGAAATATTCTATGAGCATTTAATTTTGGAATATGCCTAGAAATATTCTTTGAAATATTCTAGAATACCTTTTAGTCTTATCACTACCTATTCAATATTTTAATATTCAATTTACCGATGCAATATTTTATTTGTAATTAAACATTAATTTTGCTGATTTAATTTTTAACACATTTGTAATTAAACATTAATTTTGCTGATTTAATTTTTACACACGGGATCAAGAATCACAAATGATTAATGTTTATCTAATAACTTATAGTAAATAATTCATATTCTATCAATTATTTCGTTGATAGTATAATTATTAATAGATTTACGGATGAGAAAAGTATGCCAGACAAAAAAAAACTATCAATATCATTTCGTCAGTATTTTTATTGGTGAAGATAGCATATCACTAACAAAAAGGCCGTTTGTAATTCCTTTAATTATTCATGTCTAAATGATCAATGAAATGAACCCATTGGTGATTAAATAGTATTGGTGACATTTCCAATAATTCTTTTCTAACTTTTTCTAATATACCAATGAATTTATTTCGTCGGTGATATCATCATTGAGTTGTTAAAATCTATTTTTAATAAAATCTAATAAACAGAGTAAATAAAATAAATTAAAATCAAATGAAAAATCAAATATTTATAACAAATTTAAAAATTTATTAGTTCAAATACAAATCTTCTAGAAGAGACGGGCTAAAATAAGAGGAGGAGAAGGCAGGTTTTTGCTGAGACTAAAAGGTGATAAGAGAGAGCACATATACCATCCATTTATGATTTTACTTTCATATAAAATTATTGGAGCTCAGTCATTTTAGTAGTATCACTTCCATTGTTATTTCTATCCAAATTACAAATGAAATTTTTTTTATCGATGTTTTTATTGTTATTTGCTAATCTTCATGTAGTAATTTAAATCTATTAAATTTAGTTTCAAGGGATGGTCCTTGTATATTATAGTGAATTAGCTCTAAAGGAGCACTAAATCTATGACCAAAAACTCTTAAAGACAACCTAGTTGTTGAACAAGAAACTTCTTAATTTATTTAAAACTAATTGATTTAAAATCTCTGAACTAGGATGTCCTTGCCTCCGGTGCTAAGTCTTCATAAGAGCTTGACAGTAAAGCCCAAGGAAAATAAAGCCCAAGGAACAAACATGGTTGAAGATTCGAAATAGACAAGAAAGACCATCGGAGAGAAGGATTTTCTTGGTAATGAAATCCTTAACAAAAAATAAAAATTAAAAGGATAAAATTTAAAATAAATATTATTTTCACGAGCAAATTGTTGAAAAAAATTAAATCTTCTAATGATATGTGGTATAGGAATAACATTGCTTATGGTTAAGGTATGTTAGGTGTTTTAAAGTGAGAAGTACCAATATTTGCAAGAGAAAAAGGTATAGGCATTCTAATTGAGGTTTATTTAAAAGACTAGTATTATAAATGCTAGTTTGATGTGGCCCATTTCATATCCTTGCATCCTAGAATCAAAAAATTTGACTCTGTATTATTCATAATTTTTTTTTTCATCTCCAATCATTCGATAATTTTCATAAACATAAATTTCATTTTTTATAGACCTAAAAATTCTTTCACAAAATAATCAATCTTTTTCAAGTTTATTAGTTTGTAATGAAAAGTATAGGGTTTTGTAACCTCTCCAACAATCTTTCCATTAGGTAGGATTTTATCAGTCCAAGCATTTATTTGTTAAGGCGAAACTTATCTGGTTTAAAAAACAAATTTTACTTTTTATTTTAAAAATATTTTTGAAAAAAGTGTTTTTTTTTTAAATTTTTTTGTTTGATATTAATTTTTTTGTGTTTTTAAATTATTTTAATGTGTTGATGTCAAAAATAATTTTTAAAATAATTAAAAAATCATTATTTTAATGTATTTATAAATAAAAAAACTTTAAAAAACAATCATAACTACACTTTTAAAAACCACTAAATATAAAAAGATATTCTCAAATGAATTCTAGGGCCAGAGTTGATGATCGAGTAAACCCCGTTTTGAGATGAAAATAGAGACTAACTTGAAATACAGGGGATGGATTAACAAAAATAAATGTTGAGGGCTCACTAAAAAAACAATTAAATGGTGAGATGGGCCAGCTTATAAGCCGGGGAGAAACGACGCCGACCGTGAGGCAATGCGACCTTCATATCTAATTATTTTAGTTCTTTCACCTTATTCAAATCGTAGAATTCAAAATCAATTTTGGAATTTAAAATATGACCGGTTATATTTAAAATAAAATAAAAACATGATAGGATTTGAATTTAATTTTTTCAGAACTTGTTTGGAAGTGTGATAGATATTATTTTTTTAAATTATTTTTTATTTAAAAATATATTTAATTAATTAAAAAAAATTTTGATAGCAATATATCAAAAAATCCAAAAATCCAAAATAAAATTTAATTTAACATTAAAAAATCAAAAACCTTCCAAAACATTGTTGGACGGCAATGCTAAATAAGACATTAATTAATCTTGGTGTTTGAAACATAACATATAATGTAATGAGTATACTAAACACATTTGTTTTTATGGTTGAAGTTGAGATTTGTGTTTAGAGTCCATCAAAAAATGCTAGAAAAAGTAAGAAAAACTAGTTTTTATAATTGAGTTTTGTGTATTAATGGGTTATACCGAGCCAACCTCAATTTTAACCATAAAAATAAATACATTATTGAATATAAAAATAAAATCTTGTTGAAATCTATTGTAAAAGTATAGAATATATAACAAAATTTCTACAAACAAAATCCACAAAAACTCCATAGAACATCCAACAAGGTTATATCTTCCTTAAATTTTATTATTTAGTTAAGGAGGTACAATTTAGAAAAATAATATATTCCTGTAAATTATATACGCTATTAAATAATTTCAAATCAATTTTCTTTTTGGAGAGGGTGGGGAGCCAAAGGCTCCTGCAAGCTGTTCAAATCATAACCAGAACCTGAAGCAAACACACCACGTTAAATTTCTAGCACTGTCTGGTACAAAGAATTTCCATTCCGGGCCACCGCTTCTCTGTGGTAATTCATTACTTCATGTGGTGATAGCAGGTTTTTGTGGGTCTCCGATGCTGACTTGAGCTAATTTACTCGCAGGTATATGGGGGTAATTTTGTGCTGACAGAACATGGTGATTTAAACTATTTTTTTATTTAAGAATATATTAAAAAATTATTTTTTTATATTAATATATCAAAATAATCTAAAAATATAAAAAATTAATTTTTAACAAAAAAAAATAAATTTTATTTAAAAAAAAACACAATAATTTAAACCGATATTAATCGACATTAACTTGTCAATTACATTATATGTTTTGACTATATTATGTTGCTATATTAATTAAAATCACATGAACACATGCCATTACGAGTGCAATTATTTTATTTTTTTATAGGTAAACATCAATTAATTGTAAATTATTTTTTCTCTCGAAAAAACAAGTAAATCAATATAATTTCTATATTGGGATTGCTAAAAGGGAGCACATGCTCACAAATAATGTATATTACACGTTGCACAACACAATCCAGTAAATCTTACAAACTTTATTTCATTATTAATTCGGGAAGCTTACTTTAATACACAATTGGAAAATTGGATTGCTGACTCAAATATCGCTTTCAATATCTTATCCCTTGTTAATTAACTCATAAAATCTCTCAAAAGATTTTGTTCTTAGAGGTTCCATATTTGTTTAGCATCTAGTTGGGTTGGACCTTCTGGGCTCCAAACTAAAAGCTTTTGTCCACAATATTATTTAATATAAACCCTAAATCCTAACCTTAATGGGCTATGATGATAGTTTGTAGTGTATTAATAATTATATTTTAAAGTATTTTTTAAAAAAATATATATTAAAATAATATTTTTATATATTTTTTAAAAATTATTTTTAATTTCAGCATATTAAAATGATTATAAATATAAAAAATATTAATTTTTTTTTTAAAAAAATTAAATACTTTTAAAAATACCTTTTAAAATATAAAAACAAACATGTGGTTAACTAATGTAGCTATCTATCACTCTCTGACTAGTACTGAGGAATATTATAAATCCTGCATGCAAAAAGAAAAAAGAAAATTGAGACTTCAAGAAAACAACAAATTAAGTAATAATGAGAACTGTGATAAAGTAAGTCAGTCAATCGAGATAATTAGATGCCAGCCTGGTGGCCCTACAAATGGTTCCCTACGCCCCATTGTGGAAAGATCACCTTGACATCGACACGACTTACTTGTCATCGACACGACTTACTTGTCATCGACACGACTTACTTGTCATCTGGCCTATAATTGTACTAATTAAGGGACCCTTGCCCTACAAACATACGCCACCACTCATGTCAGCATTGCATATTTGCGCTAGACCACATGTTCACCTTATGTTGATTCTTAGCATTATCTGTTAATTTTGTTAAATTGTTTTTTAAATATATTAAAATGATCTGAAAATATAAAAATAATTTAAAGTTAAAAATACAATAATTTGTTTTTATTTTTTTAAATGCTAAAACAAATTGACTCTTAATTATTACAAGAAAACATTATACATTATACAAAAAGCTGATAAATTAGGTAAAACCTCTCAGTGTTTTATCGAGAATTGTGAATAGTGCAATTTAGAATAAAATGATGATTTTGTTCTTTTAGAACCAAAGGATTGAACACATACTCAGGACTAAAATAATATTTTTTTTTATATTTTATTGCGTAGTGTAATTACACCTCTGCCTTTGAAAAAAAAAAAAAAAAACAACACAACTCATAATTGAGGGATTTTTTGTGATTTTATAATTTTTAGAGCATAATTACCGCAAAGCCTTTAAGGTCAGCTTTTTTTTTTTTTTTTTTTTTTTTCTAAGATCCAGGAGTATTTTTTTTTTTTTTAACTTAGATTTTTTTTTTTTTTGCAAGTATCATGTGAGGTCAATTGTGTTCTGATCTTTTAATAAATAAAAAAAATAGTTGGTACATACAAAATAAACATCATTAGGTGGGAGTTATCCACGCTCTTTGGACAGAGCATGCAACGCCTCACAATGGCCGTTGGTTGCCTTCCAAGGAGGTTTTTGAAGTATCGCACCACCCTTTATATCACCTTTTATATGGTGGAATTACGCGTGTAGCCTTTATGGTAAGACAAAACTCAGACAATAATTTTTCTTGGAGGGCCAAGGACCATCATGAGCCAAGAACACCGTTTCCTTGGAGGGCCAAGCGGCAGGCATCATATGTTACTTAAGAAGTCGGTTGGTATGTAATCTGAGCGCATATATATATATAATTGGCAAGTTGAGACATTCTTCACAACAAATATGATGAGATTTTTTTTTTTAATAGCTTTAGTCAATCAAATAGACGAAGAACATTTTATAAAATGTTATGGTTGCCTGCAATGTCAAAGGACCTACTATAAATTAAAGAAAGGATATTACATTAGGCCTAAAATAAATAGGGGTCATCCCTTAATATCATGTACATGAAGAATCTTGATGACAGCATACCCATGCAATAATTATATAGTTGGTTCTGTCTCAAGTAGAAGAAGAATATTTTATAAAATGTTTGTGTTTTAAAATTGTTTTTAAAATTTATTTATTTTTACTTATATTAATTTTTTATGTTTTCATATTATTTTGATGCGCTGATATTAAAAATAATTTTTTTAAAATAAAAATAATATTATTTTAATATATTTTCAAGTAAAAATTATTTTGAAAAACAATTATTATTACACTCTCGTATACTTTTTTAATATTCCATAAAAAAATAAAAAAAATACACAAAAATCTACTACACAAGCGTCTATACATGGTTATTAGTATATGATAAAAAATACTGACGGTGCTCTTTGATTGTCACTCCATCCATTTGAATATGGTATAAATATTATCAAAATATATTCAAAACTTGTCCAATTCCAACCCAAAATGTATATTTATAAAATATAAATATATTTGTAGAAACACACACACACACACATATATATATATATATATATAATTTAATTAATTGATACACACTTCAAATTTATATATTAGTTAATTTTTTTTTATTTAATAATAAATAGTTGTGCTTTGTTTGCTATCAACCACTTTACTCATCTTGCTTTTTTCCACTTTATAATTTTTTTCTTTTATATTATTCGTTGCATTCTCTCTTCATATTTAATTGTTTATTTTTTATGTTGATAAATATTATAGATAATTATTTTGTTTAAATATTTTGTATTATTCATCACTGTCATCGATAATTATTTTCTAATTGTTTTTGTTTTGGTTATGATGTATAAAATTATGTGTGATGATTAAAAATATGTGTTTTTTTTTATCCCATCTAAATAAAAAATTTCATAAATATGTCTATTTTTATAGCATGTATCTTTAAAGTGAAAATGAAATTTATCCTTTTTTTTTCCTTTCTATTCACTCAGATCTTTTTCCGTTTTGTCGATTTTTGTCAAGATTCTCATTTTCTTCTGAAGAGAGGGAAGAAGAAGGATCTTTTTTGGTGGATCCCTCTTGTTCCTGTTTAGTCCCCTTCGTTACAAAAGTTGTTTCTATTTCTACATCTGTTTCTTCCTCCCTTTCTTCCATTTCTTTCAGTTTCTTAGTAAAAATGGGTGATGATATTCTACATAAAGAGTAGACATAAGTAATAAATAAGAGAATGCTAAAGATTTGAGGCATAGAATTTCTCAATTCTGACAAAAAGTACTTATTAGATCGAATGTATTTATTCGGTTTATAAGAATTATTTTGTTGTATCCAAACTAATATCAATCCAATCTATTTCATGAATAAAATATGATAAATTAACCAACCAACAAAACTTCTTATTACAAATAACATCTTGTTGTTGCATTGAAACATATAAATATGTGATGAATTTGTTACTTTTTTGTTTAAGAACTTAATTGAAAAAAGAAATAATACTAATAAATAGAACAAATAGATTTGTTAATTTTAAACCTTTATTTAATTTAATTTAATCAATTTTATCTTAATGACAAAATCAGTAAAGGGATTTTTTTGAGAAAGAAATATTTTTTATAAAAAATAAAAAAAAATATTTTGTTGATAACTCTTTTATGACAAAATTACCTAATGAATCTTGTTTTCCTACAAGCGTTTTTGGCAGATTTTTTACATTAAAAATTCTATCAAAAATTAAAATTTTTTATGAAATTTCTTAGTATTTATGACGGAATATTCCTTCAGAAATAATGAATTTTATGGCAGGGATTCCTTCACCCGAAAGAAAAGATTGAAGCTTTTCAGCCACTAAAAGAAAATATTAAAAACAGATAAAAATAAAGAAACAATCTAGACAATACCGACTTGATCAGTGTGAGTCACGCCAGATAAATAATAAAGAGGTGACGTGTCTATGAAAGACGGGTGGATCGTTAAAAGTCTTAAAGTTTTAAAGCTAAAACAAAAGTCAAATGGAATTTTTTATTTTATTTTTTTAATTTGACTCATCATCACCTGTTTTGCGTGCTCCAACAGGTAGTCAAAACAATGAGGAAAATTCCCTTTCTCTCACAAAAATATTATTCCAAAAAAAAAATTATATTTATCCTATTTAAAATATATTATTAGTTTTAAATTTTTTTTTATATTTTAACTTATAAAAATAAATATTTTTTTTAAAAATAAACATAATATATATTAGTCTCAATAATTGTAATTAATATTTAGTCTTAATAGAGCATTTACTAGAAATAATATTTTAATGTAATTAAAATCTTATAATTATAATAATTTATAATTTTTGTTAGTAAAGTATTTTGTTCTAATAACTTTATTTTTACTCTAAATTTATTAATTTGATATTTAATAAATATTTAAAATAAATAAATTTTTATTAATAAATTAAATATATTTATATAAACATGTACAAACTAACTAATTGACTAAATATTATATACAAAAACAAACCAGCCTCAGTGTGGGGAGCTTTTGCAGTATATATATAAAAAAAATATTATATAAAAGAAGTAAATCAGTAAATTCTTCTAAATATTAATAAAGCTATAATTATGTAAACTATTTAACTACAGTATCAACTAATTTTTTTTATTATTAATATTGATGTCTGGATTAATTGTATGTATCTCAATTAATTTCACGAGTTATAAAAATTAATAATTATATAAAATTTTAATAATTATCATATTAGTAATTATAAGGTTGAAACTTGAAATTATATATATAAAAAAACTTTTTAATTTTAAATTTTTATTACCATGATTAAGTAGCGAAACGTGATAGAAAGAAAGCTTCACATGAAAATATCCTCCCAGCTGATATGGTAAATAAAAAACAAAATTACAGTAAAGGTAAATCCAAATTGCAAAATACGAACTGGGTCCAGCTTTGGAGGAAGAGGGTCATGAGGAAACGTGGCATGGGAAGGCAATGCCGACAATCGCTATCAGAAGGAGGATTTTGGACCTTTCCCTTTCAGGTCACGACAGCAATTGTGACAGACGACCTTTTCCCTTGCCATGGTACACTACTCCTGTCTTTACAGGTGCCGGATTCCCTTTTCAGATTTTTTGACAAATTAATGTTTCGGAAACGTGGAGTCAATTACTTGTTTTAAATTTTAGCTGTCAAAGGACATCCTAGAAATTAGAGACAGAGTAGTATAGCCATATTTTATATTAGTTAATGACTTGTGGTCGAGAATGATGATTATTGTTTTTTAAATTATTTTTTATTTAAAAATATATTAAAATAATATTTTTTATTTTTTAAAATTAATTTTTTAACCTTAGACATTAAAATGATTAAAAAATATAAAAAAATAAATTATTTTCTTAAAATATTTTTAATGAAACACGGTTGCACACTGTGACATTATGGGTAAAGCCTGCACCTTCGTAATTCTCAATCGAGGCACGTAATATTAGAAAATAGTAGAACTTGTAGAGGCCCGTAGACCCTAATTGACAAAAATATGGACGTGAACAATCAATGTCGAAGCCTGATATTTATTTTTGTAGGGGTGAAATAATAATATATGATAAAACATAAACTTTTATATGAAGCCAAAATCAAAAGATGCATACAATTATGAATTTTGATGTTTTTTTTCGTAGAGATGAGTAAAAAAAACTGAAAAATCAATTAAAACAAGAAAATAAAAAAAATAAAAAAATACTGAATTAAAAAAAAATCAATTAAACCGATTAAAATTTTAAAAAAATCAACCGGTTTTGTTCAGTTTCGGTTTTATAAGCCTGTAACCAAAAAAACCAAACCGAACCCAAACCGAAAAAAACCAAGTCAAACTGGAATACAAACCAAGCCAAACCGAAAAAACCAAAGCAAACCGTTTGAACCGGTTTTTATCCAAAAAAACCAAAATGAATCGAAATTAGTCGGTTTGAACCAGTTTTGGTTTTTTTTAAAAAATTTTTGGTTTGGTTACTTTTTTTTTTTATAAAAAACTGAACCGAACCGAAATAATCACCCTTATTTTTTAGTTTAAAAATACTTTTTGAAAAACATTCACTAACACATTTTACACTTTCTAAGATAAAAATTGCACCATAATAATAAGTGTGTGTATATGTATAATATTAAAATTAATTTTTTTTTTTTATAATACATGAAGAAGTGGTTAATTTAATTACTTC
This sequence comes from Populus alba, assembly GCF_005239225.2. Classification (NCBI taxonomy): domain Eukaryota; kingdom Viridiplantae; phylum Streptophyta; class Magnoliopsida; order Malpighiales; family Salicaceae; genus Populus; species Populus alba. The sequence goes on along the minus strand of NC_133301.1, from coordinate 3,991,826 downwards.
AATGGAAACATCGGATTGACAATAATTATTTTAATTCTAGTAAGAAAGTATAGTAGGCATTTATTCAACTACTATATTAATTATTGTAAATAATAACAAAAAAAATAAAATCTACTGACAAATTGCATAACATATATATTATGTTAATAATTTTAATAATATGTTAAAGCCATTAAAAAAATATTACTTGTTCAAATAAGTTATAAGCCTACAACAATTATATATTATTGATAAAAACAATGATATATTGGTCTGTTTAAAATAAAAAAAAAATAAAGGTAATTAATTTAAAAAAACTAATTATTATTGTATTTTTTTCTTTAAAAAAAAACTTATTTAAATATCTGAGAGTCCTCAAATCTACCAAATATGACTTTTTATAAGTACCAACTACAAGCCATATTGGCTTATGAGGCATTAGACACCAACCACTTTAGCTAGGGAGAATGCATTATATTACTAAAACCAAAAGATTAAACAAGAGTACTTGATTTTTTTTGGGGATCATCATTGATGTTGTCTATGGAAAACTGATAAAAAGTCATTAGTTTTTTTCTAAAACTTATTTTAGACATATACAAGCCATTCTATGATAGACAAACGAAAGACACCTGATCCAAGACATATAACAAATCTACCTTTTACTATGAGTATTTCTGCATAGTCAAACTTCCAACAACTCACTAACCAAAAACAACTCCTCACCCAGGCTATGTTGGACACTCTGGGCCAAAATTAGGCTTTGCCAACTCAACAAGTTTTGACACCCATGACAACACTCCCCTTGGAAATGATTGATCAAGGATCTTCTTAGTGCAATAGCACCATTTTCTAAAGGATTGATCACAGGGCTCTCTAGAGCCCAACATATCACCTTAAGATGCACTATCTTCAATGAGAATATAAATTTATTTTTTAAATAAAAAGACCATCTCTAACATATATTTTCTATCTACAGATCTCTAATTGGGGCTTATAGACACCACCAACCTCCAAGGTATAGGTTTAAGGTCTCCCGAGTGCAAAAACACCACTCTCTAAGGGATATATTCGGTTTACTTAATGCAATAACACTACTCTTCAAAGGATGAGTATGAGGTCTCCTTAATGCAATAACACCACTTTTTAAGGAATGGGTTTAAGGTATTTTTAGTGCAATAACACTACTCTTCAAGAGATAAGTCTAAAGTCCCCTTAATGAAATAACATTACCCTCCATGGTTTGGGCATCGACATGGGTCCATCCCTTCCAATCATTATAATTTTTTTCTAAATATAGGCGTCACTATAGGTTACTCTTCAAGGGAAGGAGTTAGTCTTCCTAGTGTAATAACACTATTCTCTAAGGGATGGACTTGGTCTCTTTAATGCAGTAGCACCACTCTTCAAGGGATTATTGACCACTGGTCTTTCTAGTGCAAGAGCACTACCCTCTATTCCATGTACTAGACGAGTTCCACCTACCAGTGCAATAAAACCACTTTTAAAAGGATGAACATGGTCTCTTTAGTGCAATAACACCACTTTCTAAAGTATGAACTTGGTTTCCCTAATGCATTAACACCACTCTCATTGGTTTACCCTCTGTCTCTTAGAATGTTTTTTTTAAAGTATAGGCTTACCCTCGATTTTTTCTTAGTCTTTTAAAATATTTTTCTAGGTACGGGCTCCATTTTTCATAGGTTCCCCTCAACGTCTTAGATTTTTTTCTAAGTATAGGCTCACCCATATTGAGTTTTCCTTAGCCATTTAATTTTTTTTTAAGTACGGGCTCTACCCTCTTAGCCTATAAAACAATTTCTAATTATAGGCTTATCTTCCTTGGGTTCCTCTTGACCTCTTAAAATATTTTATACGAACTCCATCCTTCATAGATTCCTCTTAGCCTTTTAGAATGTTTTATAAGAATAGGTTCACCCTCCTTGGGTTCCTCTTAACCACTTTAATTTTTTTTGAAGTACGATATCCACCCTTTATGGGTTCCCCTCAGCCTTTAGAAATTTTTTAAATATAGGTTTACCCTTCTTAGGTTCCCCTCGGCCTCTTAGAATAGTTTTTAAATATAGATTCATCCTCTTTAGGTTACTCCATCCATTTAATTTTTTTTTTCTAAATATAGGCTCCTCCTTCATGAGTTTCTCCACTTATTAGAAACATTTTCTATTTTACTCGGATCGACTCGGATTGACTCAGGTTAACCTGCTAAATCTCTAACCTAGATCATGAGACCATGATAACCTTGTAGAAAACAAATAAAAAAAAATCATTAAGCCTAATTTCTAATCAATCCAATATTAAAGGATAAAATTGAAAATAAAATTCAATTAGAAAAATGAATTGAGTCAACCTGGGCTAACTTGCGAAAACCTAGTCATGAGATCAAGATAACCACTTAGAAATAAAATTGAAATAAATTAAGAAGCTCAATTACCAATCAACCCAATGTTGAAGGATGAAATTGAAAAAAAAAATCAATTTAAAAAATGACATGAAAAAACCACCTTAATCAGCTTGAATTAATCAACCAAACTCATAACCCAAGTCATGAGTTTGAGATAACTTCAAAGAAAACAAACTAAAATAAATTATGAAATTTAATTCTCGATCAACCCAATATTAAAGGATGAAATTGATTTTTTTTTTTTAAAAGACAAAAACAACCCAAGGCAGTTGGGCTAACCCACAACGTTTGTCATGAAACCATGATAACCCTATAGAAAGCAAATAAAAAAAATAATGAAGCACAATCTCCAATCAACCTAATGTTGAAACATTAATTTGAAAAAAAAATCAATTAAAAAAACCAAAACATATCCCGATTCTACCCGGGTTAACTTGCCAAACCCGAATCATGAGACCACGACAACTCTATAGAAAGAAAATAAAGAAACAATTATGAAGTCAAATTCTAAATCAACCCAATGTTAAATGATGAAATTAAAAAAAATAATAATTAAAAAAGACCAAAAAGAAAACCCATACCAACTTAGCTAACCCATAAAACTTATGATTTAAGTCATGAGACTGTGATAACTTCATAAAAAAAAATAAAGCAATTAAACTCAATCAACTCAATATTGATGGATGAAGTTAAGAAAAAAATTAATTAAAAAAGAACAAAATAAATGAGATGAGTTAACCTGTGTTAATCTGCCAAACTCGAGTCATAAGATTATGATGACTACATAAAAAAAAATTGAAACAAATAATGAAGTCCAATACCCATTAAATCCAATGTTGAAGAATGAATTTGAAAATAAAAATAAAAAATATTAAGGACAAAGTATTTCACTATTCATTACTATAGTGAAATGCTAATGTCTTTTTCTAAACCATGAGGATTAAATTATAAAAAGCCAAAGCATTTTAATATTCATAATTTTATAGTGTTGCCTTCTTTAATTATACGAGACAATAATATCAAATACAAAAATCATTTTAAATAACGATATTATTTTCCAAAAAAAAAAATTATATACACATGTTTTTTCGACATGTTTTTGTAGTTAAAAGCGTTTGTGCCTATATGTAATTAAATAAATTGAGAACTATGTATGTTAATAAATGAAAAAGAAGTCATAAATGATAACAAAAAATAAAATATGAAAAATAGAGAAACATATGTAGATCAATATATTTAATTTTATGAAAACGGGATATTTATCCGATTATATTTGCTAAAATTTTTTTAATTAAAATAATTTTTTTTTCAATCAAATATTAATAGAAATAGACACACATATTAAATTAATTAAATAAAAAAGGAAAAAAAAATATAATGCAAGGCTGCACATATTCGATATATCATTTGAAAATAAATATTTTTTATTTTAAAAAAGTTCATCTATTTAAATTATTAAAAATAATAATATATGAATAAGAAAAACATCTTAAAAAGTTAAATGGATATTAAAAAAATAATTGTCATTTAAAAGAGTCTTTATAAAAAAATAAATAAAAGAGAGAAGATGTATTAATCTAAATATAAATAAAAAAATTAATTTTGAAAAAAAAAACATATAAAAAAATCATTCATTTTTTTAAAAATAATTTAGAAAAAGAAAAAGGTTATGCGCTCTTAGACATGAACAGACCAAGCCAACTCCTCTGGTCCATTTTGTTCGGGCCCATGCACAGGCCTGCTCGTTTGGGCCATTTTGTTTATCCATCCCAGTATTTTTTGAAAAAAAAATATAGTCAAATGAGGCGTCTCCTACTAATATAGACGATGCATCATCTGATTTTTCCAAGATATAAGGTTTTTTGACCCAAAAATTCATTTTTCAAACTTTTTTTTTACCTAAAACACAAAGAAAACACTATAGAAATCATGATAAACCTGTACATAACCTTAAAATCCCAAAAAACCGTCATAAAACCCGAAATCAAGCCAATACAAAAAATCTTTCTAAGCTTATATATGTTTTTCTAAGCACTTTCAAGGTAAAAAAATCACATAATATGAACTTCTCTAATTAAATGGAACCATTTGACACGAACATTAATTGTTTTGGTGGTTGAAATTGGTGTCCATGATATTTCTCTCTCTACATCGCAATTTGGCGACCACTCTATCTCATCTCTTAAACCAGTTACTAAAAAATTGAAGAAAAAAATAGTTTTTTATACGAAAATTAAATTGAGAAAATATTAAGGTACCAAATATATATTTTTTAAAGTATGAGAACTAAATTAAAATTTTTATTGTGAATTTTGAAACCATTACTCATTTATAACACTTTTTTGCTTTTGGTCCTCTATTTTTCAATTTCATCTTTAGCCAACAAAGTTGATTCAATTGAGCTTGAATTTGATCTAAAAAAGATGCAGTCGCATGAAAGAAAAAAGAGAATGGAATTAAAAAAAATAAAAATTTTGAAAAGTAAATATAAGAGGATGAACAAAAGATTTATGCTTTAAGGAAACACCCATGAGTTTTGTTTTCTTATTTAATGGGAAACTTTATGAGAAACTAATACAAGACGTTGTCCAAATCAACACTTATTACACAAACCATAGAACGGAACTTTATTCCCAAGAACACAAACTGAACAAAGAACAGAAGATGGCACTTGATACAATAGCTGTCTTTGCTTTCCTCCTTGCCGTTGAGTTACTATTTCACACATAACTACTTTTTTAAATATAAACAAACAAGCCATATAACTTAATAAGAGTACTTTTGTCTGTGAGTATAATTATTTTTCAAAGTGCTAATTTAGCCGTTGTACTTTTGCTCACGGTCTGAATTTTGCCAAATGAGAGAGACTGGAGCAAACACATATTACACAATTATCACCTTTAAAACATATGGCTATAAACACCGTTCAAAATAATGGTAAAATGATTTTGATAATATATATGTATGTAGCAAACATGTCAAGTAATTAATGATTAGGGCGCAGGATCAACGGCAAAAAATTGATAATGACGTTAGAAGCTGATACTTAATAAGTTGCTCCCATCGTAATCAAGAATCTTACTGTGCCCAGAGTGAATAGACAGAAAAGGAGGTGTTGTATAAAGGTTGAAACGACATTGGTACGTGCCGTCGCAGATGTTTTGGTTTTGTGTTTCAGTTTAGGTGGACCAAGCCTCAGGGTTGGAGCATGTGGAGAGGACGTCAAACAGAGAACTAAACAAGAAAACAAACGAATTTAGGGCCCTAGCAGAAACAGAAGTTGCAGCTATAATTAATAATTTAAGTGGCGATTTTAAGGTTTAATTAAATCATTTTCAATGCTGTTCAGTTTATTGTTTAAATATATTTAAGTTAGATTAGTTTTTAGAATATGATTTATATTATTTTTTAATATATTATTTTAAATAAAAATTTTTTGAGCTTGAAACTTACATGGATCTATATATTATCTTATATTTTAATTTTTTATCAAATAAATAAGGATAAAATTTGAACTCGTGACGGCTTGATCATTAAAGCTATGGTATTATGTTAAAAAACTATTTCAATTTAATAACTTAAACTGTTACATTAAATCTCAAGATATTATATTATTTATATTACTTATTATTGTCCAATTGATTTTTGACAAAATTTTCCTACCATTTTTCCTTGTCTTCCATCTGCCGTGCAGGAATAATTTGAGATTCCTTGAAATGACAATATTGGTTGTAAGAAAAAAAAAAAAAATCTCTATTAACTAAACTAATCACATTTATCAACAGTAAGAATATTAAGAATCTAATGATTAAAAACTCTTCTTATTTTTTTCTTTCTTTTCGAGGAATTGATTAAAACCTCTACTTGCGGGACAAAAAATATTGATTGTTCTTAGTATTTTGATTTGATTTGGAAACCAATGATAAAAACTATAAATGTACGGGAGCCCACTCATTTAAATGTCAGTAAAGAGATAAGAAATAGAATTGTACAGCAGTGTGGATTTTGAAATAATGTCATGAATTAATGTTGCTGAGTAAAAGTCAAAAACAAATGCTAGCTCCTGTCTTTGAAATTGATTCCATAAAGTCAAGAATAGATGCTAGCTAGCTCTTGTCTTTGAAATTACTGCTCAATTTGAGACATGCATTCCTGTTAACGATACAACACAATTTCTCCAGATAGTGACCCAGTCGCATAATTTCAACTCTCTCTCTCTCCTTCATTCATCAATGGCTTCCACCTTACAACCTTTTGTATTTTTCTTTTTGGCCATCTCGTCAGACTTGCGAATGCATGTTCTTTGCTTGTGGCCCGTATTTTGTAGTGTCAAAGTAGGAGGAGCTCAATTATTTATGAGTGCGAGAGTTTTCATCTCCAAAATCCAAGTAATGAAGCCCTCTTGTTTTTCTTTTATATTAACTCCCCTGTGCATTTCGCTTTCAATTCTAGAGTCTTAGGCCTTCTGGTCATACATATGTGTCTGCCTTTTACTTTCAGGAATTGCCCTTAGTAAGGTCTTCATCTCTTCAGACACAAGTGCTTACCGGGCCCTTTTACTCTTGCAGAATCCAATGGCGTCTTAATTTGGAGCACTTGCATTTTGTGAAAATATATAATGTCAGGGAGGGCAGACAGCAAGCTGGCACTGACGAAGATATTAACTTATGGAACCAAGAAAAAAAAAACCCGAGAGGATCCTAATTAATTAAAGTTTTATATTTTGTCACAGCAACTTTCCAGAAAAACAATCACTCACACTTCGTGTATGAGATTCCTGCATGTATTGTATATATAGTTTACAGTTTACAAGTGTATCTGTCACACAATGATATATTAGGATGAAAAAATAAATTCAAGAGATAATTTACATGAGGAGGGTTCTATGTGATGGGGATTCGGAGGAGAGGAGAATTAGTAAGGTAGCCTGGAAATTTGTGGCTGGAGGGAAATAGAAGGGAGGTTTGCGATTCGAATCTCTAACTAGTCGAAACAAAACATTATTATTCAAGTGAACATGGAGATTAAGTGGTAACAAAGCATTATTATTCAAGAGAACATGGAGATTAAGTGGTAGCAGCTCTTCTAAATGAAAAAAGGTTCATTTTACATAAATACAAATACGAGTTCTACAATGGCCTTCCATTCTTTAAAAGTAATCTCTCATTGTTGTAGTTTGTGGCTTATAGGCAGATGTTAGAGTGAATGAAATATATTAATAATTCTTGGATGACTGGGATTTCCTGGGGTGATTTAGAGTCTACTATAAACACATATCATGTAACCCTATTTCGATAGGGTGGAAATAAAAACTCATTGCTCTTGAGGATATAGGCACATTGTCAAACCACGTTAAATCTTGTGTTCATTCTAGTTTCACTCCTATTGCAATATTCATCTATAATTGTTGCAGGTTTTCACAACAATTGGTATCAAATCCTATAACGATGTCAAGGATTTCTTATGCAAAATTCAATATGATTAAGTTTGATGGTTCAAGCAATTTCAGATTATGAAAGAGAAGGGTGAAGGATTTGTTGGTGCAGTAAGGCATGGTGAAGGCGTTATACGGAAACAACCAGAAAACATGAACAATATAGACCGGTTGGAACTGGAAGCGAGGGTTGCGATAATTATCAGGCTTTATCAGGATGATGACGTGATGTATCATGTCATGGATGAGGAATCAGCATCAACAATTTGGATAAAACTAGAAAGTCAATGCATGTCTAGGTCATTGTCGAACAAACTTTATCTTAAGTAGAAAATGTTTGGTTTTAAGATGTTAGAGGGTACATATATGAATTTGCATATTAATGTGTTCAATCAGATCGTTAGCAATTTGAAACATGTTAATATGAATTTTGACGACAAAGACATAACGTTGATATTACTGAATTCCCTACTTGCTTCTCTAATGTATGAAAATTTGGTTACAACTTAGATGTGAAGGAAAGAAACTCTTTTATTGAAAGAGATCACAAGTGCCTTATTAAGCTTTAATTCGAGGAAAAAAGCTAGTGATGAAAACTCACAAGGTGAAGGGTTGGTGTTGAGGAGTAATCAAGAGCATGGAGAAACAAGTCCTGAAACAAATTAAGGAACAATAAAGCTTGGTAAAAATCTAGGAAGAGGAAGGAAATGTAGTGTTATAAGTGTGGAAAAACAGGACATATAAAAACAAGAATATCTAGAGAAAAATAAAGGGGATGCAAAGAACAAAGATGGTTCATCAAAGTCTGTAAATGTAGCGGAAAAAGACTTAGAGAGCGGTAAAAAAGACATGCTTTCTGTTTCATCTAGTTCATATCATCCCATAGATTTTTAGATATTGGATTATGCATGTTCTTATCATATGACTCCCAATAAATATTGGTTAGAAAATTACAAATTAATCAATTTAGGTTATATTATAATGGGTAATAATGATCCATACAAAGTTGTTGGAATATAAAATATCATAATTAAAATGTTTGATGGTATTGTTAGAACTTTGTGTGATGTTAGACATATACCGGATTTAAGTAAGAATCTGATTTTATTGGATACTTTATACCATAATAGGTGGAGCTTTTATCTTGAAGGTGGAGCATTGAAAGTGAGTAAAGGTGTTATGATAGTGATGAATGGACAAAGATTGCTGGGAAACATTTATATATTGCTACATACCACAGTTGTAGGAGTTGCAATCCTAAAATACAAGTCAAATAACATAGTCTTATGGCACATGCGATTAGGCCATATGGGTGAGCGTGGGATCATGCAGCTTTATAAGAAAAATCTATTAAAGGATGTCAAAACATGCAAACTTAAATTTTGTAGGTATTGTGTTTTTAGAAAACAGAATAAGGTACAGTTCAAAACAATCATAAACAAGACATATGGGAGTCTTGACTAATATTTGCCAAGTTCAAGGTATGAAAAAAAGAAGTAGAAAACTAGATTGGAAGGAAAATCAAAAGCTTTCGGTCAGACAATGGTACTAGGTGCACATATTCAAAGCTTATGGAATTGTGTGATCAGTATGAGATGAAAAACACTTCATAATGCATAAGACACCATAACAAAATGGTGTAGTGGAAATGATGCATATAATAATAACCGAAAAAGCAAGGTGTTTTGGGATACATGCAAGGCTTTCTAAGAATTTCTAGACAATAATAATGAATATGACATGTTTCTTGATTAATAGATCATCTAAGGAAATCCCAAATGTGAAAGTAGTAGAAGAGGAATGGACATATAGTCCAATAGACTAATGTTTTTTAGAGTGTTTGAATGTCTAGCCTATGTGCTTGATTCTAGTGATGAGAGATTAAAGATTGATAAAAAGTCTAGATAATGTATCTTTTTATGGCATTAGAAATGGGTAAAAGGTTTCAGGCTCTAAGATCCAAAGGAAAACAAGGTGATGATCAGTAAAGTTGTGATTTTTAATGAAAAAACCGTGTTGCAGTGTACTTAGAAAGAAAAGAAACAGGTGCTAGAAAATTGCAACAACAATAACCACGAGGTGCAAGTGGAGCTAGATACTTTTATTTAAGAAGAAGACATTAAGAATTTAGGGAATTCCAATTCATAAGATCAACAACATGATAGTACAGCTTTAGGTAGGCCCAAACACACCATTAGGCCACCCATCATGTATGGTTTTGAAGATTTGGTCTCTTATGCACTCATTACTAGCAATGGGGATCCTACCACTTTTTATGTGGCATTACACAACCAAGATAAAAATAAATGGATGGATGTTATAGAAGAAAAAATGAAGTCTCTACATAAAAATTAGACATGTGATTGGTAGAACTTCTAGAGGGGATAAGGGCGATATGATACAAATGAGTATAAAAAGAAAGAAACAATATTAAAAAAAAAGGGTGAGAAGTTCAAGGCTTGTTTAGTAGCAAAAGGTTACTCAAAGAAGAAAGAGGTTGACTAAGTGAAATATTTTTCCCTGTAGTTAGACAACCATCAGGTTAATGTTAAGCTTGCTTGCACATTTTCATATGCAGTGTTAAGAGTAGATGGATGTCAATACATCTTTTCTCTATATTGATTTGGAGGAGAAAATTTACACAGTATAGCAACAAGGGTTTAGTAAAACTAGATATGTACACTTGGTCTGTAATTTGAGGAAATCACTTTATGGACTGAAATAGGCTCCAAGGCAGTGGTGCAAATAATTTGACTCCTATTCGATTAGGATTGATTATTAAAAATGTAAGTATGACTGTTGTATTTATGTAAAGAGCCTTGATGATGATTCTTTTATTTTTCTGTTGCTTTATTTGGATCATATGCTTATTGCTGCAAAGAGTATGAGTGAGCCAACAAGTTAAAGATTTCGTTGAGTATAGAATTTGACATGAAAGATTTGGATGCTGCCAAGAAGATTATTAGGATGAAGATTCATAGAGATAAAACTACCAAGAGATTATAGTTATCTCAATGTAGGTATGTTGAGAAAGTGTTTGAAACATTTAACATGGATAATGCAAAACCAACGAGTACACCTTTAAAAAGTCATTTCAGATTATTTATTGCATAGTACTTGAAGATAGATGATGAAGTGAAAGACATGTCCATGATCCTTTATGCTAGTGTAATGATGTGTTTGATATATGCTATGTTAACAGATAACTTTGTTTACTTTTGAAACATTATGATTAAAAAACCCTTAATGAAACTCTTTTCATGAAATGAAACTCATTGACACCAATAATGATTTTTTTAGTTGTTGAAATATGGTTAACCGATACTTTTCTTTCTCCTCTAATGTTTTCAAGCAACTCTCTCTGCTCTCTCTAATTCAGGGATAGAAACGTGAACAAAATGAAGCTTTGGACCACAATCTGAAAACCTTTGATTTTTTAAAATTTATTTTCTAATATTTAGTATGATATGTCATGTTTCTACCATTTTTTAGTTTATTTTATAATCTAATATTTATGATGATATATCATATGATTGCAATTAATAATAAAAAAAAACCATGAATTTGATACAACTTAGATAGTAAATATTAAAAAAATAAATAAACCACTATGAGAAAGAGTTTGCTTGAAACTTGAAGGTCAACCTAAGTGACAACACTATTGTTTTAGTGTCACATTACTCGATGACACATTTTGAAACTTTCATGAGAAATTGATCTATCAGTGATTGGAAGAAAAAACAAAATATCAAAAGAGAAAACCTTATTATAGAGGTGAAATTAGACAAAATAAACATCATTAATGAAAAGAGAAATGTCTAAAAAACAATAGTAAGAAGCTAATTATATTGGGTAGCAAAAAGTACAAATAAATCGACAAGCTTTGTCAACAGGTCATACCAAATATAATGACCTGAGCAACCTAGAAGCTTGTGAATCGAATGCAAACTTCAGGGCGTATATGAAGATACATGTAGTGGTTACTACAGTGAACCTGATGATTATATAATTTCTTAATAATATGTTGAAAATGACTTGACAAAGTAGTTATAGTAGAGAAAAAGATCAAAAAATAATCGAAAAGCTCGTAAACAAATTGACTAAAATAATAATCAAGCCCTAGGAAGTGGGAGAGGTTCTGATAGCTGTATGTGTGTACAAAGAATTATATATACAATTTATAGGCACTATAAATGAAAATATAACCAAGATGTCCTTAATATTATCACAACCTACAGATCTTATGGTTTTCAAAATGTTCCACTTCTATCGTTTGAGTTTAATTTTTTTTTCTTCTAATATTTCCTATAGGGTTGGAGATAATTTTCAATATGGATATTTCATAGCAATTATCTAACTAATCTTCATAATGGGCTTATTTTCATTTATTTTATTTTGACCAAATTTTATTAATTCAATTAAATTTTGTTTTAAAAAATCATTAGTTTTTTTATAATAGACCTATCAAATATCATTCAATAATAAAAATGAGATCTACTATCCAATCATGATTTTCTTTTATAATCCTCTCTAAAAACACTTATCACATCATCATTAAGAAATTAAAGCAAACCAATCAACCATCGAATAAACAATCATTGATTAAGAACTTGAAATTTACACGAGCAGTGCTTGAAGTCTATGGTTTTGTTTATTTTTTGCTAGTTTCTGTGTTTACGGTGAAATAAACGTAGCAAGGTTTGACAACACACCAAACTGTATTTTATGCTGCGGGGTCCATTAAAAAATTGAGTTTAAAACGTAGTTTTTGTGAAGCAGTTTTTACATGCTTTTTTTAAATTGAGTTTCGTAAAACCCTATTTGTTTTTGCGTTTCAAAAGCATTTTTGAAAAAAAAATGAATTTTTTATATTTTTTTCTCAGCTCCAAATTAATATTTTTTTTTTATGTTTTTTCAAATCATTTTGATGTGCTGATACTAAAAATATATTTTTTAAATAAAACATTATTTTAATGCATTTTCAAGTAAAAAACACTTTGAAAAGCAACCGCAACTATACCCCCAAACACAACAACCAAACATTTTATACATGTTTTTTGCTACACATAAACTTCAACAATAATTTTTACCAAACACGTATCTAAATCCAATTAACCATAGTTTACTGTACTTTTTTAAAACTTACTTTTTTCATATCACAACCACAAAAGCTATCTAAAAAACAAACACACTCTATACAAAGGATGTGATTCTAGATAATGCTGGCGGGGATTTTTTGAGGAGAAGTGGTTGTTGGTACGGTCAGTTGTGTACAACTATGTAGTGGTTTTGCTATTGTTGTTGAACGGTGGAGTTAGGGTTTTGTCTTTTCACTTCTTATGATGATGAAGAAGACGATGAAAGTCTTAAGAGGGTGTTTGACATTGCTGTTGAAAAGCACTTTTCAAAAAATTTGAATTTTTTTTTTGCTTTAAAGTAATACATTTTTTATGTTTTCAAATCATTTTGATGTGCTGATCTCAAAAATAATTTTTTAAAAAATAAAAAAAAATATTTTAGGCATGTTTTTTTGTGTGAAAAGCACTTTTAAAAGCAACAACAACCACACTCCCAAACATGCTTAAGTGGTTTTTTATATTATTTGTGTATTAAATTAGAAAAAGATAAATAAAATCCCTTGATTTGTAAATGGGTTAATATTTATGTTTAGTATTATTTGTTACCTTTTTCATGTTTTTCTATGTAGGTTTTGATAAGAGAGTCGAAGATATCCAAGTATTTTTATTACTAATTACAATCGAATTTATAAAAAAGCAAGAGAAAAAAGAAGAAGAATAGAGATTTGGTCTGTCACACTCAAACATCACGACGATCGATTAAAATAATTTATATTGAAAAAGGAACAAATATCTGGCATCTTACTCTTTTAAGGGAAAATGTATTGTCCAAGGTGTCGCCACCTAGTATTATGGTCACTAGGAACCCTACTTGCTCAACATAGATTCTATGGTACGTGACTAGTTACGCAAAAGAAAAGATGCTATCACCCCTTAAGCGTTCTCCTAAGGTAGGCTGCATTGTTGATTTTCTCTAAAATTGCTAAGAATTTGTTCTCGTTTTTCCTTTTTTATTATTCTTCCTTTCATGTTCCTGACTCTAGCGTCAGTGAACAATTCCTACGAATATTCCAACTTTGACGTTGGTAAATATCGCACAAATCCAAAAAGATACGATATTCCTGTTTCTAGTGTCGGTGAATATTTTCGAACAAAATGTATTTGAAGAAGAAAATTTTTATGTTATTTTTTTCTTTTTTATCCTTTATTATTATTTGCCCTTTTTAGATGGAAGTAAAAAAAAAAAACATTGCACGACATATTTGCATTTAACAGTAATAGTCCACAGATTGAGCACATCTACAAAAAATACAAACACAAAGAAAAAAATAAAACAAAGTGCGAGGAGCCTACAAATAAATCAACGAAGGCCCCCAAATATTTTTGGAATTTTCTATTATCGAAAAGGGGTTTGTTTGGTCAAATATCAAATTAGAATTTTACGAGTGGTCTTATTTTTCTAGGTGACCTGCCCGATGAAGAATAAAACATGAAAAGGGTTTCACGAGTGGTCTAATTATTCTAGGCGACCTGCCTGATAAAAAGAAGCAACGCGAAGGATGTCACGAGTGGTCTCACTTTTCCAGGTGACTTGCCCGATGAAGAATAAAACTCGAAAAGGGTTTTGTGAGTGGTCTAATTATTCCAGGTGACTTGCCCAATAGAAAGAAGAATCGCAAAGGATTTCGCAAGTGGTCTCATTTTTTCAGGCGACCTACTCGATGATAAAATGCGAGGAAACTCACAAGTGGTCTCATTGTTTCAGGTGACTTGCCCGATGGTGAAAATATAGAGAGATATTTTTTTTAGAAGTGGTCTCATTGTAATGGGTGACCTACCTAGGTGGGAAAATACAAAAAAAAGAAAGAAAAGGTCTCATTGTAATGGGTGACCTACCCAAGTAAAAAACAAAAAAAGAAAGAAAGGGTCTCATTGTGATGGGTGACCTACCCAAGTAAAAAAAGAAAGGAAAATGAGGGCTCAAAGGCGCACTCAAAAGGATGGTTGAGGGCTCGAAGTAAAAAAAAAAAGAAAAAGAAAGAAAGGGTCTCATTGTGATGGGTGACCTACCCAGGTAAAAAAAGAAAGGAAAATGAGGGCTCGAAGGCGCACTCAAAAGGATGGTTGAGGGCTCGAAGGCGCACTCAAAAGGATGGTTGAGGGCCCGAAGGCGCACTTAAAGTAGGTGAGGGCTTAAAGGCGCACTTAAAAGAAGGTGAGGGCTTGAAGGCGCACTCGAAGGGAAGCAAGCGCTCAAAGGCGCACTTGAAAGGAGGTGAGGGCTCCAAAGCGCGCTCGAAGGGGAGCGAGGGCTCAAAGGCGTGCTCGAAAAGAGGTAGGGTTAGGAAACTCATTACCTTGGATGGTTGAGAAAATGTGGTGGAAAAATACAAGGAGATTTTTTTTTGCAGCTTAATTCTCGTGGGCGGCCTTCCCAGGTTAAAATTTCTCAAAGGTGAAAAATTTTCAAAAGCGATTTCAAACTTGGCCATTTCAAGGTGGCCTTCCATTTGATAGATCTCGTTAGAGATTTCTCTTGTGAAGTTTGCAAAACTCGTTGTCCAATGTTTCAAAGTTTAGATGATATGCATGCATCTTTACCTGATTTGAAATATAGGCCCCCATTTCTTCTTAATCTTCTTGTTTACTTGATAGATGACGACTTGATATCTCTGATGTCTAATGTCTTAATCTTCTTAATCTTCATTGTCCAATGTCTCAAAGTTTCTCACTTGCCCCTAGTGTAGGTGTTTCTAGTCGGGATTTTTCATGAAAGAAAAATTATTCAGGCTCAAAGAGGGACCACAAGGGATATATTTTTTAGAATGTGAAAGGAATAACAAAAATAGCCTTTCCTCATTTCAAACGCATGTGATTAAGATCAATAAACTTTGGCCTTGTCCATTGTGATGGTTTAGTCTTTGCAAAGAGATGCATTTCACGAGTCTACGAGTAATGAGTTCAGTACATACCATTATTTACACTTGGTTCAAGAGTCACGGGGCGAGGGTGAAAGTTCATTTTTTATTTGTGCACTTTGGTTTAGATTTTAGTCACCTCAATGAAGGAGTTGCTTGAACCATATGTCATTCTGCAAGTACAATGTCATAAATATCATTTTAAACAAATATCAAATTATTATTATTTTTTGAAATCAAAATGCAGTTCAATTTTTCAAAAGTCCAATGGGGAAACTAACTTTGGTAAAAGAGATGAATTGTGTCTATGAAATCACATGAGGCTTCAAAAGTGTATTCATGAGTTTTTAGAGATAGCCCCTTTCAGGATATTTTGGGTGTAAATCAAAGGAAGAGACACAATTGAAGGAAAAATTCAATATTTCATTGAAATCCTAAAAAAAAAAAAAGACAAGACCTTATGCTCGCAAGGTGACATATAAAAGGGCTAAACGCTTAGCAATCATCGATTAGAATTTCTGGAATCTTTCAACTATCCCTCTCCTATGAATTCCTTAATAAGGGCACCTTTCCACTAGTCAGTTACGGTCACAAATAGACCAGTCTTGGCTTAGTGACACAGTAGCTCAATCTTCGGGACGAGTGATATTTAGATGTCTTTGTTTTGGTAGCTCTTTCTCTCGCCTTTGTAATTAACTTCATATTATGAACCTTAGTTTCTTTTTTTTTCTTTAGTGAAATGCTTCTCCTTGGTTGAGGCAGAAATCTTTCCTAAATAGACAAGTTCCATTACTACTTTTTCTATCAATTTTACACCCAGTAAAGTCATCACTCGAATAACTAATTGAACTCAACTCGCTTACTTTTGGATACCACAACCCTAAATCAATTGTATCATGCATGTAACAAAAAATGTGTTTTACAACAGTTACATGGGATTCTGTAGGACATGTTTGAAAACATGCAGATAGACAAACACAAAAACATAATATTAGGTCTACTTGCAATTAAGTACAAGAGTGAGTCAATCATACCTTGATATTTGGTGATGTTTAGGTTCTCACCATCTTCATCCATATCAAGCTTTGAAGAAGTGCCCATAGGTGTATCGACTTCCTTGATATGTTCTATCCTAAATCTCTTTAAGAGATTCTTAATGTACTTGCTTTGGTTCATGAATATGTCATCCCTTTTGTTTGATTTGCAATCCAATAAAGAAATTAAGTTTTTCCATCATGCTCATTTTGAATTCTTCTTGTATGCTCTTTGCAAAAACCTTACAAAGACATTCATCAATGACACCAAATATTAAATTATAAACATACATTTGCATAATTAATACATCTTTTCCTTTTCTCTTTGTAAAAAAGGTGGTATCAATTTTACCAATGTTAAAACTGTTTTCAATAAGAAAGGTATTGAGTCTATCATACCAAACTCTAGGTGCTTGTTAAAAACCATACAAGGCCTTTTTTAGCTTTAAACCATTGTTGAGAAAATGAAAATTTTCAAAACCTTGAGGTTGCTCAACATACACTTCTTCCATGATAAAATCATTTAAAAATACACTTTTAACATCTATTTAGAAACGTGTAAAGTTGGCATGACAAGTATAGGTAAAAGAATTCTAATTGATTCTCGTCTAACTACTAGTGCGAAGGTTTCATCATAATCAACACCTTCTACTTGATTATAACCTTTGACAACTAGTTTACCTTTGTTTCTAACCATTGTCTCATGTTCATTAACTTTGTTCCTAAAAACCCACTTTGTTCCTATGATAGATTGATATATAGGTCTAAGGACCAGTTCCCATATAATATTTGCTTCAAATTGGTTTAGCTCATCTTGCATAACTAAGATCTAATTATCATCCATTTTAGCTTCAAGAAATGATTTAAACTCTATATGCAAAACAAATATAAAATGACCACTTATATTTTTGAGAGATGCTCTAGTCTTAGTACCTTTAAAAGGATTGTTAATGATTAACATAGAAAGGTGAGAGCTTACATACCTTAGCTTTTTTGGAAGAACAAAATAGTTATATACCATCTATTGTTGATTGTTGTGCTTGGTTCGTCTTTATCCATTCTTTTAATATTGTCCTCTATAATGGTCTTGTCATTAAGAATTAAATGTTTAACACTTTTATTAATGTCATCTAAAATCTCAACAATTTATCAATATGCATGGATTCTTCAAGACAAAGTATTCTATTATTATAAACTCTATATGCTTTGCTTGAGGAGGAAAAACCAAGGAAAATTCCAATATTGGGTTTTAAATCAAATTTGTCTAAGTTGTCTTTGATGTTAAGAATAAAACATTTTGAATAAAAAACTTTGAAATATAAGATGTTAGGTTTCCTCCCTTTCCAAAGCTCATAAGAAATCTTTTTTTTTTTTTTAAACTCTTGTCTTAAAGTAACATGATTTAAAACATAGCAATAGGTGTTTACGGCTTCCACCAAAAAACATTTTGTTGGGGAGTTCTAGGTGTTGAAAAGTTATAGTGGTATCCTTTTTCTTCACAAAATGATTCAAACAAATCACTAATAAATTCACCATCATGATCACTCCTTTTGTTTATGATTGAAAAACCTTTTTTCATTTTTAACCTTTGAAAACTTTCCAAATTCATAAATAGTTTCATCTTTTGATTTTAAAAACAAAACTCATGTTTACCTTGTAAAATCACCAACAACCATAAACAAAATTTTTAGGTATTCATAAAAAATGAACAAGCAGTTGACCAATTCATTTGGTATTACCAAACGGTCAACCTATTTATGTATAATTCTTGTTTTGGCAATTTTAATCCTAGTGAATTCATAGAACCGTTTTATCAATTTTTTTTTAAATTCTTACAAAGTGCCTTGTAAAATCAACAACAACTACAAACAAAATTCTTAGGTATTCATCATAAATGAACAAGAGGTTGACCAATTCATTTGGTATTACCAAACAGTCAACCTGTTTATGTATAATTCTTGTTTTGACAATTTTAATCCTGGTGAATTCTTAGAACCGTTTTATCAATTTTTTTAAATTCTTACAAAGTGAAGTGTGGGCATTCATTTTAATTTCTATTATTAAGTAAAACATAAAAATTTATAGTGAGCACTAAAAATAAATACTTAAACTAAGTCTTCATTTTGCTTCCTTTTTAGACTTCCATACTTGTTGATGTGTTTTTCAGATAAAACCTTGATGCAACCATATTATTCGATAGTTTCACCCACATTTAACTAGTGTTTTGCCTATGTTTTATATATAAAATGCCTTGATATTCTTTGTTTTATGTTTTGAAGGCACTTTTGGATGAAAGATGCAAAAAGGAGTAAATTGAAGGTAATTGGCAGATTTAACGTTCAGTCGATGTTTTGTGCAGAACGTGAGCTCTAAAGGTCGAAATGAAGTGATTGCAGTGGCATTAAAAAGCTAACATCCATACCTTTCTGAACATCTATGGCAAGACAATAAAATAAGGAAGAGCATGGGAATTGTAGATTTCAAAGTCAAATCTCGTAATCTGTCAATGTTGACCTTCGGTCATTCCGACTTGCATATCTAGAGCTACAAAAGTCCAATTGATGCAAACTCAATTATTTTGGATTCCTGAATCAAAGGCCTATAAACACTCCAAATGTCAGCAAAAAACGATGTCATATGAGGGAGATATGATTTTTTAAAGATGACAACTGAATTCTGCCAGCAAACAGGTTTCGTGAAGAAACGAGTCCAGATTACATTCCGAAGCATCTAAACCGACATCCAAGTTTTTATTTCAGCAATGTAGCTCCTCTAAGTCAAAGTTTGAAGATTTCATGCAAAGCTATTTCTCCTTTTTTAGGAAAATAGTTATTGAACTATTTAAATGTAAATTGTCTACTTAAAGGAGGACTATTTTGTAAAATAGAGATTAGGGTTTCCTAGCATATAAATAGAATGAGAGAAGAGAAGGGGGCAGCCACCCAAGAGGAGAAAAACGCCCCTCTACTCTAAGAAACCTTAAATCATGCATTCTTCCATCTTTTTGATTAGTTGTTCAACAAACATGTGAGGCTAAACTTATTTTCTTGGTTGCAAGGACACGGAAACCTTCGGATTTCAAGAACTGTGAGATCTATTTTACCTTTTCTTTTCAGTTTATATGATGAATATGTTTGTTCTCCTATGCTTATTTTTTCTATGATTGTTTATTTTAATTGCTAGAGCGGACTCTAAGTTATTATTATAGACAATTTATTGCTAAGTTTGATATCAAGACCGGAGCTGCGGTATATGAACTTGTGAAGCAACTGAGTTTAATAATTGTAGCGGATCTACGTTATTAATCTTAGGGAGAACATTCGATCAAAGCAACATAAGCAGACAACTTAGTTGTTAAGATAATGAATTTATCTAGATCTTAAGGCTGCCATTGGATTAAATCATTAGTGCGGACACTGTGATTATTTGTTGGTTAGGGTTAGTTATACGGCGGATCCGTTAATTAACCAACGTTAAGAAAAGATAAAAATTCGGAATATAAACTGGAATTTCATTTCAAGGATCAGTTCTGATTTCTATAGGTGGATGTGTGATTGCGACCAAGGTTTGTTCTCTTGATAATTTTTTGATTTTATTAAATTTTGTTTGATAGTTTTCTGTTTTATTTTTCTTTAGCCTATATAACATCCAACCCCCTCAAATTGCATAACGTATAGCATAAAAATCTGAACTAAATCTTCCTCGTGGGATCGACCCCTTGCTTGCTCTATACTATCTTGTGTGTTGTGTTTGAAGCTAGGGTAATTAATTTGTGCGACCGCGACATCGCTAAAATTTTGGCGCCGTTGTTGGGGAAGTAATTTTAGTTGATTCTTGTGCTTTCACTATTATTTTTAGTTGCTGTGATTGTTATTTATATTTCTGAAAGAAAAAAAAAAGAAACAGAATTTTTGCTTGCGGCGATACTGTTCAAAACAGATTTTTTGGTGAAATTAGGTTTTGACCTTTTGTTTCTTGAAGGAAAACGACGTTCTAAAAAGGACTAGTTGTAAACCACTAGCCGCACTCTATCAAGGCCAAATTCCGCTGTTTTCTAGGGTTTTGAGGTAGTTTTAGTTTTCTAACGTAAGATTTTCATACAATTTGCATTGTTTTCGATCTCTTGCGTGGTTGGTTTCTTTTGAGTTTTCTTGATGCTTTATGCCAGTAACCTGTTCTACTAATCAAAATCAAGTGCAGTTAGATCTTGAAATAGAAAAAACTTTACGCAAGTTACGAAAGGAAGCTAGCCTCAACACCATGGCTAATGCACGACAACAAACACTCAAGGAGCTTGCTGCTCCTAACGTGGAAAATCAGCCATTGTGCATAAACATCGACAATAGTGTAAACTTTGAGCTTAAATCTGGTTTTATACATTTGCTACCAACATTTAATGGTCTTGCAAGAGAAAATCCTCATACTCATCTCAAGGAGTTCCTTATGGTTTGTGTTGGCATGAAACCGAATGGAGTTGACGAAGAACAAGTTAAGTTGAAAGCTTTCCCTTTCTCTTTAAAAGGGGAAGCAAAGGTATGGCTTTTCTCCATTCTCCCAGGTTCAATTGGAACTTGGAATGACATGAAAAAGATCTTCCTTGAGAAGTATTTCCCAGCATCTCGAGTTGCCAACATAAGAAAAGAAATATGTGGGATTCGACAATCTCATGGAGAGACACTTTTCGAGTATTGGGAAATATTTGAGCAACTGTGTATTCAATGACCTCATCATCAAATACCTGATCAATTACTCATTCAATATTTCTATGAAGGATTGATGCCTACTGATCGTAGTATCATTGATGCTGCAAGTGGAGGGGCATTAGTAGATAAAACACTCAAGGCTGTACGCCAATTGATCTCAAACATGGCAGCCAACTCGAAACAGTTTGGCACTCGTAGAGACTTCGTAAACAAACGAGTAAATGAGGTAAGTATTTCTAACATTGAGAATAAAGTTAATGATCTTACTTCTCTTGTGCGTTCTTTGGCTTGTGGCAATGTACAACAGGTGAAAGCTTGTAGCATATGCTCCTTACAAGGACATACTTCATATATGTGCCCAACAATGCAAGAAGATTACATTGAACATGCTAATGCAGTTGATGGAGCATTTAATGGACAGCCTCAGCATAAGTATGATCCTTTTTCCCACACGTACAATCCTGGATGGAGAGATCATCCTAACCTATGGTATGGGAACCAACCTCAACAAGGCAATCAAGGCCGACAATTCCATCCCAATGGATTTCAATCCCAACAGAATTATCAAGCAAGACAGCCCCCTCCATTCACAAACTCCAATGTTATGGGGTCTTCATCCAATGATGATCTTCGTGAGATGATGAAAACTTGGGCTTCTAACACTGTGACTTTGCAACAAAATGTCATGTCTTTTCAACAGGAAACAAGGTCAAGTATTCACAACTTGGAGAAGCAAATGGGGCAAGTAGCTTCAAGTGTGGGGAAATTGGAAGCACAAATGAATGGAAAATTGCCCTCCCAAGCATTGAATCCAAAAGAGAATGTTAGTGCGATCATGCTGCGAAGTGGGAAAGAACTTGAAGAGAAAAGGTTAAAAAAAATTGAGATGGAGGAAGAAGAAGAGATAGAAACTGAATTGAGTACAAAGAAGGAACATCCTCCTTCTCCTCTAAACACTGAAACATCGACCACCACTCCAAAGGTAACTCCTCACTCAATGAATTCCAGTTTTAAAACAATTCCACCCTTTCCTATGAGTTCTTCTAGGTCAAAGAAAGAGGACAAAGAAAAAGAGATTTTAGAGGTTTTCAAGAAAGTGGAACTCAACATTCCTTTACTTGATGCTATCAAGCAAATTCCCAAGTATGCAAAATTCTTGAAGGAGTTGTGTACTACCAAGAGAGCTTTCAAACTGAAAGGTCATGAAATGGTAAGTATGGGTGAAGTTGTATTTGCTGTTGTTCAAAAGAATATGCCTTTGAAGCAAAAAGACCAAGGTGCGTTTACTATCCCATGTGTTATTGGTAATGCTAGTTTCAAAAGGGCCTTGTGTGATTTAGGTGCATCCATTAGTGTTATGCCCAAACATGTTTATGATTCTCTTAGTCTTGAGCCTTTGAATAAAACTAGCATTGTAATACAACTTGCGGATTGTAGTTTTGTTTACCCACTTGGTGTGATAGAAGATGTCCTAGTCAAGATTGATAGTTTGGTCATTTCATGCGACTTTTATATTTTTGATATGGAACATGATTCTTATGATTCATTAAACAGTACTCCTATATTGTTTGGGAGACAATTCTTGAAAACTGCCAACATAAAAATTGATTGTGGTAAGGATACTTTGTCTATGAAAGTATGAGATGAAAAGATTGAATTTAATTTTCATGATGCAATGAAATATCCTTATAGCAATGTTTATTCTATCACATGCTATAACCAAGTTGATAAGTGTGTGCAACAAGTTTTTGATTTTGATTGTGAGGATGGATTAAGAGTAGCTTTGAGCTATGGCTATGATGTTACCGAGATAGAAGAGATGGAGAGGCATATATGTGTACCCCAAACCATGCATGAATCTGCATTGGATTTGCAAGCTTTGCAAATTATCCTCAATGATGCAGGAGTCATTCACCCCATCACGAACAGTGATTGGGTGGCGCCTATCCTTTTGGTGCCCAAAAAGATTGGAATTACGTTGGAAGAAATACAAAATGATGCTTATGAGAATGCAAGGATTTACAAAGAAAAGACTAAGAGTCTCCATGATCGAATGATTATAAGAAAAGTATTTAATGTTGGGGACAAAGTCCTTCTTTATCATTCGCGTTTGAAATTTTTTCCTGGAAAGTTGCGCTCCCATTGGATTGGACCCTTTGTTGTTTCTAATGTTTTTCCTTATGGTGCAGTTGAAATTACAAGTTTAGAAACCAACAAAGTACTCAAGGTCAATGAGCATCGTTTGAAACCTTTCTATGAAGGTTGGACGGCAGAACTCACCGCTTTTGAAGAGTTAGCTGAACCAATCTATGAAGAGTGAGCATGCCACATGTCAAGCCAATGACATAAAACAAAAGCGCTTACTGGGAGGCAACCCAGCACAAAAAAAAAAATCAGATTTGCTTTGTTTTTCCTTATCTTTTATTTTTTTTTCGCATTTTAATTTATTTTTTGTCATTCTCTTATGTTCCTTTGCTTTTATTTCAACATTGAGGACAATGTTGTGTTTTAAGTGTAGGGGTATTGGGAAAATTTTGGTTTTTTTATTTTAATTTTCTTTGTTATTCTTAAAAAAAAAAAATTGTGTTTGATCTTTTTAACTCCCATTGGTTTTTGAGAATATCAGTATTATATATGAGAATTAATTGAGATAGACGAAGATATAAATCAAATGAAGGAGTATGCATGCAAATTTTAAGGTTTAATTGGTTTAGGGATTGACTTTGAGAATATGCCATGTTGACTTTATAGTGTTATACCAATGTAAGCTTTTGAGCCTTCAACATTATATTCTTTGAGTGTGCATTCTTTCAATGATATGTATCTCTAGAACTTGCTTCATATCTTGTTGAGATTACATTCGCATTACATATATACATGAAGATGATAAAGGCATTAGGAATTTTAACCATTTGAGCCAAAAACCCAACCTAAAGCATATTATCCTTAGTGAGCCTCTTTTGAGCATGTTTATCTTTTCTTTGCTTTATCCATGTATAAGCCTTAACTTTTTATATGTTTTTCTTTTCCCCTGGTCAAGGATTAGTAGAGCATATACTTGTGATATCTTATGGAATTATGGTTGGAAATTATGTGAAAAGAAAGAAGAAGTGATGCTTGATGAAAATATAGGCAAGTTGCCAAAGGTGAAAAACAAAAAAAAAGAAAAGAAAAAAAAACAAAACAAAACAAAGAAAGAAAGAAAGAAAGAAGTGTTCCTTTATGTTCTTAAGATTTTATGTTGAAAGAGCTTGAAATCAAAAAAAAGTTAAGCATTGGTGATTAAAGATGGAAAATTTATGTGCTTTGATGGAATATCTTATTTGAAATATCATTTTTTAGAATGCTCTACTTTCTTTGGTTTGAACCTTCTCTTTTACTCTCTTTTACCTCACCTTAACCTTAGCCCCATTACAACCGGAAATAAGACCTTTTGATTCATGCATTGCTTGTAATATGTTAGTAATGGAGATGAGATTGAAGAGCAAGCTTATGGTAGAACATATTCATTGATTGAATTTGAGAGATTTAAACACATAAGCCTTAAACACGTGAGTGTTGGAGTGTATATCAATGAGAGGACCTATCACTTTGGCATGTCATAGATTTCATTTAAATCCCGACAATTAATTGAGTTTTGAAGTTTGCATGTAAATAAATTCATGAAAATTTATACTATTTATCCTTCTTGATTTTATTCTTGTTTATAATGCATATATTCTTGGATATTGATGGGAGATTAGGATATTGGTCATAATGATTTGATTTAATTTAACTTTGATTTGATTTTACCTATCCTTTCTCGAGGACGAGCAAGAGCTAAGTGTGGGGATATTTGATGCAACCATATTATTCGATAGTTTCACCCACATTTAACTAGTGTTTTGCCTATGTTTTATATATAAAATGCCTTGATATTCTTTGTTTTATGTTTTGAAGGCACTTTTGGATGAAAGATGCAAAAAGGAGTAAATTGAAGGTAATTGGTAGATTTGACGTTCAGTTGATGTTTTGTGCAGAACGTGAGCCCTAAAGGTCGAAATAAAGTGATTCCAGTGGCATTAAAAAGCTAACATCCATACCTTTCTGGAAATCTAAGGCAAGACAATTAAATAAGGAAGAGCATGGAAATCGTAGCTTTCAAAGTCAAATCTCGCAATCTGTCAATGTTGACCTTCGGTCATTCCGACTTGCATATCTAGAGCTACAAAAGTCCAATTGATGCAAACTCAATTGTTTTGGATTCCTGACTCAAAGGCCTATAAACACTCCAAATTTCAGCCAAAAACGATGTCATATGAGGGAGATATGATTTTTTAAACTATTTAAATGTAAATTGTCTACTTAAAGGAGGACTATTTTGTAAAATAGAGATTAGGGTTTCCTAGCATATAAAAAGAATGAGAAAAGAGAAGGGGGGCAGCCACCCAAGAGGAGAAAAAAGCTCCCGTACTCTAAGAAACCCTAAATCATGCATTCTTCCATCTTTTTGATTAGTTGTTCAACAAACATGCAAGACTAAACTCATTTTCTTGGTTGCAAGGACACGGAAACCTTCGGATTTTAAGAATTGTGAGATCTATTTTACCTTTTCTTTTCAGTTTATATGATGAATATGTTTGTTCACCTATGCTTATTTTTCCTATGATTGTTTATTTTAATTGCTAGAGCGGACTCTAAGTTATTATTATAGACAATTTATTGCTAAGTTTGATATCAAGACCGGAGCTATGGTATATGAACTTGTGAAGCAACTGAGTTTAATAATTGTAGCGGATCTACGTTATTAATCTTAGGGAGAACATTCGATCAAAGCAACATAAGTAGACAACTTAGTTGTTAAGATAATGAATTTATCTAGATCTTAAGGCTGCCATTGGATTAAATCATTAGTGCGGACACTGTGATCACTGTAAATTATCAATAAGAAATCTTCAAACTAATCTAGATTTTTAACTTTTCTTTTTAAAGCTGTTTCAAGCCCAAAGATTAATGTTTCATATTCTACTATATTGTTAATGCATTCAAACTATAATTTGATAGCTATTGAATATTGTTCTTTAGATGGTAAAATAAAAATTACCCTAAAGCCATTACTAGCCCCATTTACTTCTTTGTCAAAGTACAAGGTCTTTTTATTCCCATCATCATCCTCTTCTTTAACAAGGATAATGTCTTCATCTGGAAACTCAAATTGTAAAGGCTCATAGTCATTAATTGTATTGTCTACCAAATGATTAGCTATGATGCTCATTTTACTGACTTTCTAATTATATAAACAATATCATATTCCGCTAACATGACCTGTTATGGTGCTATTTTGTTTGACAAATAGGGCTTATCAAAGATATACTTAATTTGATCTATTTTGGATATCAACTAAGTAGCGTAATACAACATGTAATGTCTAAGTCTTTGAGCACTCCATACTAAGCCATAATAAATCTTCTCTATGAAGATGTATCGAAATTGACATTCAGTGAACTTCTTGCACAATAGTAAATAACTTGTTCTTTCCTTTCTAAATCATCATGTTCACCTAGAACATTACCTATAACAATCTCCATTATAGTCAAATATAAAATCAATGGTCTTCTTGGTTCAAGTAGGATCAATAGTGGTGGATTATATAGATATTGTTTTATTTTATCAAAATTCATTTGAAAAATTCTTATTCGATATTCCTGGGGTTTTCTTACGAAATGGCCAAAATATCAACTCATATATTGTTGTTAATTGAGAAATGAATCAGGCGATGTAATTTAACACCCTAGGAAACTTTGTATTTATTTTTCTGTTTTGGGCTCAGGCATTTCCTGTATAACTTTGACTTTATCAGGATCTACTTTAATGCCCTTATCACTCATCACAAATCCTAAAAGCTTTCCAGATTTCACCCTAAAAGTGTATTTGGTGGGATTCAATTTCAGCCTGTATTTCTTCAATCTTTCAAAGAGTTTTCTTAGTGTTTGGATTTGGTCTTGTTCTATTTCTGACTTGGCAATCATATCATCCATAGATACTTCGACCTCCTTGTGGATAATGTCACCAATAATTTTTAAAAGATCAGTTAGGGTTCCTAGTTTCAATAAAGCTAGGTGGCAATTTCTATTTTTCATTTTTACCTTTAATTCACCAAAATTTCCTACATGAAATGATTTATGCTCAATTTTAAAAACTTAGTTTGAGCTTTTTGTTAGACAAATGATTGGAAATAAAAGGGCTGGAGTTAAGCTTAGGTTAAAAAGAAAACCCTTTTCTGTAACAAAGAGGGATCATACATAAAAATAGAGAAAGGAAAGAAAGAAAAGAGCATAAAAGAGATGAGAAATTGATCACCGAAGACACACTAAAGTTTCATAAGGTACACGAGATGTCTTAATAGAATGCCCTTTCCAAATATGATTCCAATGGCATCAAGAAAGAAGTACCTCTGATGTTGAATGAGCCTACAAATACCACCTCAATATGATGACTCCTCTCACGTGCTAGTGCAAATGTTGCAAACATAAGATCTTTCACTTTTAGTTTGTTCAATTCAGTCCCTCAATATATAATGACTTTTTAGTTGAGTCTCAATTCTCAATCTACCTAAGGGAAAACCTTTTTTTTTTTTTTTTCCAATTTCATCTTTGTTTTTATAATAATATTTTAATTTAGTAGTGAATTTTATCCAACTCGAGGCCAATGATGCCCGTCATGGGAGAGAAGAAAAAAATAGGAGAAGAAAATGATAATTGACCAGCCTAGTTAACGCATTATGATTGCGCCCATGACCTGGGTTACAAATTTGATGGTTAACCTAGATTGATTGAGGTCGTTCCAATATGTTATCAACTCAATATTACACAAAAAAAAAAATCACACTAAAGTCAGATTGGCTTTGTCTTAATTAGGTAATGAACATTGCTTAGAAAAGCTATATTTATTTATGTATATACTTCTAAGTTCATTTTAGTAGAGGCATATATTTATTTTTCGTTAAACAGTCTTAATACATTTTTTTTCATTGAATCAAAAAAATGATCTGACCCGCTACAAAGCATAAAACAATTGCCTAGTATTAGAGAATTAATATTACTTTTTTTAAAAAAAAAATTTCTGTAAGGTCAGTTGTTTTAACTATAATTGTTAAACCCAATCTGACTTAGTGAATTGATCAAGATATTAACTTGGTGAAACCCAATTAACGTGACATCATTCTTAATGATTTAGTTGATTTGATCAAACCTAGTCTAAACCCGATCAAGTCAATAATAAGGAAAATTCTTTTAATAAAAGAATGAGAAAAAATTGTTTTAATAAAAATATCCATAAGTTGACTCAATGATCTAGTTACTATTGATCTTTCCCAGGTCAGTTGTGGTATGAGTTTGACAACTATGTTTTTAATACTTCCCTTCATTTACAACCTATCTTTTAGGTTTTGTTAACGAGATTGAATTTTAAGATATTCACTAGGCTATTGGGCTTTGATGACTCTAGTACCATATTCAATTTGATAGTTGAATCTAAATTCCATTTAAAAAATTTAAGCCTTGTGGTGTGCATTTTTCTAATATTATTTTTATTTCTTATGGTGTGCAAAAATTTTTTTTTTTTCAATTTGATCTTCAAATTGTTTTTTGTGCGATTGCATCCTTTTTAGGCCAAATTCAAGGATAATTAAATCAAATTTGTTGACAAAGGATAAAATTGAAAGATAGGAGACTAAGTATAAAATGTGCCATTAATGGGTGATGGTGTTAAAATTCACACAAAAAAGTTTTCTTAATTCAATTTTGGTATAAAAGTTTATTTTATATATATATAATATATATATATATATATATATATATTATATATATATATATATTAGGATCTAATTTGAGAAAGGAGAGGGGTCATCGAATTCTAGCGATAGAGAAAAAAAAAATATTATTAGCGTTGATTTTAATCACTAAAACGATCGATCTTTGTATGAAATGATTCTATTTAATAAGAGGAGTTAAACTTAGGTGGTTTTTACCTTAAAAGTGGCAAAAAAAAAATTGATCACAATTTGTTTTTTTTTGTTTCGGGTCTCCTAGAGGGCTTTAAATGAGTATTTTATAAGCTATGATAGGTTTATCAAGGTGTTTAGGATATTTTTTAGGTATTTTAAATCAAAATAAATTAAAAATAAGTTTTTGAATAAAACAATTATTAGCCTGATTGTTAAAGCACTACAATAGTTAAAATTTGGATAAAATCAAATAATATATTCTCTGATTTAATTAAAAAAAAACAAAATTTAAGTGGATGAATTATAATAAAAAAATATTAAGGGTACAAGCATGTGGACCTTACGAAATGGGCTGAGCATTGGTAAGCTGTTGTGGGGTCTAATAATTGACTGTGCATGTTTAGAGAATTAAATGCAAGTTTGACAGTTTTGAATGGTCTCTACTCTACTTATGACTCCACCTCCAACACATCTTCATTATACATGTTATGGGTGGAAGTTCGCCCAACGTATCAAATGAATATGCTTTCCTAAATTCCAATGATACTGTTTGAAAATTTAATTTTGATTATTTTTTATTTAAAATATATTAAAATAATTTTTATTTTATTTTTAAAAAATTATTTTTGATATCAACACATCAAAATGATCTAAAACACTAAAAAATATATTAATTTAAAACAAATATTTTTTTAATTTTTTTTTAAATATTTTTAAAATACAAAAATAAATAATGAGAAAATATGCCATAACTCTTTAATTTGTTGTCACGTAAACTTGTGCTTCACACACACACACGCACATGAATGCACAGTCTTTCTGACTTCATGTGATTACAGAGATAGAGAGCAGATACAGCACTGATACAATGAAACCCAACGGGTGTGATACATCACTGTCAACTTTTTGTCTGTTGCATAACAAATTGGTCCCCAGATAATACAAGTCGCACAGCTAGGCATTGAAAGACATGTCATGATGATTAATAGAATGGAGAGGGAAAACAAAATCATGTTTGATTGAAAAAAAAAAATTCTTAAATAATTTTGGAGTAAATTTTTATATTATTAAAATATGAGGTATAAAGAGGATATGTTTCTAGAAATAATATTTATTATATTTTGTTTCTAAAATATTATTGTACAAAACTTTCAAATCCAAAATTATCCAATTAAAACATATAATGATAAAAAAAATTATTATTATAGTTTTAAAACCCAACTTGAGGGTTGATCCAAGGTAAAGCTTGATTGACGAGTTAGGTTGGTCTAGGTTGACTCGAGTTAGCTTAAGAATTAAAATGGTTATTATCATAATTTAAAAACCTGATTTGATGGTCATCTCAAGAAAAACTCAGGTAACGAGTGGGGTTGACAACTGACCTAGTTCAACATAAGGACATAAATACTTATTATCATAGTTTTAAAACTTGATTCGAGGTTTTACCTAGGCTAAGACCCGGGTCAATATAAAATAAAGGTGGTTATTATCATAATTTTAAAACTTGATTCGAGAGTCAACACGGTACAAAGCCTGGGTGATGGATCAAGAAGGTCAACTTGGGTTGATTCTGGTCAATGTAATAATAAAAGCTGTTATTATCATAGTTTTAAAATCCAACTTTGTGGTTGACTGGGGCAAGGCCCAAGTCATGGATTGGAAAGGTCAACACGGGTTTACCTAGGTCAATGTATGAATAAAAGTGGATATTATTATAATTTTAAAAATCTACTCGGGAGTCGATCCGAAACAAGGTTTAGGTCACTGGATGGAAGGGTCAACCCGGCCGACCCTAATATATTTTTTAAGAAAATAATTAAAGTAAACTTGTTTTGACAAAAAAAAAAATAATCAACAGGTTTTTAACTTGTGTTTTATCTTGGGTTTACTTGGGTTTTTGACCTGGTTAAGTTGAGTCAATCCTTTATTTATTTTTTTTTAAACTCAAACTAGTCCAAGCCCCATGTAAACCCGTAAAGTCATTCTTGGTTTTATAACTAAGATTATTGTAATATTATTAATTTCAACACTTAATATAAAGTGAAGTAAAAAAATATCTAATTATTTTATAAAATATATAAGTTTGTCAACAATATATATTAAGAGTAAAATAATATTTTTCATATTTTATTATGTTTTGTCCACCATAACTAAACAGAATACAGAGACAATAATTTTATCTTGTGTATTAATATCAAACAGAATTATGTCTTCATCTCTTATGTCTCAGGAAAATAACCCTACAAAATTATATATATAGATTAGGTCTTCATCTCTTATTTTTTTTTTTTAGATTTTTTTGTAATCTTGTAGAAAATCAGTTATTTTTAATACCGGGTCTGTATCTTAAAGTCTAAGTCTACAACCCTATATTAGACAAAACTATTGGAAAAAAAAATACGTGAGGGACCCATAAATAATTTCAAAATGATCCCTGATTGTTTTAAATTTTTTTTGAGTTTTTTTAAGAATTGTTTGGCTACACATTAAAATAGGTATAAATTAAAACTAATGAAAAGTTAGTAGGGTGTGTTTGTGAAACATGCCTTTAATCTAAAATTAGAGGCATTGAAAATGCCTTAAGGTCGTGTTTGACAAATACACCTTAAAGACCAAAACAAGGTACTACTTCCTTAGCAAAAATAAGACATGCCAAACACGCCCTTATGGTCTAGGTTTGGCTTAGCCCAGCCACATGGAATGGGTTATTTGACTTGAGGCCGAGACCCACGTGTATGGGTTGGGCTTATACCCAACCCAACCCAGTTTGTTGGGTTAACAGATTGCCCAACAATCTTTTCTTTCTTTTTTTATTATGCGGGCTAGACCTAGCCTAACCATACATGTTATACTTAAGTTCAAAACATACAACTTGGTCACTAGCCCAATCGAGTAACCTGGTTTCATCCTTTACTGAACATGAATTATTTCAAGTTATTCATACTATTAAATAACAAAGATTAAAAGAAAGGAAAATGAAGGTTTACCTGGTTAGATAAGGTGTTGCTAGCTTGTGGCGCTGCCTTTGTAATGTGGTGATCGATGGTGAAGTTGCTGGTGGTCCATAATAGGGCTACTTGGATTGTTGGATTTGTTGTATTGAAAGAGGATAAATAGTCGTGGAAGTTATAGGGGGCTGTTGTTTGCTGGTTTAGATGAAAAATGAAAAAGGTTTGTTCTCTGTGTGGGTTCATTAGGTTTCTTAGGGTGGTGCTAGAAGCCAAAGAAGTTTGCTAGTAAGACTACTAGGGAAAGAAGAAAATGAAATGGTGGGGATGACTGGAATAATAAGAAGCTTATGATGATGTATGATTGTCAATGATGCTTTTCTTTGCGGTTGAACCAGTTACAAAGGAAGAGGGTGTTTGGCTTTGGTTGTCCTTTGGTTTGCTACTGGGTTGGTTTGATGGCTGGTTTTACCTTCTTTCTTTCTTTTTTAAAAAGGTGGTGCAGGAATCTCTTTTGGATTTTGTTTTTTTTTTCCCCTCATTCCCTTAGCACAAAATCCACTCTTATTTATAGGGGATGAAAGAAGAACTCGAAAGTTTTAGTCGTTTATTATTATAGCTGCAAGGTTACAAATTGACGGAGACAAGGTTGGGACTGTAGTTCAAAGTCAGTGGGTGAGGATGGTGTGTTTTTTTTGTCTCATTTAGGGTGAGAGATAGAGCATTAAGTGACCTTAAAAAGTGGCTTCACGGACAACTGTTTGTAGTATAAAGGTAGGGGATGTTGAACAGTGACAAATGACATGTTTTGATTGGCGAGTTTGTTTTTGTTTTGGTTGACCAAAATAATATCATTTTGATCCAAAACACATCATTTTATTAAAATGAAATAGTGTGGTTTTGGGGTTTTTGACCTATATTAATTCATTGACCTCTTTTATCATTTCAGCCCCTAATCATTTAATTTATTTTTCAATTGAATTTTGATTCTAAGAATTAATTCAATTTCACACTTGCTAAGTTTTGAAATGATCCCCTAAGTTTAGCTCATTTTTCATCTTGGTCTTTAGTTTTCTTTTCAAACTAATCCCAAATTGACCTTTGAATATAAATATTATCCTTGTTTTCAATTGAATTGGGTTCCTGAATTCACATGTTTTTTACAAAAAGATCATTGGTTTTGAATTTATTTAATTTGACCTTTTTGTGACCTCTAAATTTTGATTTTTTTTGTAATTTTGTCCTTGGTTTCACCCATTTAAGTTTGGAAAAATTAAATATGTTCATCTAAAATTTCAATCTTTTTAATTAAGCCTAAGTTAAGCTGTGAACTTATTTTTTTACGAATTAAATCCCTAATAAAATTAGTTTGACCCCAAAAAAAATCTAATCTAATTAATTATTTTAATTTAACTCAAATTAATTTTTAAACTTAATTAAATCTTTCATTGGGACTATAATTAAATCAAATTGGCCTATTAAAAGTCTAATTAAGTCCTGAACTTAAGTTTTATATAGATTCGTCTAATAATCATTTAATATGACATTGAATTTGCATTGTCTTTTAGTCTTGGGTATAATGAGGTACAATTGGGCTTTCAATTTGGTCCAAAAATTTCAATTTAGTTATGCCATGTGTTTGAAACCCTTTTTACCCTGTTTTTGCTAAGTTGCTAGTATTTATTCATTTTTCTTTTTTCTTTTTTATTTTTAAAAGAATAATATAATTTTGTGGGAAATTCAAAATTAGGTTATGACACATCCTGTTGTCTTATCTAGCCAAACCTATAAATAATAACAATCTCTTCCATAAACCTTTTTTTTTTTTTTTTTTTGCAAAACCTAAACAATTCTTTCATCTAAAAAATGAACATTTATAACAACTATGTTGAGGTTTAATTCTTTAATTATGATGACTAATCAAATATTGAAAATGATGGAAATTCATTCTGATTATTACCAGAATTAATTTTTCAACTTTTAACTTTCAAAATCCCTTGTAAAAAAATGAGGTGTAGAAAGAGTTTTATACAATGTTTTCTTATATTTTTATATACTCTTTTTCATTTTATATTTTATTATTTTCTTCTCATTTCATTTTATGCTTTGGTTCTTCTTTTTAAATCTACATAGATTCATCTTATTGAGAGATATTTAAGTTACATATTTTTTCATCTTTGTTAAGAGATATTTCAGTTATATATATTTTTTTATTCAAATATATTATTTAGAAGCGCATCTAAACTAAGATGATATTATTGAAATCTTTAGAGACTTATTGCAAACATTATTTGCACCAAGAAAACAACATTAAGGTTAAAAATTCATCATTTACAACAATAAAACTTCATCAATTTTAAAGTTCTTCAACAAGTAACTATTAATTTTTTTATTCTGTTTAACCTTTTTTTTTTTAGTACGTATGCTAGGATTGTTTTTTCAATCTCTTATGCTTTTTGAATATATACTTAAGATGCTTGCTAAAACATTTTTATATTTTAATATAGCATGTATATATATATTGCCTTTCTTTTGTTAAACTAGACTAGATGGAATACATTACCCACCTTATATCTTGCATTCTCACCTCATTTCTGTTGGCCACGAGACCATTTCTTTGATATGGAGAGGTTATTCCTTCGTAGGCATTCTTAACAAATTAAGGTGAGTTTTAGGATCGTAACAATTTTACATTTGAGTGCTTGTTCATGATCATGTATTTACACAGCCTCAAGATTTGTTTTCGTTGATTTTGTTTTGTTTGAGTCTGGCTGTGAATGGTTTGTAATTTCTTTTTTCTCATGATTAATAAAATATAATCTCATTTATAAAAAGTAAAATAAAAAAGTCTTGAAACGTTTCTCTTTTACTGTGTATGTTGCCGAGCAATAATCTTTTAAGTGAACCCACTTTCTATAAACATCAATTGGGGATTTGAGAGTCTTACTGTTCAAGTGTCCATCATATGTTCCCATAATAGAAATGTTAAGAGTCTTTGTACACTTTGATATAATATTGGCACATGAAAAGATTATTATAACTGTTGTAACTTTTTTAACATATAGTTGCTTTCTTTATGAATTTATCCTCTCTGTTATTTTGCCATATTATATGTTAAAGGGATATATTGTAATTGATACTTCATAGTGGGCATTCTTTACGTTGTATGATATGAAAGGAAATTATCAAGTTCGCGAACCAGACATACGAGCTTTGCCCAATTAGAACACATGCTTAAACGCCTTATTGAAAACACCTGTTGTAGGGCATATTAAAATAAGATGGTTTGCGGAAATGCGGATAGTTATTGATTTTTAAAATAGTTTTTGTTTAAAAAATATATTAAAATAATATTTTATTAAAAGAAATAATTATTGACATCAAAATAATTTGAAAAAATTAAATAATTAATTTCAATGAAATAAAAAAATTAAATTTTTTAAAAAAAACTAATAATCCTGCTAAACTCCATAAAGACTTACTTTATTAAAGATTATCTTCTTGAACATTCCCCCAAGAAGAAACAAACAAAGCATCGATCTCTTTCAAAGGTATTTTATCCAACTTGTATAATCAAAAGATTATTGAGTAGAATCATATGCTTGGCAGCAAGAATCTTGCCAGCTCCCACTCGAATTAAACACTCAAATAAAAGTGATTACTTACTAAGTGGTTTAGTCTTGAGGGGGCCAATGGCTCACTCCATCATAATGTAATAGATGATATATACTAGTCGGAGAGAAGAATGATTAGGTGATTGATTGGACAGATACAATAAAACTAATGGCAATTACAAGTTTAGGATGATATATATATTACATACGTGGCTCATGAAGAAACACGCAATTGACATTGCTGTCCGCATTTTGGAAACCTGTTAAATGTTTTCACAACAATTTCATTTAGCTTCAACTAGGCAGCGGGATGAATATTAATTTTTTTTTAATAAAAAAATTTTAAAATTTTAAAAAATATTTGAAGTATTTTAGATTTGACAGTCATGTGTTAAACTCAAACACCTTAGATTTGATAATAATGTCACATCTAAGATCCTTGAGTTTGATAACGATACCAAACCCAAGTGACAAAAACATTAGATACAAGTTATGTTTTTTTGTTTGTTTGTTTTATTTATTTATTTTTTTTATGACTAATAACATTATTATATTATACATAGAAATTGAAAAAAAAACTAAAATACCCTTTTTCTAGCAGCCTATCCTTTTTTTTTTCTTTTTTTTTTTTTTTTTTATCTTAGGGGCAAATAAATATTTTTATTGTTACTATCACACTCGACATCGCGGCAGCCTTAAAATTTTTTATATCTTTGAAAAGAATGGATTTCTGGCATCATGTTCTTTGATGGGAATATTCTTTGTTTAAGGAGTTGCCACCTGGTATTACAGTTATTAGGAACCCTAACTGTTCAACAAAGATTCTACCTAAGGAAGGCTGCATTGCTGATCTTTGTTATTAATTGCTAACATTTTTTTTTGTTGGTTTATACTATGATTGTTTGTGTATAATATTTCTGATTCTGGTGCTGGTGAATATTCAACTACGGATATTTCCAACTCTGGCGTTGGTAAATATTATGTAGGTATCAAGATAAATAAACTTATATTATCATTTTTATTATATTTCTGACTCTAGCGTCAGTGAACAAACAAGTATAAATTAATTTATTTTTTACGCATATGCATTATTTTATTTTTTTATGTAGCTAAATAAAACAAAAACAAAATAAAATAAAATAAATTTACATTAATATTTTTTATTCTTGACTCTAGCGTTAGTGAATATACTAAATAAATTTATCCTATTTTACCTTATGTGAATAAAAAAAATAAAAATCAATTCCTTTTTTTTATCAAATTATTTTTTACACATGTGAAACAAAATAAAATAAAATAAAATAAATTTACATTAATATTTTTTTATTCCTGACTCTAGCATCAGTGAATATACTAAATAAATTTATCTTATTTTATCTTATGTGAATAAAAAAATAAAAATCAATTCATTTTTTTTATCAAATTATTTTTAAGCATGCGCATTATTTTTTATGTAGCTTAATAAAAATAAAAATAAAATAAAATAAAATAAATTTACATTAGTATTTTTTATTCCTGACTCTGGTGTCAATGAATATACTAAATAAATTTATCCTATTTTTATCTTTTTTTTGTCAATGAATAAATAAAAAAACAATAAATTTATTTTTATATATTTTTTTGTATTTTTGTATTTTTGTATTTTTATTTTGGGCTAGCCCCAACTCAGCCCACATGGGCTGGGCTGGACCCAGCCAGCTCGGCCCGGGTCACTGGCCCAAGCCAGTGACTCGGCTAAAAAACAGATGCACGCGTGAAATAATTTCATGCGTGCATCAATAGTGTGAAGGTAATTAAATTACCTTTGCACTGTTCAAACATTATTTGAACACCAAAGAGGCAAAAAATGGAAAAGGGCGCACTTGTTTCTAGCGATTGAAGAAGGCTGCAACACTGGTGTGGCTACTTTGACTTGGCTGCTTTCTGTTTCTGGCAATGCTAAGGAAGGTTGCAACGCCGGTGTTGGTTCGACTGCTTTTTGTCAATAACCAATGGTTCGGTGCTCAATTGGTTTCTTGCAGGGATGAAAACAGGGTTGATCCGTGATCCTCTGCCTTTCTCTCCTTTTCTATGTATATTTTTTTTTTACGAAAAACGGTTTCTTGTAGGGACGAAATCTAGGTTAATGTTTCTGTTCTTCTCCGTATTTTCTTTTTTTTTGGTTATGTTTTGGCTGCTTCGTTTTTCTTTGGGTTAATTGCTCTGTTTTTCTGGGTTTTTTTTGTTACTATCGGGTGCTGTAAGTTGCTTTGTTTCTGGGTTGATTTCTTTGTTTTTCTAGGTCTTTTTCATTCGTTTTTTTGGGTTTCTTCCTCTGAGTTTTTTATTTTATTTTGTTCTCTGCTTTCTGCCCCTTTTTATAGAGCTCGAGACCTTCCCCCCTAAATCAATGCCATCTTTGCATGACTGTTATTCAAATCACAAGCGGGATCATGGGCAAGAGAAGTGGTCCACGATTGGATCGAATTTGTTGAAGATCTTCAACTTGCTGAACCAGGATGGAGAAGATGAACACAGTTGTTCCCAACAACGGCGATGTTTTGGGAAAAATGGGAATTTTCAATTTGACCCCTAAACTTTGGAAATTTTGCAATTGGACCCCTAAACAAATAAAAATTTCTTTTAATTTTTCCCTTTTATTTGATAAAATTCAATTAAATCCCTAAATTGGTGCACTGTTTACAAAACAGTCCTTAATTCCTGGATTATTCAATTTGGTCCTTAATTAATTCTCTTAATTTTGCCCTTTTATTGGATAAATTTCAATTAAATCTCTAAATTGGTGCACTGTTTACAAAATAGTCCTTAATTCCTGGATTATTCAATTTGGTCCTTAATTAATTCTTTCAATTTTTTCCTTTTTGGATAAATTTCAATTAAGTCCCTGAATCTATTTAATTAATTAAATCAAAGTTTAATTAAGTCCACAAACTTATTAATTCTTCTAATTTCTTTAATTAAACTAATCCAAATTTTAAGTAAATTTCCAAACTTATTAATTCTTCAATTTTTGACCAATTTATTCTCAACTCTGATAATTTTATCCCTAAACTACAAAATTTGTTGTCTTAACCTCATTGTCAACTATATTTAATTTTTATTATTTGTTTAAAAATTGAGTTATGACAGTTGCCACCTCTTTATAATATTTACAATACAAAGATATTGGAAAATTTCATTTTCCTTAGCTTTGTATAGTAAATTTATAAAGAAAAGTAGATATGGAAAGAACTTTTGCTTCTTTTTTTTATTTTTTGAAAACTTTGAAAATAGTAGATTGACACATGACTTTTACAGAGAGATGTAGAAATCAAGAAATAAGTCATGTGGGAGACGACCCTTTTTTTTATATAAAAAAAATGGATCAAATTGTTTTAGGCAACCTGCCCAACGATAAAAGAAACGCGAAGAATTTCACAAGTGGTCTAATTGTTCCAGGCGACCTGCCCAATGATTGAAAACTACGATGATTTTTTTTTTTTGTGATGGTATATTGTAATGGGTTATCAGCCCAGATGGTCACATTGTAATGGGTTACCTGCCCAGTATAGGATGGTATATTGTAATGGGTTACCGGCCCAGTTGATTAATTGTCTTCTGTGTTTCCAAGTCAGCCTTTGCCTTTATCAAGTCTTGACCCCCAGACCCTTTCTTCTTCAGCTATTTTCCTTAAACCCTTTTCTTTGGCTAGCTGCTGCTCTAGAGACACTCTCTGTTCCTCATTTGCTTTAAGCTCAACTTGTAACGATTTTACTTGTTTTCTTAATTTGTCTTCACAATTCACTATTTTGCTTCGAATGCCCACAGATTCAGAAACTTCTGCCATATAAGAGACTCCTCCATTACGTCATTCAGGATACTTTTCACTAACTGTAGGATTCCTTAATCCGGTCTCCTTTTTCACAAGTACCAAAGATTTCCAATCATGTTTAATGCTCTCCATCATCTCCATGGTAGCTCCCTTGTATACTCCAGTAAATTGAGCTAAACCAACCGTTCTTGGGATGCTTTGTATGCCCCCAAACTGTCTTGCAACTAAAGCAGGCGCATAGCTAATATATCCAGCCACTCCAATCAGAGGTATTTAAGGCTTCTTCCCACAACCCATTAAGTACGTTACATTTCTCATCCAAGGAGCTCTCCAATTAAAATTGCTTCATGGAATTCCTTGTAATTTTACCCTCCAGTCATCTTCATAAAATTTTTTTCATTCATTTGATACGAATAACTCGAGTGGCCTTTGATCAAACCACCAAAAATTTCAGAATATTGGTGTCTCAGATTCTATATGACTTACCATCCAAATGAACAATAATGGAACACAACATCTGATAGAATCTTTTCCAGTCATTTTGCAATGATTGAGGGACAAAAAAGTTTCAGCCAAGATCGCAGCAGAATGATTAATTTTGGTCTTCTCATACTCAACAAACAAATTAACTGCCTCTACACCGACAATTCCAGTAGTTGAAGGACACAAAATCAACCCAAATATTCCCAAAGCCAATATTCTGTATACCTCTAATTTAGCACATGGATTAGACTTTTTAGCAATCAACAACTCTTCTAGCCATTTCCATCTCAAACCCCTAGAATTATTTTTTTCTCTATACAAGCTCATTTGTCGGATTCCCAATAGCTTAGCAAGCTCCTCCATAGTATCCTCAATCTTTTGATGAAAGTAAACCTTATGTATATCTGCAGGAAATTCTGTCAAAACACTGTATTCTTCAATGGTAGGAACCATATCGATATCCACAAATGTTAAACATCGATAATCAGGATCCCAAAAATGAATCAAGGCTCTTATGCCCAATGACAGTACTGACATATTTAGAAGATGCAAAACTCTCCCATATATCTTAGTAAATTTTGTATCATCATCCAAGTATTTGGTGAGTGGAAGCAAACGAATGGCATCATTTATTACACATCTCACATCTTTTAGCAGCGGTATCCCACTGTCATCTAGTCTAGAGCAGTCTCACTCAGTCATATGCAATGATATAGATTCAAGCCCATACTCAACAGTGTTGACTTCTCGATTAAAAGCCATTATGTCACCCAAACAAAATAATCCTGTAATGAAATGATATATGTTAAGCTTTACCTTAGTGAAACTTACATAGGGAACAACCTAAAGGGTAAGTTCTAGTCATTAAATGCTCAGGGTAGGTTGCTATCTAGTCTTTGAAAGGTCTTTCGCATGCTCAGTGATCTTCCTCGAAAGGTTGATGTGAGGCTTACAAGTAGCGTGAAGATAGAGACCTTGAATAATATCAGTTTAGGCATACCAACCAGTATCGAGTAAACAATCAAGCAAAAGTTGGATGTTTCACGAGTCTTACCCAGGGTAAAGCCATTGGGGTACCACTACTCTCCCACTTAACATAAAGTTTATATAACATATATTTATTATGAAATGCATGGTGTGTGAAGGTCATAAATCCATATTCAATATATATGATGACATGAACAAATATGGATGCTAAAGCTGTAAAAATAAATAAAATAAACCAAATAAAATAAAATAATAAAAAAAACACAATAAGCATTTATAGAAAATTTAACAAATAAAGACAAAGCTTAGTCTTAGGTCCCCAGTGAAGTCACCATTTTGTCGCACCCGACATCACGGCAAAATATCGGTTTAAATTTATATTATTTTTTATTTGTTTATTCAATTTTATTTAGCTAGAAAAAAATAAGAAATATGTGCATTTAAAAAAATAAATTTATTATTATTTATTTATTCACTGGCACTAGAGTCGGGAATAAAAAAAATACTGATTAATTTTTTTTTTATAGCTACATAATATTTATCAACGCTAGAGTTGGAAATATTCGTAGTTAAATATTCACTGGCGCCAGAGTTAGGAATATTATAAGTAAATTTTCATAACATAAACTAATAAACATTTAGCAATTTAAGACGAAACTAATAATGCAGTCTGCCTCAGGTAGGACATTTAAGGGGTGATAATATCTTTCCTTTTACGTAACCAGTCCCGAACCATAGAATCTCTGTTGACCAGTTAGGGTTCCTAGTGACCATAATACTAGGTGGCGACTCCTTAAACAAGACAATTCCCCATTAAAGAACAGGATGCCAGAAATCCATTATTTCCATGATTACAATAAATTTTTTAAGGTTGCCGCGATGTCGGGTGCGACAGAATGGCGACTCCATTGAGGACCAAACCCAGAATCTCTGGTATTTTTATTTAGCTACATTAAAAAAAAATAATGCGTATGCGTAAAAATTAAATTGATTTTTTATTCGTTTATTCACTGACGCTAGAGTCAGGAATATAAAAATGATGATTTAAATTTATTTATTTTGTTACCTACGTAATATTTATCAACGCCAGAGTTGGAAATATCCGTAGTTGAATATTCATTGGCGCCAGAGTTAAGAGTATTACACGCAAACAATCATAGTATAAACAAAAAAAAATGTTAGCAATTAATGACAAAAAAAAAAATCAGCAATGCAGCCTGCCTTAGGCGGGATGTTTAAGAGGTGATAATATCTTCACTTTTACGTAACTAGTCTCGGACTATAGAATCTTTGTTGATCAGTTAGGGTTCCTAGTAACCATAATACTAGGTGGCGACTCCTT
Organism: Populus alba; assembly: GCF_005239225.2. Taxonomy (NCBI): domain Eukaryota; kingdom Viridiplantae; phylum Streptophyta; class Magnoliopsida; order Malpighiales; family Salicaceae; genus Populus; species Populus alba. Next base: position 3,949,089 of record NC_133301.1, on the reverse strand, counting down.
AAACAAGGACCATTTCTCGTTAAAGAACAGGATGCCAGAAATCCATTCTCTCCAAAGATTTAAGATTTTAAATTTTTATGGTCGCAGCGATGTCGGGTGCTACAATTATGAATACTATGAAAAGCCAAGAAAACCTTTTGTCAAACAATTCTTAATTTTATTGATTCTAGGGGTAAAATAATACCTTAACTGTGTTAGAAATTAAAAAAGACACATACACCCCCAAACAATATTGTAATAACCACTAAGCTAGATGAAAAGACCAAAATACCCATAAACCAAAGGCATAAATTTATGTCACTAAAGAGTAAAAGGGTAAGATATGGCAATCATGCTAAACCCAAGAGCATTGGGTCTAGCTATCATGTCAGATCCAAGATCTTTAGGTTTGACAGTCATGTCGACCCAATTGACTTGGGTCTGGAAGTCATGTCACACTCAAACATCATGAGTCTTACAACTTAGGTCTGACAGTTATGCCGACCTAATTGACTTGGGTCTAGAAGTCATGCCAACCCAACCCAAGTGTGTTTCTGTAAGTACAAATGCCTTTAGTTTTAGTTTTATTTTTATTTTTTTTAGGGTGTTTGATTGACATAATTTGAGGGTTAATTTATTTTAATTTTTTAAAAATATTTTTTATGAGAAAATAAAAATAGAAAATTAGTTTGATTTGGAATTTTCTAAGAAAAAAATAGAAAACAAAACACTACCATAATTTTGTTTGATTTTTAAAACTTTTGACAATTGATTGGACTTTAACTTTTAGAAATAATAAAAACAAACACATTTCTTTTCCAAAGATTTTAATATAAAAATAAATAAATAAAAATGATACCCTTTAGTTAATTAATTTTTTTTTTTGTTTGTGTACGATATGAAAATATATCACTTAAACGTATTTGCCAAATGCATAACCATGAGTTCAGTACGCTATGCGTATTGACTTCCTATGTTTTGGACTGCAAATGAGACTATCGATCTCAATCGAGCTTTGACGTGTTCGAGTTATATCAGAATTAAACTCAACTCATTTAAAATTTATTAGGTCCAAATTCCTCTCGGACTTTTCTCTCTAACTTGTTTCGTTTAGTTTATTTAACAAGCTAACCTTAAATCATGACATATATAGGACTTGTTTATTTTTCATCATTATGAATTTTCTTGACATATTATAAACATGTCCCAACTAAAAAATTTAAATAAATGACTATAAAATAATATATGTTAAGTGAACACTCATTGATTTCCCATTGGATCTTAGCCTCTCGCTTCTTCTCCTATATGAGAAAACTATAGTTATTGTTTCAGCTCTAAAATCTCATAAAATTGCAATATTATAAATTAAACCTAGTTTATTCCATGGATTTTTAACAAAATATATTTATATATTTTAATTCCTTCATATAACTCTCACATGTATAATTTTTATAAAAAAAATATACTGTGCAAGTGAATTGGTATGATGAGGATGTACTGTTATTTTTATATAAAAATAAAATAGTTTTGAAACGATGTGTAAACTAATTCAAAGACATTTTGATAATCTGCCAAAATGAAAAAGCTTAACCACACCTAACTACCATCATTGTAACCTGAATGAGAAAGTCCTTTGTTAAAACTTATGAGCAAATTTGTTTGCCTACTTGCATTTAAAGACGATGAAAGAGATTCTATTGGTGATGGAACTATCTATCTGAAATTTTTGAAAGAAATTTCCACCAAATATTGCTTGGCCATAAAAATAATCACCAATAGAATAATTTCCATTTAATTTTTCACACAAGTAATCCTAAATAACTTAAAAACAAAAATAAAGTTTCTTTGGCATCGGAAGAGATGGCTAATTATGTAGTAATTGTTTTTAAATTTAAAAATTATGTTTGAGTACCTTTCAAAAGTGTATTTGTGTTTTTTTTAAAGTTTTTTTTATTTATTTTAATGTACTAATATAAAACTATGTTTTTTTAAAAAATTTATTTTAATATATTTTCAAGATAATAATTTATTATCAAACAAAAAAGATGAAGACTATAAACATAAATAATGTCTCTTTATAGTTATTGTTTTGAAAGTATAAAAATATATGCTAAAATTGTACTAAAAACATGTATTTTATATTCTTATCTTAGTTTTTTTCTACCAAAAAACTTTCTATATCAATTATCTCTATGTTTTTTTTTTTAATCTCATATTAATAACCAAACACCACCTCACATATCTTGCTATCAATTTTTTGTTTTTCATTTAAAATATTAGAAATGACACATGGAGTAGCTATGATCAATTTGTTTCTCAAAATACACTTTATTCATACTATTTAGAGAAACAAAGTCATTAACAAGAGAACATGCTTCAACGAAAATGCGACCATCTTCAAGTAAACTTCTTTCTATATTGAATCTATCTTTATATTAGAATTCATTACCAACTATTAAAATATATCTACTGGAGAGTTACATCCACATTTTATGATACAATTGTTATGCTTTGTCATGGGTGAGGGTTTTTGAGGATTTTGGATCGATAATTAATTGTGACGTGATGATGGAAGCTGGAGCATTCTAATAATGAAATAAGAATAAAATTCAATTGGTTTTTATTCTAATAATAATTATAAACTCAAAAAAAATATTTTATGCATAATTTCCTAGAACGGTATATTGAAAACTAATTTTTATTGAAAGTCAAAATTGAAAATTAGATATATAATGATAGATTGGAGAGTGAATTTATTATACAAGGATAGATTGAATTATTTCTCTTAAAACTTATACAGTAATAATGAATATTACTTTATATAAAACACAACAATATCAGCACAAGATTAATCAACAAAAATCTCTTAATTTGTTGGTATATATAAACAAAAGGATATGTATAAATAACAATTAAATTTGTAGCTGGAGAAACCATGAAACACAAGTCTCACAAAAAAAAAATTGCTAACATAGGGTTAGTTTAATAGTGGTAAATCCACTTAGTGTTCACCTTGTTAAAAAGCTTGGATTGAAGTTGTGGCCTCGTAATTCTTGGTTTTTTTGCATTTCTACATACTTTGGCTTTATTTATGCAAATACCCTTAACTTCAACTCGAATGTATATGAGGTAAATATATGCATACAACTTTATAATGAATTTATATTCTATGTACTAATTAGCTTACGTATATCAATAGTATATAGAGTTTTAGCCTGTATCATTCTAATCTTTTAATTATAACCCTACTTATATAAATATATATCAAAATTGAAACATTATTTTGTCTTTTAACTTCATAAACATCTTTAAATCTAAACTTGGTGTTAGATCCTACCAAACATAACTGTAACAATGGATGATTAGAACCTTTTAAATATAATTTCTCTAAGTCACGTTACTGTATGGAGATTCCGGTTTAAATCTCTCTATGATTACATCGGTAATTCGAACGATGAATCGGTCACGTCACCATATAGAGCTGTCATTTTGAATCCCTCAATGATTTTGTTGATAAAATCACTTGCAAAAATTTTCACATCAGCGAACTGTTTTTTTTTTTTTTTTAATTATGAATATTCCATCTGTCATTATGTCAGTAAATACCAACCGAAGTAGTCCGCCGGTATATACTGAAGAAATTACAAATAGAAAAAATTTCTTTGGTAATTATAACCGTAAATTATCGATAGTAGTATTCCATCGATAAATTATCATATTGTAAATACATCTCAACAGTCGACCAAACCCACCCACCCCAGATATAACCTTTATTCCTCTTAATTACTAATGCCTGTCATTATATTTCATTGAAACTAACATCCCATAAATATTTGTATTGAAAAACAAATATTTTCTTCCTTTAGGGATAATGATTATTTTCTTTTATAGATGGAACCAAGCCACAACCTTCATCATATGTAATTATGAGAATGTTTATCAGCCTCAGACAAATCTACCATATAATTTTTGGGATGATACGAGATGTGTATTGACGATTCCAAGTCCAAGAAGAAGTTATAATGTGTCAAATAAGCTTTCTTACCCAAAAAAAAAAAAAAAGGCACACATTTTTATATGACAAATGAATCAAATTTTGGTCAATGCATTCTATAGGCCCTGATTCTTATTAAGTTAGCTTGCTAGTGCCCAACGAGGTGAGGAACATGAACATGTTCAAATCAGACCTAGAAGATAGTGTTTTAGAATATATTTTTTTCTATTTTTTTTAGATTTCTTTCTTAATTAGGTTTCAAAATTTCATTATATTTATTTTTTCTTAACTAGGTTGATTTTAGATATTATTTAAACAAGTTGTATATTACTTTATAGAATGAATTATTTAGATTATATAGTTAAGAATTATTTGATATCAAGAATTTATTAGCCCTACCTGGAAATCCTATTTTATTTCTTATCATTGTGTGTTGCATCATGGGTTAAGTAATAACAATTACCAATGCATATATTAATTTCTTCTTTACCCCCAGAACTTCTTTATTTAGAGCATGTTTGGCTACGCCGTAGAGTTTGCGCTTCTTAAAAAACGGTCCCTCAATAAATTGCGTGCGAGACACAGGGAAATGGAAAGCAGCAAATTGATTATGCTACTGTTTAGTGAACAGTAAAGCATGCCTTCACTGTTCACTAAACAATTTTTTTTGTTGGAAACAGTAGAGGCATGCATCCACTGTTCAGGGAACAGTGGAGCATGTCTCCATTGTTCGCTGAACATGTTTTTTTTTTTTTTTTAACTAATGTAGTTAATTGATTTCACTCACATTGTTTACGTGAACGTGAACAATAATTTTTTTAAAAAAATTAGTTTAAGGTGAATTAAATTTACTCGTACTGTAATCTTAATTTTATTCTTGATAATATTTTACCTAATTTTGTAGTTTTTGTCGGATGAATTTTGTACGTAATGGAATTGTAGATATTTTTTTGTTAAGGTAATTTTTTTATATATAAAGTGTGATTTATTTCATGATGTAATAGCAATAGTTAAATCCATAAAATTTAAATTAAAAACCATCAATATTAATATATATTTTTTAAAATTATTTTATAACCTCAATTTCTAAAGCATTCTTAACCAAACACATTAAAACTACTTTTTCTTTAACCTCAATTTCAACCACAGTTTTAACCAAACACCTATTTTTTCACACCAACCTCAACTACAAGTATTTTTTATAAACCAACTTTTTTCAAATCACAACCATAACAGCTACCGCAATACCAAATACATTCTGAGTTGGTCATTACATAATTTCTAAAAGCACCTAAGACATTTGAGTGTGTTTTTTCCTCGCCATTAAATACTCAAATTATGTAGTTATATATGGGTCTTCAATAATTACAACAATGAGCAAAACAATGTAATGATGAACTTGTAGTAATTGGTCGACTTCTTTCTATTAATGATCTTAATTTATACACAACAATAAACATTTTTGTCCCTAATATAACAATTTCAACAATTTGCCAAAAGAGGGATTTGAGGTAATAAATCGACCTTTCAAGATGATTAGACCAGATCTAGATGGACATGATATAGTAGGGGAGTTGTTAGACTTTCTAATGTGATCTAAGGAACACCAAATGATCCATTGGAGGTTCTAGTTGGTCTAGTGACAAGGCTTAAGGCTAAGAGGTTCAAAGAGGCTTTCAATAGACTTCTTAAAGATACATGAGCTAAGGTGGACTTCAAGAGGGTAATAAATAATGAAGAGCAAACCTTGATTAATCTTACTCATGTTCAAGAAGAGGTTATTGGTGGAACCAACGCTTGAGATAAGAAGACTCAAATTGAACATTTTGACATTTTGCTTCTATTTTGATCATAAGTAGAGCTAAAGGTTAAATTATGATGTGATTCCAGTTGCGATTGCAACTAGACTTCGATAGGCACGCCTTCTAATTTATTAAGACAAGAAAGAACCATTTGTTTTAAGTTGGGCTTTGATGCTACTAGTAGATTACGAGAAAAACCGACCTTGTCTTATTTTAATTAGTTGGGCTATTGATCTATCTTTGTTTTGTGCGGAAAAACTTGTTTAAGTTTCATACTTGTTTATGTTATTTATTTTAATTAATTTGGGCTAGTTTTAGCTTGGTTTGGGTATTATTTAAATCAGGTTTATGTGTGATACATTAGGAAAACTAGGGTTACATATATTTCTAGAATAAGTACTCTTATAGGGAATATTTGAAAAAATTGAATTTTTCAGAATAAAATATTGCCTCTTTTGGTTCTTGATTGAACTTCAACTTTTTAAAGAATTGATCAATCTTTGCTAGTGATTTTATACTTCTTTTGCTTGTCTCTAGATGTAGGCATTGTGATTGGGTGGTTTATAGTCTTATTGCCTTAAAGCATGCCTTCCATTATGATAAACTTAATTTCATACTTAAACTTGGATTAAATGGATCTTAGGTTTGTGAATTCCATTAAGTTCAGTTATGATTCACATTGGTTGGTATCAAAACCACGTCTAATCTCAGGATATATATCCTTTCAATTTGTGGCTTTATTTTTTTTTCTTGCTTTTCTTCCTAAAAGTTCTGGTCGTAGATAAAAAAAAAGAATAAAAACTAGGTTCTTGCATCTTCTTGATTTGTTGAATAGATAATCGAAAGCTTGTGTTCTTATTAATGCATTCTTGAGCAAATCAACACACACTCCTATTAATCTAATTTTTTTTTACTGGATATATTACAAAAAAAAACATAAATAAAAAAAAAAACAGAGAAGAGAAGAGAAATCATAGTATATACATTTCTTCCTTTGCTTGCAAAAGTTAAAAAAAAAAAAACAAAAAAAGAAGCAGATATCACAATTTTAATTTTGGTTGAAGGTTTGCTTGCTTAAATTCTGATCATTGGGCAATTTCGTTATGTTTTAATTTGTAAGTGTCTTGATTGTGTTTTCTTGATAAATTAGGTAGTTTAATTGATTTCTTTAGTTTCTTGAATTTTTTTACTTAAATATTTAGTTCTTGATAATTCATATTCATGTGAGTTCTTTCTGAATTCATTTCATGTATTCAAATCATCATTATACTCGCATAAATTTACTTTGTTATTCTTGAATTTGTCATTGTAGTTTCATTTCGAAAGTTTCATAATTTTCTTGATTTTTGAATATTAAATTTATTATGTAGGATCACCACAAAATTTTTTGATTTATTTGATAGATTGCTAATTACTTTTAACATCACAAAATTTTTTGATTTAGTTGATGGTTGCTAATTACTTTTAAGAATTAAAGTAAGGTAATAAAGTGGAAAAAAAGTGCATAATAGAGTGGAAAGCCTAAAAATTGTGTGAAACACGAGTGGTGTGGGATATTATTTTTTTTTATTACTAATATTTTAATTTAGGATAAAAAAATATCTTTAGACAATACATATCACATAAAAAAAAATAAAGCTTCAGATAAGTATATTTCTGAAATGCGCCAACAAATTGAATTTATGGTTAGGAAGATGATGAATAGGTTTGAGAAATTGGAGACTAGGGTTGAAAGTGGGCTTAGCAAAAAGGGTAGAGAAGTTAGGAAAAATTTCAAAAGGGTTGTTTCATCTCTATATGAAAGTGCGGTTGGAAATTCCAAAGAGGAAGCCAAAGATTATGTCTTTAACCATAAAAAATAGGTTTCCTACATATAGGAATGAACTTCATAAGTCCCATCCAAAGAGGGAGAATAGTCGGCCTAGGGCTAAATTTGGTAGTAAAGGCAATTTTGACGAGGTAAAAGGTTTGGATAGGAATTTGGGTAGTATTAAGTTAAAAATTCTAGCTTTTAAGGGTAAAATAGACCTAGAAGCTTATTTTAAGTGAGAGAAAAAGGTAAAGCTGATTTTTTATATCCATAACTATTCTGGAAAAAAATTTAAGCTTATTGTTATAGAGTTTACTAATTATGCTATGTTTTGGTGGGAAAGATTAGTGATTGATATAATGAGAAATGGAGAGAGCTGTTGGTACATGGAAGGAGATGAAGACAATCATGAGAAAGAGATTTGTTCCCAAACATTATTATAGGGAATTGTTTAATCAATTGTAGAATATTACTGAGGGTTTCAAGAGTGTGGAGGAATATCATAAGAAGTTAAAGGTTACCATGATTAGAGCTAATGTTATTAAGGATGAAGAAGTAACAATGTCTAGGTTTTTGAGTGGGTTGAATAAAGACATAGCTAATATGATGGCATTATAACCTTATATAGACTTGGAGGATTTAGTACATTTCGCTACTAAAGTGGAGAAACAAATGAAATGAAAGAGTAGTACTTGACCAGGAGCTTATTTATGTTCTTTTTCAAATTGGATGATGAATTATGGGAGAGATGGTAATGCACCATCAAAGCCAATAATGACTCCTAAAGTTGCCGAACCTATCAACCCAAAGAAGCAAATTTCATCCACGAAATAAAAGTCTAAAACTGAAGTGCAAACAAAGCATAATTGAGATATTAAGTGTTTTAAGTATTAGGGATTGAGGCACTATGCATCATAATGAGCAAATTGAAGAATCATGATTTTGAGGGATGATGGAGAGATTGAATCTACTAGCGTCTGATTATGATGATATGCCATAACTTGTGGATGATAGTGATGTTGAATATGCACACGAGAGGTAAGTCATAGTGATAAAAAGATCTTTGAGTATTCAGGTTAAATAAGATGATGTGTAGCAATAAAGGGAGAATATTTTCCATACTAGATGCCATATCCAAAATATGATATATAGTATGATCATTGATAGTTGTAGTTGTAATAATGTTGCTAGTGTAACTTTGGTTAGAAAGTTGGGTTTAAGTACTATAATGCATGAGAGACTTTATCAGCTTCAATGGTTGAATGAATGTGGTGTTGTTAAGGTGAATAAACAAGCGTTGGTTACATTCTTAGTAGGCAAGTATAAGAATAAAGTTTTATGTGATGTTGTTCTTATGTATGCTTCACATCTATTATTAAAGAGACCTTGGCAATTTGATAGAAAAGCCAAATATGATGGGTTTACGAAAAAAAAAAATTTCTTAGAGAATAATGGTAAAGTATACACACTTGTACCATTGTCACCTAAGCAAGTATATGAAGATCAGATGAGGTTAAAGAAGGATTTTGATTCAAAATAACTCCAAACAGAACATCATGGTGAGGAAGTGAAGAAGAGTGAAAATAAAGTGAGTCATGAGTTGAAAAAACAAGGGGATAAAGTTTTGGCCATTAGGAAGAGAGAGAAAAAGGTTTTGGCCAAAAGAAAAAAAAAAAAAAAAAAAAAGGTTAGAGGCCTTGAGTGGAGAGAAGAAAGTAAGGGTGATAAAAGAAGAGTGTACAAAAAAGGTTGGGAAACACCTTAATTTCTATGCAAAACCTAATGATATTAAACATGCTTATTTTTCTGAGATGCCTATGATTTTACTTTTGTAAAAGGAGGTATACTTTAATTCTGATAGCTTGAATTCTCATGTTTCTCGTGTAGTTAAAGTTCTTTTGCAGGAATTTGAGGATATTTTTCCAGATGAGATACCTAGTGGTTTGCCACCGATTAAAGGAATTAAGCATCAAATAGACTTTGTGCTAGGAGTAGCTATATTGGCCAGCTTATAGGAGCAACCTAGAAGAGACTAAGGAACTACAAAGGCAAGTGGAGGAGTTAATATCAAAGGATCACATTCAAAAGAGAATGAATCTTTATGGAGTTCCTATACTTTTAGTGCTAAAAAAATACAATACTTGGCGAATATGTGTTGATTACAAAGCCATTAATATTATCATTGTAAAGTATAGAAATCCTATCCCTAAATTAAATGATATGTTGGATGAATTGCACAGTTCTAATTTGTTTTTTAGTAATGATTTAAAAAGTGGTTATCATTAAATTAAGGTGAAAGAAGATGATGAATGGAAACCTGCTTTTAAAACTAAATATGATTTGTATGATTAGTTAGTTATGCCTTTTGGACTTACTAATGCATGTAGCACCTATATGAGATTAATGAATCAAGTTTTGTGTGCATTTATTGGTAGGTTTGTGGTTGTGTACTTCGATAATATAGTCATTTATAGTAAAGGATTAGATGATCATATATGACATTTAAGACAGGTTCTTGAACTACTTAGAAAGGAATCTATGTATGCCAATTTACAGAAGTGTAACTTTTGCATGGATAAGATTATATTTCTTAGTTATGTTGTTAGTGCAAAGGGTATAAAGATGGATGAGGCTAAGATTAAGACTATATAAAAATGGCCTACACCTAAATCAATCACAAAAGTTAGGAGTTTCCCTAGTTTGACTAGTTTTTACAGAAGGTTTGTTAAAGATTTTAGTACATTTCCCTCACTATCAATTGAAATAATTAAGAAATCAATAGGATTCAATTGGGGTGAAGAACAAGAAAATGCGTTTAATTTGTTGAAATCAAAGTTAATTTTAGCACCTTTGTTATCTTTACCTGATTTTAATATAGCCTTTAAAATTGAATGTGATGCTTTAGCAATAGATACTGGCGATGTTCTAGTGCAAGAGAAACAACACATTGCTTATTTTAGTGAAAAACTTAACGGTGTAACTCTTAATTATCCGACTTATGACAAATAGTTTATGCATTAGTAAGGGGTTTAGAAAATTGGCAACATTATCTTTGGCCAGAGGAGTTTGTTATACATACAATCACCAATCATTGAAACATTAGAAAAGCCAAGGTAAGTTAAATAGGTCACATGCTAAGTGGATTAAATTCATTGAGACATTCCATATCTAATTAAATACAAGTTAGGTCAGGAAAATATGGTTGCAGATGCTTTGTCGCGAAGGTATATTTTTTTTAATACTTTGCATACTAAATTGTTAGGATTTGAGTATATTAAAGAATTATATCCTAGTGATAATAATTTTGGTACCATATATGTTGAGTGTAGAGTTTTGGTTAACGAAAATTTATTTAGGCATGATGGATTTTTGTTTAAGGAGAATAGATTATGTGTGCCTAATTGTTCCATGCATAAATTACTTATAAGAGAAGCTCATGAGAGAGGTTTAATGGGACATTTTAGAATTGCTAAGGACTTTTAGAAATTTTACATGAACATTTTTTGTTTGGCCTAACATGAAAAGAAATATGCAAAGATTTGTGATAGATGCATAACTTGTAGACAGGCTAAGTCTAAAGTAAAGCCTCATGAGCTTTATATACCTTTATCTATTCTTAAGGAACCTTGGGTTGATATTTTTATGGATTTTATTTTGGGTTTTCCTAGGTCTAAGAAATAAATAGACTCCATATTTGTTGTTATGGATAGATTTTCTAAGAATGATACATTTCATTGCTTGTTATAAAATCTGATGATGTAAACCAATATCACAGACCTTTTTTTTAGAGAGGTCATTTGGCCAACTGGTGTTCCTAGGAGCATTGTGTCTGATCAAGAAGTTAAGTTTTTGAGTTACTTTTGGAAGGTTCTGTGGGGTACGCTAAGGACTAAGTTTTTATTTTATAAAAGTTGTCACTCACAAATAAATGATCAAACTGAAATTGTAAATAGGATTTTAACTTAATTATTAAAGGCTATCATTCAAAAGAATATTAAAAATTAAAAAGATTGTTTACCTTCTATTGAATTTGCATATAATCAAAGTGTGCATTCTATTACTGATTATTTACCATTTGAAATTGTGTATGGTTTTAAACCTTTAATACCAAACATTTCCAATGATATATGGCACATTTTCTAATTCATTAAAATGAGAGAGAACCATTCATTTGAAGTTAGGATTTAATGTTGCTAGCAGATTACGAGAAAAACTGACATTATCTTATTTTAATCAGTTGGGCTATTGATGTATTTTCATTTTAAACAGCAATACATGTTTAAGTTTTACACTTGTTTATGCTATTTATTTTAATTAGTTTGGGTTAGTTTTAGGTTAGTGTGGACATTATTTAAATTGGATTTATATGTGACCTATTAGGGAAACTAGGGTTACTTAGCTTTTTTGTATAAATATTCTTTCTAAACAATGATTTGATGCAATAAGAATCTCATAATTATAACAACTTTATAATTTTCTTTGCAGTGGATTTTTTTCCCATGAACTTTATCTTTTACTTTAGATTCAATAAATCAAATATTAGATTTCATTAATCGTAATATTATATGAATAATAAATATATATTTACATGAATATAATAATGTCACATGTAACCAACCAATTGGTTTCAAGGCATATTAAACTAAAATTCTACCACTTACACTAAAGCTAATCGTTTATGTATCTAATACCAAATTTTCTCCATGCAGCATTAATTGCTCTGCGTGGATAGTGAATTCGAGTAATAGGATTCTTCTAGATTCTTTTTTGGTGGATGACTCATGCTATCGGTGTGCTAATCTTTACATCTTTCATTTCATTGTTTTATCAAATCAAATGTAATTTATTAAGTACTTATTTGAATCATTGATGAGACCTTGGTTTCTTTGCTTATAAAATGGCTTTTATTTTTTTCACAGTATAGGGCAAGTTGAATCAACAAATATTCTATTATAACCATACCCCTGTGTTCATTAATGAATTTCTTGATCGAAACATATCTTTGTTTTTGTTAAACATGGAGATGTATCTTATTCAGTTGTAGAATCCAATTGTGCTCTCTTGGTTAGAACTCTTTCAACTCAAAGCACTGCCATTTAGAATAAAACATATATTGACTAGTTTTCACTATTTTCCCAACATTTCATTGAAAAAATAATCTTAATTCAAACAATTTTAAATTTATAGTTTATCTTCTCCATTGATAGATCTATAGTATGGAATACCATTTCCATCATATCTCTTCTCAATCTGTGTTTTAGAGCGTGTATCTTTTGAGGGAGATGTTCCATGCAAAATAAATAAGAATCCAATCGTAGATTCTTCCATGCTAAGTTATTTTTAACATTTAGTCTATTTGTATGATTGGTACATAATCTAAACAACCTCTAAATATATCTTTATATTTAATGTATAGGGTTGCTTCTCCAATTCTTTATTGAGAAATTCTTGGACATCCCAAAACTTTACTAATTAAAGTCAAGATATGTCGTTTCGTAATAATAATATGTCATCTACATATAATATTAGGAAAATGACATAACTTTCACTAAACCTTTTTGTAAACAGGGGTTAAGGTTTATCCATATTTTTTTATGAAATCAAATTTGTTGAATTTTAACCGCATTAAAATTGACTATTCCTACTCCTTAAAGCTTTGCCAATTGTAACATTTATTACATTGTTCTTTCAATGTTAGCTATTATTTAAAGACCCACTTTTAGATTCCTTGGGTTTTACCATTTAAATGGATCAACCAAGTTCTCAAAACTTGGTTGGTAACTAATGAATCTATACTTCAAGTCATTTCTTGAAAATAATATCATGTATTACTTCCAATAAATTAGTAAGATCATCAATTATGAGCAATCATTGTATTTATTAACTCCAGAGAAGATCCTTTATCTCATTGATGCATGACATGTCCTGCCAAATTATTAGAGGATTTATTGTTTCTAAGGTTTGTTGTAACCCCCCATTTTTTGGTCCACGACTTAACTGTAAAATTAATAGAATCACTAGAATAAAAATAATATATCAATAAAATTCAAAAAAATATAATTATAAAAAAAAAACCCATGCAAAAACGATGCCGTTTGGCAAAACGGCCCAATCGTCTTCTTCCCTGCGCACGCAGAGAAACAGGGGAGAAGAATTTTTCTTCTCACTTTTCGCCGAACTTCTTTTCCCGGATTTGGCGCAATGAAGAACGCTCCATTCGACGCCCACTTGCCTCCTTTTATCCATTGAACAGATAGTGCAGGGGCGGCAAAACAAGTGGCGCCCACATTTCGCCCCCCTGTTTTCCTATAGAATACAGGGGAGGGCTTGCTGAAAAAAAAATGAAAAAGAAAAAAAAAAGAGAAGACCAAGAGAGGGGGACCGAGAGAGAAGGGGAACAGAAGGGAGAAGAGAGGGAGAAGAAGGAGAAGAGAGGAGAGAGGCAGAGAAGAGAAAGGAAGAAGCAGAGAAGAAAACAGAGGAGGAGAAAGGAAAAAACGCAGAGCACCGCTTGGCCACCCCACTGTCAGGCCGCTTTCCTGTCGCCACCAGCAGCTCGCATCGACGACAGCCACACAGGTTAGGCCCTCAACCCATATCTTGTTTTAACTATTCATCTCTTGTTGCAGAACGTGCACAGTGAACGTTCTGCATGCAAGAATTAATTAAACCCGTTACTGTGCAATCGGTGCACAGTAATTGGCCAATTAATTCACTGGTACTGTGCACCAAGTAACCCGGTTAACTGTGTGCAACAGTAACCAGCATTTGGGCCTGGGCCCTGGGACGTGGCCAGCCGATGATTTTTTTTTTGGGCCGGGTTGGCCCATATAATTTTTATTTTTATTTTTTTTTGTTTATTTTTTTTTGTTTATTTTTTTTATTTTTTGTTATTATTTATTTTCAGCACTATTAGGTACTATTCACACATGCATAAAAAAAAAAAATTTGATTTCAGCAATTTATAATTTTTCCGGCGTAGTTTTTATGTCATTTTTTTTGATTTAATATCGGACGATATTTTATACAAATCCAGTATTAAAATACCCGGTTTTTTCGTCAAAAAACTTCCAAAAATACAAAAAAAAACAATTAAAAAAAAAATGTTTTTGTGCATGACGGCCAAGTGTCTCAAAGCTAAAAAATCATATTGTATTTTCATAACAAAAAAAAAAAAAAACAATGTTTTAGCATGCATTTTGGCTTAAATAACCAGTTTATTAAAGTCAAGAGAATATTGGCCAAAATTTCAAAAAACAACAAAAAATTTTATTTTGTTTTGTCTCTTGGTATCCGGGGTATGACATTACACGTAATGCATATTCCGGATATTTAATTTCTTTTTTTGACGGACACTCGAACCCGGGGTATGACATTACATGTAATGCGTATTCCGAACAATAATAAACCACAACACGATCTTATATTTTATCAAGACATTAAAAACAATGCAGCTTACCTTAAGGTAGGGTGTAGTTGGGGTGCTAATAACTTCCCTTTACGCAACCAGTCTCCGTACCCATCTCTGAGACCAGGTTAGGGTTCCTCAAGTAACCAGAATACTAGGTGGCGACTCCAGTCCATATTTTCACTTATAGAGACACGAATTCCTTGTCTCTCCCTATTTTTGCCAGGAATGAATATTCCAATTTTTCCTTGAGGGTGGACGATCGCCGCGCCGCCGCACACGTGCGACAGAATAGCGACTCCACTGGGGATCTTGTGGACTAAGCTTTGTTTTTGTCTGATTTATTGTGTTTTTTGTTGTGGTTTGCGTGTTTATTTTTAAATATGCATTTCCTTTATTTATTTCTCACGCGCTTTAATTTTGTACATATTTGTTCATGCATTGTATAGAACTGCCTCATGTATAACATGCTTTATATTTGTCAAGCACACACAAGCTTCTAAGTTAAGTGGGGAATTAACGATCTGCCTTATGACTATTGGTCGGGTTCAGATGCGTGAAACACCCAACTCATATCTGAGTGCCTGCTTGGTAATGGTGGGCATACGTGTCTTAACTGTTCTTTGCAACGCCCCCATACTGCCTTTACGAAGGACGTCACTGGGCAGATATGAGACCCTTTTGAGACCAGGTAGAAAACCTATGCATGAATAGACGCTGTCTTTAGTTTGTATGCGTTATCTTTCTTTACAGAATATGTCATACAAAAAAAAAAAAAAAAAAAACCATGTCACCCTTGAAGGGCAAGTGCATCATATAAATTACATGTTCATACATTTAACATGCATACATGACAGATTGAAATATAGGTCCCCAAAAAGTCTACAACACCCGACTTCGAGCAAGAAATATGGAAGATGAAGAGCGTGCTCAACGTGAGGCCTATTTGCACGAAGAGTTGGAGTCTCTGAAAATAAGTGTGGCTCACCTCACTAGCTTACTCAGGCAAACACTAAGAAATACCTCTGATGAAGGTCCTTCTAATCAACCGATCACCTTTGATCCGGCTCCTACTACAGTTCAGCCTGAGGAAAGAATGAGCGAACATGGTCAAGAACCTCAGCACAATCCAACCTTTGTGCAGTCAACGACACCTGCACCATCCCAACAGTCATGAAGGCATCTGCTAATGAGTCCCACAAGGCTAAGTCATCTGATAGCATTGATCAAGCTAAGATAGAGGCGTTGGAAGCCAGACTCAAAGCCATTGAAGGGATAGACTTATATGACCCGGTACGGGCAGCAGAGATGTGTTTGGTCCCAAATGTGGTTGTCCCAAAGAAATTTCGTGTTCCTGAATTCATCAAATACAGTGGAACACAATGCCCCATGACTCATCTCAGGTCCTACTGCAATAAAATGGCTGAGGTAGTACATGATGAAAAACTACTAATGCACTTTTTCCAAGACAGTTTAAGTGGGGCAACTTTGAGTTGGTACATGAGATTGGATAACACAAAAATTCACAACTGGAAAAATCTTGTGGATGCTTTCGTCAAGCAATACAAATACAACATGGACATTGCACCCGACAGAACCAGTTTGTCCAATATAGAGAAAAAGGATAAAGAAAGCATAAGAGAATATGCTCAAAGATGGCGAGAATTAGCTGCTCAAGTACATCCCCCACTTTTGGACAAAGAGATGGTCTCTTTATTTGCCAACACACTTAAAGCACCATATTACGAACATATGATGGGTAGTTCAGCCCAACAATTCACTGATGTTGTGATAGTGTGTGAACGCATAGAGCAAGGTGTCAAGAGTGGTAGAATTTCTACACCAACTGAAAAAAAAGGCGTCGAAAGAAAAGAGGTTCACCATGTTGAAGATGGCTACAAGGGTAAAACAAATACATCCCAAAATTACCATACTCCATCCCAAATTGCCAACATAAAAAAACCTGAACCCCAAAACTTTCAAGCCAAAAGGGTTCAAGAACAACTACCTCCACTACCGTTACCCCTGAATGAGATGTATCAAAAGCTTTTGAGCATTGGACAAATAGCTCCAGAACCTCTAACACCTCTGCAGCCACCTTATCCTAATTGGTACAAGCCAAAACTCAATTGTGAATACCATGCCGGTATTACTGGGCATAACATCTATACCTGCAATACCTTCAAGAGAAAGCTTCTGCAATTAATCAAGGCTGGGTGGATAGAATTGGAAGATGCCCCCAATGTGAATACGAACCCGTTACCTAATCATGCTTGAAGCATATTAGGATGGAAAGTTTGGGGAATTGGAAAGCATCAATGGTCCAACATGATAGCTCAACTTTTGACCGTGGTGTTGTTCCGCATTGTCTTTGAGTCCTCTACGCAGAGCTTTTGAGAGGAGGTTTTAGCCTATGAAAATATTCACCAAAGCCTGCCTTGTTATTGCCTTTTGTTAATGCTTTTGAACAAGACTTTCTCTGTTAATGAGCTTTTCTTGTGAAATAAGATCATGTGTTTTCTTGTGTTCACATCACACTCTTCTTTGTTGTTATTACATGTAAATAACATTTTGAGCGCAACTTTGCTCATAACATTACAACATGAAGAACCCTTTTGTGTTCCTTTCTTCCAAACCCATACATAATCTCATATGTTTTCAAGGATATTTTTTGGGACATCCACAGTGAGTACAAAAAAAAAATCATGTTGATATTTGTCCAAAACAAAATGCATTTTGAAATTCAGGTGATTCCTTAAATAGGTAACACATATACCTAGAAAACTTGAAAGAAAAAAAGACAACAAAGATAAACAACACTATGAGGTGACTCAAAAAGCTGAGTTTTATTTGACTGAATAAATCATTTGGCATACGCACATGAAAGCAAGACCTATCGATCCTCACTGCAGTGCATTTGAGATGAAGAAAGGCCATCTTTGATAAACCTTTCACAAGGCTAAAATATATCCTTTGCAGTCCCATTTTGAGCCTAGTAATGTTTTTTTGGAAATAACCTTGACTAGGATCACACCCCACACTGGGGGGCAAAATAAAAGAGTTTGTTGTTTTCCAGACAAAGCAGTGAAGATGGGTGCTGAAATTGATCATGTAATGTTTCTTCTTTCATTATCATCCAAATGAAACAGTGAAGATAAATACTGTGATTGGTTAAAATATTTGAGCTTCTCATAAAAACCAACGAATATGATTGTGCTCAACGAAACAAAAACGAAGAAAACAAAGAGAACAGCCCACGCCCGACATTGAGGGGCATGAAGACTATTTTGAAAAAAAACAAATCCAAAAGACAAAAGGTCAGGAAACAAGCACAATTGATCCCTAGTCGTGAAATCCCTTAAACACCTTTTGAGCCTGCAACATATCCTTTTCTTTGTAACCAATAGCCAAAGCCTACATTACATACCTGATAAAGCCCTTTCTGATCAAAGGCAAGCAATCTAGATTGGTAGGTAGTGCTTTCATGTGCAAGTCAAATCATTATTCATGCAAATAAAATAAATGCTTTGACTCAATTTGGTTCTCAATAACCCTCAAATTGAAATTTAAACCTTTTGTGACCAACTAGATGTCACTTCATCTTTAAACCAAAAGCAAAAAGCTTTCATCACTTCAAGAAACCTGTCCATAGGAATCGCTTGAATTTTTTAGAACAAGTTTATTTTGAACCAATGTCAAAATAATTTTTGTGTTTGGAATAACTTGGAAGTTCCAAAAATTTTACATGAAAACATTTCATTGTACAAAAAACCCAAACTTACTTCACATATCCTCACCCCAAACTAAACCCAAGTTGAACACTTGGAGGGCATGATCAAGCTGGGGGGCAATCAAACACACATGGTAGGGTTGTCTCCATGATTCCTTTTCTAAGGAAAATGTCGGGCAAAATTGGCAATTCTTGAGATAAAGGGTGAAGGACAAAGATGTATGAGAACATCAAACCCTTCCCAGAGGTCAAGATCACAATGTGTAACCCGAGTAAGCAAACGTGGAAAAGCCATCGAAGTTTACTACCAACACTACAACTTTTGAGAGAAAACAAAGACACCATGAAGAAATGGGGGCCTATATTTCTCAGGTAAGTATACATGCATATCAATCATAATGCATTTTCTTACAACATTCACAGATCAGTGTTTCAACATCATCCCTTTGGGTAGTGCGTTTTATAACCCTACCTCCTTTTGAGTGCGCCTTTGAGCCCTTACCTCCTTTGGAGTGCGCCTTTGAGCCCTCACTTCCATTTTGAGTGCGCCTTTAAGCCCTCATCCTTTCGGTAGTGCGTTTTCTAACCTTACCTCCCTTTGAGTGCGCCTTTGAGCCCTCACCGCCTTTTGAGTGCGCCTTTGAGCCCTCACCTCCATTTTGAGTGCGCCTTTGAGCCCTCATCCCTTTGGTAGTGCGTTTTCTAACCCTACCTCCGTTTGAGTGTGCCTTTGAGCCCTCAC
Organism: Populus alba; assembly: GCF_005239225.2. Taxonomy (NCBI): domain Eukaryota; kingdom Viridiplantae; phylum Streptophyta; class Magnoliopsida; order Malpighiales; family Salicaceae; genus Populus; species Populus alba. The sequence goes on along the minus strand of NC_133301.1, from coordinate 3,929,624 downwards.
CTCCGTTTGAGTGCGCCTTTGAGCCCTCACCTCCATTTTGAGTGCGCCTTAGAGCCCTCATCCCTTTGGTAGTGCGTTTTCTAACCCTACCTCCGTTTGAGTGCGCCTTTGAGCCCTCGCCTTCATTTTGAGCGCGCCTTTGAGCCCTCATCCCTTTGGTAGTGCGTTTTCTAACCCTACCTCCGTTTGAGTGCGCCATTGAGCCCTCACCTCCGTTTGAGTGTGCCTTTGAGCCCTCACCTCCATTTTGAGTGCGCCTTTGAGCCGTCATCCCTTGGGTAGTGTGTTTTCTAACCCTACCTCCCTTTGAGTGTGCCTTTGAGCCCTCAACTCCTTTGGTAGTGCGTTTTTCTAACCCTACCTCTTTTCGAGTGTGCCTTTAAGCCCTCGCCATCCAATTCTTCATATTTTTTCCATCTGGGTAGGTCACCCATTACAATGAGACCACTCTTTACTTTTATGTTTGGGCAGGTCGCCCATGAAAATAGACCAATGTCAGCGTAAGTGTGTGGGCTGGTCGCCCCTGAAAATAGACCACCTTAAGTATGTGTTGGGCAGCTCGCCCGTGAAAATATACCATCTTTCTTCAAAAACAAAGGGTTTGAACACACAGTTTTTTTGGTTCTGGTTAGAGGGGATTGCCGACAGGAATCTCAGTCTATCCCAACCACACACAGGATTTTGGTTCTGGTTAGAGGGGATTGCCGAAAGGAATCTCAGTCTATCCCAACCACACAGGATTTTGGTTCTGGTTAGAGGGGATTGCCGAAAGCAATCTCAGTCTATCCCAACCACACACAGGATTTTGGTTCTGGTTAGAGGGGATTGCTGAAAGGAATCTCAGTCTATCCCAACCACACAAGATTTTGGTTCTGGTTAGAGGGGATTGCCGAAAGCAATCTCAGTCTATCCCAACCACACAAAGGATTTTGGTTCTGGTTAGAGGGGATTACCGAAAGCAATCTCAGTCTATCCCAACCACACACAGGATTTTGGTTATGGTTAGAGGGGATTGGCGAAAGGAATCTCAGTCTATCCCAACCACACAGAATTTTGGCTCTGGTTAGAGGGGATTGCCGAAAGGAATCTCAGTCTATCCCAACCACATAGAGGATTTTGGTTCTGGTTAGAGGGGATTGCTGAAAGGAATCTCAGTCTATCCCAACCACACAGGATTTTGGTTTTGGTTAGAGGGGATTGCCGAAAGGAATCTCAGTCTATCCCAACCACACAAAGGATTTTGGTTCTGGTTAGAGGGGATTACCGAAAGCAATCTCAGTCTATCTCAACCACACACAGGATTTTGGTTATGGTTAGAGGGGATTGGCGAAAGGAATCTCAGTCTATCCCAACCACACAGAATTTTGGCTCTGGTTAGAGGGGATTGCCGAAAGGAATCTCAGTCTATCCCAACCACATAGAGGATTTTGGTTCTGGTCAGAGGGGATTGCTGAAAGGAATCTCAGTCTATCCCAACCACACAGGATTTTGGTTTTGGTTAGAGGGGATTGCCGAAAGGAATCTCAGTCTATCCCAACCACACAGGATTTTGATTATGGTTAGAGGGGATTGACGAAAGGAATCTCAGTCTATCCTAACCACACACACATAGTATTGAAGTTTCGGGTTAAAGGGGATTGGCGAAAGGAATCTCAATTTAGCCCAACCACACACAGGACTTTGGGTCCGGTTGAAGTTTTAGGTCAATCAAATTTTGAGACGACCAGTTTCGAAAGACCAATGTTATTTTATCTTTACAACACTTACTATGCACAAAGTTTTGCTCCGTAAGCATTGTAAAGAGGGGGGCAACTGTTGTAACCCATTTTTTGGTCCCCACATAAAAAATAATAAAAATAAAAAAATTCAAAAAATATATTATAAAAAAAAACGCAAAACGATGCCATTTTTCTTCTCCACTTTTCGCCGAACTTCTTTCCCGGATTTGGCGCAATAAGACGCCTACCATTCGACGCCCACTTGCCTCCTTTTTATCCATTGAACAGATAGTGCAGGGGCGGCCAACAGTGGCCGCCCCACCATTCGCCCCCCCTGTTTTCCTATAAATACAGGGGAGGGCTGCTGAAAAAAAAATGAAAAAGAAAAAAAAAAGAGAAGACCAAGAGAGGGGGACCGAGAGAGAGGGAACAGAAGGGAGAAGAGAGGGAGAAGAAGGAGAAGAGAGGAGAGAAGGCAGAGAAGAGAAAGGAAGAAGCAGAGAAGAAAACAGAGGAGAGAGAAGGAAAACGCAGAGCCACCGCTGGCCACCCCACTGTCAGCGCCGCTTCCTGTCGCCACCAGCAGCTCCGCCATCGACGACAGCCACCACAGGTTAGCCCTCAACCCCTTATCTTGTTTTACTATTCATCTTCTTGCTTGCAGAACGTGCACAGTGCACGTTCTGCATGCAAGAATTAATTACCCGGTACTGTGCATGTGCACAGTAATTTGGCAAATTAATTCACTGGTACTGTGCACACAGTAACCCGGTTACTGTGTGCACAGTAACCAGCCATTTGGGCCTGGGCTGGGACGTCGGCCAGCCCATGCATTTGGGCCGGGTCTGGCCCATATAATTTTTATTTTTATTTTTTTTTTGTTTATTTTTTTTTTGTTTTTTTTTTTTTTTATTTTTTGTTATATATTTATTTTCCAGCACTATTTACGGTACTATTCACACATGCATAAAAAAAAAAAATTTGTTTCAGCATTTTATAATTTTTCCGCGTAGTTTTTATGTCATTTTGATTAATATCGGACGATATTTTTATACAAATCCAGTATTAAAATACCCGGTTTTTTCGTCAAAAAACTTCCAAAAATACAAAAAAACAATTAAAAAAAAATGTTTTTGTGCATACGGTCAAGTGTCTCAAAGCTAAAAAATCATATTGTATTTTTCATACAAAAAAAAAAAAAACAATGTTTTAGCATGCATTTTGGCTTTAATAACCAGTTTATTAAAGTCAAGAGAATATTGGCCAAAATTTCAAAAACAACAAAAATTTTATTTTGTTTGTCTCTTGGTATCCGGGGTATGACATTACACGTAATGCATATTCCGGATATTTAATTTCTTTTTTTTACGGACACTCGAACCCGGGGTATGACATTACATGTAATGCGTATTCCGAACAATAATAAACCACAACACGATCTTATATTTTATCAGACATTAAAAACAATGCAGCTTACCTTAGGTAGGGCGTAGTTGGGGTGCTAATACCTTCCCTTTACGCAACCAGTCTCCGTACCCCATCTCTGAGACCAGTTAGGGTTCCTAGTAACCAGAATACTAGGTGGCGACTCCCAGTCCATATTTTCACTTATAGAGACACGAATTCCTTGTCTCTCCCTATTTTTGCCAGGAATGAATATTCCAATTTTTCCTTGAGGGTGGACGATCGCCGCGCCGCCGCACACGTGCGACAAGGTTCAAGCTAAATATCCAATGTTTTAGCTTTAAGAATATATTTCATTTGGAAGTAGTGTTCTAAGAGGTATAAAGAATCTTATTTTCTTTTAAATAATCCTTGTAATATTTGGTCAAATATTAACCATCTCGATCCAATCAAAGTTTCTTAAGACTAATTCCAATATGTATTTTGATTTTGTTGTAATTTATATTGAACTTGAGCATATTAAATTCAGGTATATGCAAATCATTCGTATAATTATCGGGTCCATAAAAACATCATTATTATAAAATAACAACATTTATCCTCAATAATAAATTTAAATCCATTTAATACTAAATAAAATTAAAAGTAATGTTTTAAATTACTGGAACAAAATAATAATTATAAAGTTTTAGTTGTAGCCCATTAGGAAAAATAAAATAACTAGTCCCTATAGCTAATGTATAATTAGTTCATACAGCTAATGCAACTACCCTTGCTTCATTATTGAGTTGTAAGTCCACTTTACCTTCAACTAATTTTTTACTTTTCTTTAGTTCCTACATGTAATTGCAAATGTGAAAATCATATTCGGTATCCAATACTCAAGAACTATAATGCAAAGAAGTAAGATAGTTTACAATTATAAGCATACCTGAAATAAAAGCTTTATTAAGCTTTTTTTCCTTCACAGTTGCAAGGTATTCCTTGCAATTCCTCCTTCAATGTCCTTCTTTTTCATAAGGATGACAAGTGCCCATGTTTTTCTTGATGCTCCTGATAGATTGTTTGCTTTAAAGACAACACCCTTATTCTTCTTATCCTTCTTCCTAGACATTCTAGAAGATTGAACTAGAAGACTTGAGCTTTTTTCCTTCTTAAAGGCCCCTTGAGCAGCCTTAAGCATATTAAGTAATTCTGATAATGTACTATCCAACTTGTTCATGTGATAGTTTATAAGGAATTGCAAAAAGCTTAGGGTAATGATTATAAGACCAAGTCAACACTTAACTCACGGTCCATGACAAAACCCAATTGGCTCAATTTCTTCATATAGCTAATCATTTTCAAAACATGCGCGTTCATTGGAGAACTATTTGTTATCTTATAGTAGAACAATTCATTAAAGGTCTCATACCTATCAGTCCTACTAGCCTTATCAAACAAGTATTTGAGATGCATAACCATAATATAAGCATTCATATCCTCATGTTGCCTTTGAATTTTAGGTGACATATTGGCTAACATCACAAATTCAGCATGTTCATCATCATCAACATAACATTAATGTTTATTTCTAACTTGTTCTGCAGTATCCTCAATAGAGGCATTTGGAATTTGATTTTGAAGAACATACAATCTTTTTTCTTACTTGAGAACAATTCTTACATTTCAGTATCAATTCAAGAAATTTGGTCATGTTAATTTGTTAGCATCAAGTATGCTTCATATGGATATGTTACTAATTTTAATCTACCAATCTATTTATGTAAACATAAAGAGTATTAGTTTTATGCATACAAATTTAATTTCCAAATTTAGATAAGGTGTTTAATTATAATTTGTTCTTTTACAAATTTATAGCCCTCCCTATTACTTCTAATTTGATGATTATGAACATTTCTGAGTTAATTCCCTGAAGCCATTGAAGGGAATTAGAGGGTCAAATTCTAGATAGTTGTTGTAAATCTTCATAACTCCTTTCTAAACACCTCAGTTGTAGCCTATATTGTCTTTTCTTTCTTCATCTTGGATTACAATATAAATTTCTATCGAAATTTCTGCATTTCTATCGAAATTTCTGCATTTCTAAATTACATAAAATTTGCAAGATAATTAAGAAACCTTGAGTTGCATTTGAGGGGAATTAGATGAGAAAAGAATTTGTAACCTAGAAGAAAAATAAAAATAAGACAAGACACACAAGCTCTATTTAATAAAAATTACAACAATTCAACCATCAAATAAAAACACAATTACATTGATCTTTAATGCACATAATTATCAATCATGCATACAAACAAAATTGGTCTTTAATGTCTATAATCATCTATCATGCATAAAAATATTTTAATATCATGATAAATTACATTGCATTTTCAATTCTAATTATTGTCTTTATGTGCTACTATAAAATAATATTTCTAACAATTATAAATATTCGATCAGAACTAATTTGATAATTTCCCGAAAAACATTTAACATAAATTCCATGAAAAACATTTTTCAAAATTTAATAAGAAAATTAATCACATAAAAATTCTTATTCATATCCTCAACAATTTTAGAATTCACTAAATAAAATTTTCTAGTTTAAAAAGAACTCTCATTATCTTAGAAAAACCAGTTTTCTAAATATTATTTAATTAAACCATTTAATTAAATAAATCCTAATCCCATTATGATATCATAAAACTCAAAAAATTGAATTAAACAATTTAATTCATTCCTAATCCTATTAGAAAAATTAATTCTTTAATTAAAATAATTTAAGGCATAAAATCCAAATTTTATGTAATTAAAACTTTTTTAATTAAATCCTAATCATATTAGAAAAATTAATTCTATAATTAATTTAATCTGGGTTTCAATTAAAATGAAATCAAAATTTTATTTGTGGGTTAAAAGGGCATAAAAAGCAGGGTGAAATAGTATTTTATATTAAAATAAACCATATTATCATAACACAAAATGGGATGGATAATGGGTTAAAATACCCAAAAACCCTAAAACCATCTCTAACTCCCCTTCTTCTTCCATGTGCCGCTGGCAGGGCACCTTGCCTTCGTTGTCGGCGTGCTTTTTAGCGGCAATCAAGGTTGTCATTGCACTAGTAGCTGAGACCAAGGTCGCCATTGCCTGTAGCCACGCAAGGTGTAGCCCTCGCGAGCTGCGTTTGCAGCATCGTAAGGTTGCTGCCTTGCATAGCCATGGTGGCTAGCACTGCCAATAGCAGTAGCACCCCAAAAAAGGCACAGTCCAAATTCCAATAGTACCTGGCGCTGCAACCCATGACAATACGCAACATTGATGCACGCATATTTTTTAAAATAAAAAAAATCTGATTTTAAAAAATTCATGAGAGAAAAATTAACCTTTTTAAAACAATATTTATTTCACACATAAAATTAATTCCTAATAAACACCAATAAAAATTAAACCATGCAATCAAGCAACTATAATTGTTTTGAGGAAGGCTCTAATACCACTTCTAAGTTTCCCAAATAGCATACATGTGAAAACAATAAAATAAATTATTTGGAAGTTTTATAAGATATTATTAGATAGATCTAGAATTGTTTAGAAATTTATTATTTAAAGATCTAATATTATTTTTTTCATCTTTGAATAATTATTTAAATGTTGGATTGTCGTAAATCACAGGTTATCCAATTATCTATCATCCAATAGTAATTCACACGAACCACCACTGAGAAAACTCTTAAATTACAATTTAGAAGAGAGGGGTTGCTATATACATAGAGTTATAACTCTCTATTATGTCATCCATACAAAAATAAAAGGCATAACTTATTATTTATATAGAAATCTAAAACATTCTATAAATTGGCAAAATATCAATTTGGCTTTTGAGTAATATCCATATATTAATTCAGGATAATTTTAGAAATTAACTCAATCAAGTTTTTACTTGATTTTTTCTAGGTCTAGAAATATAATCCTTATATTAATTATATTATAGTCCTTAATTTTTAAAATATATTTTAATCAAGTCATACTTAATTAAATCATCATTTATGTCTGATGGTTTTTTATATATGTAACCCAATAAGTTTCAAGTATATCGGTTCAAATATAAATTATAATTCTAATTAAATAAATTAAATAATTTAATTATTATCAATATAATAATTGATTAATTTATATTAGAAAAGTCATAAATAGTTTAGTTTAACCTTTTAGTCACCGGTTTCTTAATATAATTAATATCATTTCATCAATAATGTTTTGATTTAACATTAAAGTATGGAGTATATTTGTGATGTTAAATCATTTTGTTCTCAACATAATATTAATATTCATTCATCGTTTGAATAAGATTTGAAACTCTTTTAAAATCTCATTCAGTCTTGAACAACAATTTCTCAATCAATACTATTTAAAAACAAATGAAATATTTTTTCTAATTCACCTAGTGTGATGAATTCTCTCTTAATTATTCAAATATTTTCATATAGTTCATGATATACTAAATGTTTTTCCCTTCATTACCTCGATTAAAATAAAATGTAATAGGATCAAAGTATAACATTTTCTATATAAGATAATTTACTGATCTCAAGTCTAAGAATTACTTATATAACAATTACATAAGTCTTTCTCTAAACATATATGATATTTCTATATAAAATTTTTATGTTGGTCAGTTCTGAATATATATGTATATCCATGTAGAATTCACATAAGTCTAGGTTGCTCGCTTTTGTTTACATTAAAATAAATCAAACAAAATTTCGCATATCCACGGTGCATTTAATAAATTTATGTGGTTCGTAAATTATGAATCGAAAAAAGGAAGGGAAAATAATAAAAAAAAGAGGTTGACAGGAGACTTGAGATGGGGCCTTCAATTGCTTTGAAAGAGGCCTCAATCTAAGATGGGGTCCTGTAGATTTGGTTTCTCGTACAAATAGATCTCTTCTATTGGCATAAAAACGCGTTTTACAAAGAGATGGGAAGCGCACAGCCAGATTTTGGTGGGATCAAGAAGATGTTAGGAATCATACATGGGAGGCCATGAAAGAATCGCCATAGAAAGTTTTTTCTTGAGCTTTCTGATCAACTATTTGGAGTCGAAGGTGAAGATTGTCTTTGGCGAAATGAACAAGACCCCAGCAGACAATGGTGGGGTTTCTCAAGCTGTAAAGGATGAGATATGAACAAATATATATATAGTTTGCGCATAGCAGGAAATTGCTAGGATTGAAAGTAGTATTCCACTTATGCAAGTTGATAAAATTACATTTTATTTTGTTATATGTTTTTGATGAGTAAATCCAATATATGTATTGCATGTGAAGGGTAAAAAGACCAATGTAGCACAAAAATGGATAAGGGATATGGACACGACACGACATGGATACAATGATATGGAAATTTTAAAAAAATTAAGATACAATAGATGGGGTTATTTTTTAATGTTGATTTTTCTTAACTATTATATATATTGTAAACATATATATTTTGAAACTAATACAAATTAACACTAAAATACCTATATAATGAATTGTGTATATATATATATAATAAAGAAATAAAGGTAATGTTATTTATATTTTCTCTAGAATTATAAATGAATTTGCATGTCTAAAAATTCAATCATCTTAAAAAATGATTACAATGCTTTTGGAAAGATAGATCAAAATTTCATTTTTCTCTTTCAAACCTCATTAGTGCTACTCACCTTTATTTTAATTTACTATTTATGGAAAAATCAAAAATATATTTTTTAATCTAAAAATAATGATGTCTTATCTTATTTAAAATTTAGATAAAATAATTATGCTGCTCACATTTTACTTCAAATAACCCCGGCGTAAAATATGATTATATCAACAATTATAATATTGCATTAGTTCTCATTATTATAAAAAATATATAAATTAAAAATAATTAGTGAAAAATTGTTGTAAGGTTAAGTTTAATTAAATGATTATCATAAAAATTAATAATATATAAACAAAAAGGAATAGGCGTGTGTGGTACCATCTCTACCGCATGAAAGGCGCTCATGTACTTTGAGGGGCATGTGCAGCGTCTTTTAGAGGCCAAAAATACATTTCCATCATGTCATTGAAAACATTATTGCATCTTTTTACTATTGGTACAACGGTATCATTGATCACCTGAAAATTATAGATTAGTCATCTTTGTTGTTGGTATTTAAACTTTTGACCTTATTATTTTTTTTTTTCTCCTTGGTGTTTTTGGAAAAAAAATATTTGTTTTCAATTTTATCCTTTAATCTAAATTTATAGTATGATTTTTTTCAATTTGGTCCTCATTGTTTTAATAACTATTATTTTTTTTGGCCCTTCTGTAGAAATTTTATTTGTTTTCAATTTCATTATTCAATACAAGTTTATGATATATTATTTTGACCAATTGTTTCCTCATTATTTTTATATTTTTCTTTTGTTAAAGTTATTTTTTTTCAATTCCACCCTTCAATCAAAAAATTGTTTTATATTTTATGTCAATTTTGATCCTTATTCTTTAATTTTTTTTATCCTTTTGTTAAATTGTTTTTTTTTTTCAATTTCACCATTTGATCAAATATAAAATTTATTTGTATTTCAATTGTTTTGATTTTTTTTTTTTGTATAATTGAAATTCTTGTTTCAACTTTATCCTTCAATATTTGATTGATTGAAAATTGACCTTTGATTTTTCAAGATAGGATGCTTCTAGTGTAATGACTCAAGTCACAGGTTTCAAAAGTTACATAGGTTTATAATTTTTTTTTTCTAAAATGAGCTTTATAATTTTCTATTAGGTTATTTCAATCTTATAATTTGGGTCATGGGTTTGACAATATATTTTAGGTTGGCTTGACCGTGATTATTGGTATTATAGGATTGTTATGCTAACTTGGGTTGACTAGGGATAATTTTTTATATCTTTTTTTAACCCATTTTGTCTTGCTGCATTTAATGTGTGTGAATTGAGTTATATCGTTTATCCCCTTTCAAAAAGTTGTTTTTTCCTCATGTTATTGTAGTCACTTTTTTTTATTTGATCCATATGTTGTAGTTGCCTATTTTTATCATCTAATTAAAATAAAACCAACTGCGTGTCAGATAAAAAAAGTAATATAAAAAAAGTCAAGACCACAAGGAATTATTTGACATTGCTATTAAACTCGACTTAGTGAGTTAACCTTGAATTATTTCGACCTAACTTCTTGCCTAGCCTAAATTTCAAATTAACCAGTGTGTGAGTTGCCCCAACGTGACCTAGTTGACTTGACGGATCCAAAGATAACTCAAACGACTAGTAAAAACCATGGTTTGGCTATAAAAAAAATAAATTGATAACTGTTTTATATTGAGAATACAACATAGTAGATCGACATAGGCTTTTCAACTTAAACTCTCAAACCGTCAGCCTAGATCATGAACTTCACTAAGTTTAACAACTTTGTTTGTCTGTTAAAAAAATATATTTTTTACTTAATAATATTATAACAAAAATAAATGCTTGCAAAATTAAGCACTAACCAAAAATCGGGATGTTTGTTTGAGATTACAATAACTTCATATAAAACAAATTGAAATAAAATTATGAAAATCAATTCAAAATCGATCGAATGTTGAAGGATGAGATCGAGAAAAAAAAGTGAAAAAATATTCAATCAAAAGAAAAAAAAAATAGAAGAGGGGATTAAAACAAAAGAAAATTATTTAGAATTGTTATAAAACTTGACGTAATAGGTCAACTTTGAAACGTCTCACCAAACTCTTGTCTTATCCATGTTTAAAATTAACTTGTATGACAGTTCCCTCTATATGGCCAAGTCGACTTGATGGGTTCAAAAATAACTTGAATAACTTATAAAAACGTGGTTTAGCTTTTAAAATGTTTTCCAACTTAATATTTTCTTTTTCTTTTTATTGTTTAAATGATAATATAGTAGATCAACTCGGACTTCCTAACTTAAATTGCCTAACCCATAATCTGAATTATAAACTCCAATAGGTTTAAAAACATTTCTTAGAATTATTTTTTATATAACAATATGATAATAAAAATAGATATTTTCAGACTTTAGCACCAACTAAATACCATAATATTTGTTTAAGACAACAATAATTTAATAAAAAATAAACCAAAGCAAATTATAACGATGAATTCAAAATCAACAAAATATTTAAGAATAAAATTTAAATTAAAAAAAGAACAAAAGAAAAAACATCCAATCAAAAAAGTAAAAATTTAGAAGATTGAATTAAAAAAAAAAAAGTCAAAGAAAAAAAAAAGGCAGGGGGGAAACCGAAACTTTTTTTAGTAGTCTGGTAAATAGTATTAGGTCTAGCCTGGGTGGACATCAGATGGTCGTGAGACGGAAAGAAGTACTCTAGAGGTCTAACTTTGAGCGAATCCTGCTATTATTTTCCTGTTCTTAGAGAGCTTCTGAGTACGGGCCATAGGGAAACCTGGTGTTAAGACGCCATCCTTGTCTGAGGTACAAGTATTAAATAGGTATAATGGCATCATTGATCCAATTAAAATCCTATTAATGATTATACAAAAGAATTACCCTCTTTCTAGTTCTTTTTTCCTCTTTCCAATTATTAAATTGGAATTTCCTGCTACTCATCCAATAAATTACCCTGGCCTCTCTGCACCACAAAATTCAAAGGCTCAGGTCCAGAGGTAGGGCTCAATAGGGAGCAGGAATAACAATGTGGGGCGGTGATGAAGAAAAAGTAAAAGCCTACTTTTTATGCGTTTCTTTTGTAGATTAATGCTTGTTTTCCATGAAAATGAAATGGTTCCACTGTTGATGTCTCATGATAATGCATGCACAAGGGAAAAGAAAAGAAAAAAAAACAACAATTAGGACACAAAATATTTTAAAGTGTGTACGGATCAGAGAAGCCAGGATCTCAGAGAGTGACGCAGAAAGAGCAACTATTCAACTGACATCTGTGCCCTTCTGCAGCGCAAACACACTCAGTCGCCCTGAACATACAGAGTAAATTAGAAGTCTTTTATTTCTTTTACAGAAAGATAAAAGAGGATGGAAAAGTCGGATCTCCCGCACATACAATATATTATAGAATCGTTCCTGAAATAGAAAATATTTCAAGTCATAATCGGAGAACCTTTTCTCACAAAAAAATGTCATGCGCGAGAAAGGGCAACAATCATCAACCGCTACGCCGACAGTTATAACATTAATCACCGGATTAACATATTGTATCAAGCTTTGGATCGAGGATAAGCATTTTTCTAACACTAATATCTCAACATTGCTTTTTTAATTATGTATATAAAGAACCCTAAATGGCATTGTTTTAATAAAAAAATATATGACTCATTCCAAAATGGCAAATCACCTCTCGTGTCAAAATCAACAATCAGCAAGTTGTCTCGTTTTATAACTAAGCAATTGCTGGTGTATATATTTTAACAAGAAAATAATAATATATACTCGTATATCTAAATTAAAGGCGTACAACAAGAGGTAGTCTTGTCCATTGCTCCTCCACATATTTTTGTACACGTGACAAGAGAATCACTTGTGACCTGGCTTAGCAATCAGACCCTTAAACTGGTTCGTCATGAATGAATGCGTCTTCTGAATTGCCTTGCTTGGTAGTAAAAGGAGTGCCCCTTTTCCAACAGCCGGCCGATGTGGGGTCATTGGACAGCTACTTAATTAAACCATCATATCGGATCGTGCTTGATCGGAAGTGATTCTGATCACCATACCCCATCATCCGGTTAGTAAAATCACCGAGTATGACCATCTTCAATCAGCTTTGTCAAAATTATTTGAAATTTTCAGAATTCTCAGGCACAAAAACTAGTGGAACAATCGTTGAAAGATGCCAGCATTTGCAACTAGGCCAAGGACACTGTAAAAATTGCGCAAGGTTAAGAGATGATGGCAATTGATTTAGCATTACTTTTCTCCCCAACATGCCGAGTTCAATTTTTTGAACATTAATCTGCTAGCTGCGTCATTTTAGCAATCAGACAACGTGAAAAGAGCTGCACTTTTGTAACACAAGTCTTTCAAAAGCAAGAATACACAAGCCATGAAAATGAGCTTCAAAAAGACATGAAAAGAGACCATTCTTTCTAATTATTGTGAGAGATCACTGTTACTGACAAACTTGGCTTCCTGTAGCATCAGAACAGAACAGTTTCTTGCCATGTCAATACACCATGCAAATAATGGTCTCTTGTTGTTGGAGTGGGATTGGGTGGGGGTCTGAACTGGCCAATTGCACTAGCTATGTGGGGATCATGATAATGCCATCCCACACAATAAGATACTAAGCATGTTTATAAGAGGTCAACCACGAAATCAAAATATGGACCCCTCGTCCATATATATATATATATATATATATATTCATATTAGGGGTTCGGGTCAGCTTATGTGCACGTCGATCAATTTTCACTGGTTTTAAAGTTAATTATCAGATAAGTTTCTAGTGGTTACCAATATTAATAATTACAAAGCTTGAATATGAGACTATAAAAAAATAAACTTCTTGATTTAAAGTTTTTATTATTGGACTCCCTCTTAGATGGTTAGGTGGCCTTGGGAATTTTGTTTGAAATGCTAATGAACTTAGCTTTTTATGAGACCACAGGTCAAAAAAAAGTTGTATGTTTTTCATTTTTTGTACACAAAAACAAACGAAAGAGTTGAAGGGAAGGCACCCTTTTTTGTCTCGACTCAATCAACCAGACTGCAGCATGCGGGATAAAGAAAAAATCTGGATGCAGCATCTTACATAACTCAGAAATTTTAATATCTGTGAGTTTTCAACAAAGAAATCGATAGAAAAAGATATTGATTGTTTTTTTAATTACTAGATGACTGGTTCGCTTAAATTTCTTTCACAATTAAAGATGCCTTCTCGGCCTAGATGCAAGAGACGTTCAGTGATTTGCCTCATGCCACGAAAAGGAAACAAACAATATCAAACACACTAGCATAGCAATAATACTTTTTTAATAAAATAATATAGCCCGTGAAATATTAAAAAATAAAATAGTTTAAAGAAGTGTCTTATATGATTCCTTCAAATTATAAAATAACACATAATCTACAATAAGAGAAGACATGACAGAGATAAAAAAAAGAAAAAAGAAAAAAAACACAGATAAATTATAAGCATACTGAAACTTTGATTACTATATTATTAGTATTGTTAAAATGATTTCAACGAAATGAATCCAATAAAAATAAAGAAGGTCATAAATAATAAACGAAAGTGAGTCAAACGAGTCGTTCAAAGGTATTAAAGTTTATTTGCCTTTGAACAACTTGAGTAGCCCACTTTGATCATCATTTGTGACTTTTTTTAGTATCGTTGGATTTATTTCATTGAAATCTTTTTAATGGTACAAGTGACGTTATTATTATAGCTTCAATGTGTCCCCAGAATATTTTTTTTTTATTTATTTTTCTCTTTTCTCTCATTTCATTGTAATTTGTGAAGAGAAATGAAATAATAAAATAAAAAGATTTTAAAAGTACATCAAAACTCTAATGATGATATCATCAATATTGTTGAAAATATTTTAATAAAAAAAATCCAACAATACCATGAAAGATAATTAACAATAACTAAAGTGGATCACACAAGCCATCCAAAGGCAAATGAACTTTGACATCTTCAGACGACTCATATGACTTACTTTATTAATTGTTGGTGATTTTTATTGGTGTTTTTTTATTTATCTTGTTGAGATTATTTAAACAACACAAATGATATGTCATGGTAGTTTCGATGTGTCTCTCACAACTCTTTCTTTCCTCATGTTTCTCTCTTTTTCTTTTTTATTGTAAATTATATAAGTTTATTTTATAATTTGAGAGAATAGCTAATTATACTTGCAACTTCTAAATAATAGATATCATTTCGACTCTTTAAACTGTGCAATGTATTATTTTACTAAAAAGAAAACATTTTTGTGCTTAAACAAAACAAAAAAAACTCCCTAGAAGATCCAGAAATGATGGCCACCATTCTAGATTCTTTCTTTGCTAAAAAGGATAAAAATTCCACACACACAAGGCTACCAAGTCTTTAATGTGTTTTCGGCAACTAAAACCAAAGGAATTTATCACACATTTTTCCCTCTTTCCAAAAACTGTACAGTTAGATTCATTCAAAGAGGTCATAATGTTACATAACAACAGGAGCAGAAAACACAGACACCAAAAAGAAGAAAGAAGACAACTTTTAACCCTTCAAAGAAAAACAAGAAGGGCTAAAAACCTTCATAAGATATATATAAAAAAACAAGACAAAGAAACAGAGAGAAATTAAGAAAGAACTAACACACTCAGATACATGTACAAACTCACATTTATTAAAAGAAGGTAAAAAAAACACTAATAATCCCATAAAACAGTACTCTCATTCGGCAATGTAAAATCATCACAAGCACACCCGCCGCCGCCTCCACAACAGTGATTTTCCATGCTTTGCATCCATGGCGGAGGATACATCCACTCATCAATCGAGTCAAAGTAAACAAAATCAGTGCTCAACTCATCGTAACTCGTTTCAAGACTTGGCAACTCAACAATCTCACAGAGCTCTTCCTCTTGAGACGACAATTCCATCAAAGAAACAAGTGATGTCAAAGAAGATGTCGAAGAAGACGATGGAGATGTTGTGGTTGCTGTTTCAGATTTTTGGTCAAACTTGTCCATTTGAGCAGCTTTAGCAGCGGCTGCTTGAACATCACGAGGAGCAAGTGAAGCTGGTCGAGGTAAGTAATTGGCGAGTTCGGGGAAATTAAGAATAGCTGGGTTTCCTTTGATGCTTAAAGCAGCGACATCATGCGCACGCGCTGCCATTTCTGGTGTAGGAAAAGTGCCTAACCAAATGCGAGATTTTTTGCGTGGCTCACGAATTTCTGACACCCATTTGCCCCAGTTCCTCATGCGAACTCCACGATAGACTGGATGCTTGTTTGAGTCTCTTATCCTTTTTATTTTCTTAGAAGGAGAGATATCTTGGTCTTGTAGAGGTTTCTTTGATTGGGTACAGTTAGATAAGGGTGAAGAGGGTGAGGCTGGTGACAAGGAGTTTGTTGAGCTACTTTCCGTCTCCGAATTTTGTTGATGATGATCACTCATTTTTTTTTTCAGAAAAAATAAAGTGGGGTGATTATTCTTTTTATTTATTTTTATTTGAAGGGTAAGTATGTGCTAAATGAGGGAATGATGGATATACTTAAGCTGTAAGCATGTAGTGAGCAAAATAGTAGTGAAGTGGAGGAGAAATTAGTAGCCACGGTCAGTGTTTTGAGACAAAAGAGAGCACAAGCTCCTGAAGATTGTTGTTATGGAGCAAAGACAGAGATAGGATGTGGCACTACGGGGTGGATCAGTTACAGGCGGAGAAGAATCAATGAGAAGCGACGCCTGGTTTTTTCTGCAGAAGAGAATGAAATCTGAGCTCTGAAAGAGGAGAGAAAACGAGGGTACTATCAGAATTACCAAGACAAAGGGGGAGCTAAGAGGGAGTATTGCACATTATTTCATGAAAAGCTAGCTACATATACTTGATGAGCAAGGGCTTGCTTGCCCTTCGTTACATCATTTCCCAATGACTCATACTACACTTAAAAGCATTGAAAGAGAGAGAGAGAGAGAGAGAGAGGGAGAGGGATGGACCCATAAAGGAAATGGGACACCCTGCAAGACCCTATGGTGCAATGGGGTCCCTTCCTATAGTACCACGCAACCCCTACGATCGATCCTTCTTTTTAACCAGTTTCTCTATTCATTTTCCCCTTATCTTCTAGCTAGCTTTCCCTGGCTGCCATTACCAACCTCTCAAGAATAGCTTGGGTGTCACCATTTTGCCCCTCTCTGTATGATTAAACATATTCCTGTCACAGCTTTCGCTCTAGATTGGTTGGTAGGGATATAATAATCTTATTAGAGATACTATGAGGCAGCAATCCAGGGCTAAACAGTGCCTCTTTGTGTCTCAATCTATTGCATGATGATCTATTGCAATATTATATTGCTGAGTTATCTTAGTCGATATGGTTTTGTCTTTAATATTTTGAGGAACTAAAAATCACAAATGGTTTTCATTGCTCACTTGTCTAAATCTTAAGGCCCATATTTATCCTGTCCCGATATTTAGCTAAGGCCTATACCTAGCTAGTAGCTGAGACTTTAAGGAGACCTTAATTCTTTTTTTTAAAAGACCTTAAGGAGACCTTATAATTATCTCTTTTTATTGTATTATTCTCATGCCTTAACTATTAATAAAATAATGTGTCCGAATAAAGTTAAAAATGCTTCAAAGGGAAGCTCACGTTAATAAAATTATTGTACTTTCCCTTTCTTCCATTTTACTTTTCACTTTACCTCTAAATTTTAGGAGCTAATTCTAAATGAAGAGTTCTTCCTTAAATTGATGGGGTCAAAAATTGGTTTTCTTGAGTGATTATATATATATATATATATATGTGTGTGTGTGTGTGTGTGTGTGTGTGTGTGTGTTGTGGGTTGTGGGTTGGAGGGGGGTGGGGGTTTGGTAGTAGTTGCAGTGGACTCCAACAGTGACAACCAAACCAAATACGAGTCACTAACTCATTTGGGTCCCAACCCTATTACCATTTTGTTGTGTCCATGGGCACACAACGGTAGCTCGATACATGGTGTGGTTATGTTAACAAGGCAGCCTAATCTTAATAAATGAACTTTACCCCACATGTTAAAAATGACTTCTCCTTGGAGAAAATCCAAGGGCCCTTCCTTAGATTATAGTGTTTCACATATCACTTGAATTATTATTCATTAAATGTTGATGTTGATGTTAAAAATAAAATTTTTAAAAATAATTATTTTAATATATTTTCAACTAAAAATAATATTTATCACTATTTTAAACCAATTTGTATTTGATCATTTAAATTTTAATTAGTTGGTTATCATGAATCTTTAATGAGCATCATCATAATTATACCTTAAGAGTTCTATTATTATTATTATTATTATTATTATTATTATTATTATCAAATAGGAATTTAAATAAAATAGTTGATTATATATATACATATATACATAATACATAATACATAATACATACATACATACATACATACATACATACATATATATATATATGTGTATGTATGTATGTATGTATATTAATAATTGCTTTCAATATATTCTTAATTACATGTTTTTGCTTATTATATTATTGGTCTCTCATGACACTACAAGATTTCATAGTGTTACCGACAGAAATATTCCATCGGTGTGTGACTGAGAGTCATTGGTAACCTATTTACCGACTACATTTCCGACG
The DNA here is from genome assembly GCF_005239225.2 of Populus alba. Taxonomy (NCBI): domain Eukaryota; kingdom Viridiplantae; phylum Streptophyta; class Magnoliopsida; order Malpighiales; family Salicaceae; genus Populus; species Populus alba. The sequence goes on along the minus strand of NC_133301.1, from coordinate 3,911,173 downwards.
GAATATGCCCGTCGGATTATCTTTTGTCGGTGATTTCACATTTCGTCGCTATATCGGTTGGAAATACAAAAAAAAACATTTCCCGACGGTTTTACAGACGGAAATTACGCGCCAAAAAAAAAGTTTCCCGCTTGAAATATACCGACGGAAAATACTCCATCGGTGATATAGTGTATGACCGACGGCCCATATCCGTCGGTAAAGTTGTCGGTGAGGGTTTGAAATACCGATCGAATACATCCGTTTGTAAATTCATCGGTACATTTGGCAGCTACTGTCAAATGCTGATGGATTATTTTCATCGGTAACGCTATCGGTGAGTGTATGGAATACCGACCGAATGTATCCGTCTGGATATTCATCGGTGATGGTGGCAGCCACTGTCAAATACCGACGGATGTAGTCTATCGATAAAGTTCTTTGTAATTTTTTTTTTAATTTGTTTTTTTAAAAATTATTTAGAATACATTAAAATGATATAAATTAATGGTAATAAAAACCAATTATGCAAATAAAATTTATATTAAGCATCAAAAACAAAAAAAAATAAAGATAAATAATATTCATTTCAAAATGAATGTGTTTCAAAAAAACATTAAACGAAATTTTAAATGTAAATAATGTTTATTAAAAATTAATATAAAGGAGGAGGAGGAGGCTGGCGGTTATTTGGCCAAAAAGGATTTGGCGCACATGTTCCACCTTGTGCCATGTTCATGACCATTTCACGAAGCTCTTCATAGGCCGCTTTTTGTCGTTCAGACTCCGCTCTGTGTTGTTCAGATGCCACTCTTTGTTGTTCTTTGAGTTGTGTGTACGCCTTTGATAGGTGGTCGTACTTTTCGGTGAGCAGAGCCGTGGGTTGCTGCAAGGCCACAAACTCCTTAGATTGGGAGCTCGATACTGATTGGGAGCTCCTGACGGTTGAAGCACTACGAGCCGACCGCAAGTTGTTGGCCGTAGTGTTGGAGAGCCTGTAAACCCAATTTTTATCGGGTCCACCTGACGATCCAGCCTCCATCCACAAATCCGGATCGAATTCCTGATGGGTCAAATGATCGTCCTCGTATCTCTCCCTCAACCGATTATTAGAGGTTTCCTGAAAATAAAAAAAAGTAATCATCATATTCAATTCAATAAACATAATAATAACTTACAAAATAAAATGGTTGAACAAACATACCACAAAATGTTGAGCACGGCTGTCAACGAACTGTTGTGCTCCCTTTTGGCAGTCTTAACTCCGCACATGCATCTCCACAAACAGCTCCATAGGGCTCGGCTCATGTCCAAGAGACATAGCCTATAATGAAAAAAATTTATTAACAACAAATTAATTGAACGATATATTTCATTTAAATTAATCTTACCATCCGTTTCACATATGCAACAAACGGAACGGAGTCTCCGATGTGCGTTGTCATCGAGCCATGAATTGGCCAATTCCGGTTGCCAGCACCGGACTGTAAGCGTCGTGTGAACCACTCAGACGTCACGTGCTGAAGATAGTGCGGTCATATATCTTCCAGGATGTATATTGGTTTGAAATCCCTCCAAACCGCAACATCAATCCAGCCTTGGAATCCCTTATCCCTTGCAGTTTTTTTTGCCTTTTTTTGGGCTTCGTACCAAAAATCAAGCAACCTACTTCACGCAAGCGAAAATTACATTTTGAAACATAAATTTTTTTGTAAAAAAAAAAAGTTGTATTGTTTTTTATGTTACCTAGTTGCTACGTGATTTTCTCACACCCTCCTTACAACAGTGTTATGTTCCCCGTCCCAACATAATCGATTCTGTGTATAAAAAAATAATTTTTTAAAATGTTAATAATTTATTTACAATTATATTAAGAATTTATTAGAAATAAGCTGAAAATTATATATTAACACGAACCTGAAATCTGGAAAACCATGCATTGATTTGAGGCAAAACCATGCATTGATTTGAGGCATCCATTCAGGATGCCTGAATATCTGACTCCATTGAAACAATGAAATCTCCATTGACGATTTAAACGCCGATGATATTACTTGGACAACCTCAATGTTTGCGAACCTGAAAAGAAGTGAAATTAATTAAATAGTGATTACTTCATAAATTATGTTTTAAATTTGTTTTTTTTTTAAAAAAAAAAACTAAAACCTTAACAAACTTACATTGAAAGATAGTCCTTCCACTGTGCCTCGTACTTGCGGGTAAATTGATTACGCTGCGAAGGCACGCCGCTTTTGTGCTGTGAAACAGCGCTGGAAGAGGCAACATCGGTTGACGGCGCAAGTGGTGTAGGTGCCTCTTCTTGAGAGGCACCTAAGAAAATATCATCCTCGCTGCTAGACGAACTTGATGCGACAGGACGTGAAGCTCTGGTTTTCATTCTGCTCATCTAAAAAATTCGGCAGCACCTCCCCTATACTAGATACTACCCAAATCCACAAACTTGCAAATATTAACAATAGCCACAACCAATTGACCCAATCTATACTAATTATTCCAACATATTCAATTACTAATCCTAAGGTAAATTCAATATTAACAATTACAATTCAACAAATTATTCAATAATTATGCCAATACAACAAAACAATAAATTCAAAATAAATAGAAACAATTAAACACAAATCATGCAATAATAGAGTAAAATTAATAATTCTTCTAACATATTCAATTACTAATTCTAAGGTAAATTCAACATTAACAATATTAAGTCAACAAGTTATTAAATAATTATCCCAATACAACAATAAAATATATTCAATAAATTAAAAAAGAATTATAGCCTAACAATTAAAATCAATGGAAACAATTAAACACAAATCATGCAATAATATAAAAACGAATTATAGCCTAACAATTAAAATCAATGGAAACAATTAAACACAAATCATGCAATAATATAAAAAAATTACTAATTATTCCAACATATCCAATTACTAATTCTAAGGTAAATTCAACATTAACAATTATAATTCAACAAATTATTCAATAATTATGTCAATACAACAATAAAATATATTCAATAAATTAAAAAAAAATTATAAACTAACAATTAAAAACAATGGAAATAATTAAACACAAATCATGCAATAATATAGTAATATTACTAATTATTCCAACATATGCAATTACTAATTCTAAGGTAAATTCAACATTAACAACAAATATTCAACAAATTAACTAATAACAATTATGCCAATACAACAATAAAAAATATTCAATAAATTCAAAAAAAAAAAACAAACTATAGACTTTAGGGAAGAAATATGCATACCTTAATAATGTGTTGAAACAAAAACTTTATCTACATTACAAAAAAATATAACAAAAAAAAAACATAAAAAGAATAAAAATAACTATAAATAAAATAAAATAAAATGAAATGAAATAGAAAAAAACACATACCTTTTAATGTGATGAAGATTCACAACCAAGCTTTCTAGAGATTCAACAAAGCTTGAAGATTTGAGAGGAAAAAAATCAAAATTCTAAGGTGAGAAACGGAGGAGAAGAAAAAATGAATAAAAAAAGGTGGCCGCAAGAACTTATAGGGCAGTTTTACCGACGAATTCACAGACGGCAATAAAAAATTATTATTATTTAAATTAAATTCATCGGTAACGTGCTAAAAATCCATCAACAATTTTTTAATTTCGCACCGAAATTTTTAATTAACCTCCATATTTTTCGCGATCCATCGGTAATTCCATCAGTACTCTGACTCGGTCAGAAGCTCATTCAATGAAGACCATTTGGAATTCGAACATTTCATTGGTATTTTTATCGGTAAAATTTGCCCACCAACAAATTACCGATTAATATATATGTTAGTGAGGTCGTCGGTGATTGTGGCATTTTGAGTAATTATTTCCGAACTCTTTATGAGATGTCGATGGACATAACGATGTCAGTGAGTTCGTCGGTGATTGTGGCATTTTGTATAATTATTTCCAAACTCTCTGTGAGATGTCGACGAACATAATTACATCGGTAAGTTCTTCGGTGATGGTGGCATTTCGCGTAATTATTTCCGAACTCTCTGTGAGATGTCGACGAACATGAATCCGTCGGTAAGGACGTCGGTGATTGTGGCATTTTGTGTAATTATTTGTGAACTCTTTGTGAGATATCGACGGATGTGAGGTCGTCGGTATTTATGTCGATGAATCCATTGGTACCGGTGTCAATGAATGTGGCATTTCGCATAATTATTTGCGAACTCTCTGTGAGATACCGACAGATGTGAGGCCATTGGTATTGTCGTTGGTAAGTTTGCATGTTAAAGGAAAGGTTGTATTTGTATTGCCTATTTACTTTCCTGCAAAAACTTAAATGATAAACTGTCCATCGCATAAAACAATAACAATAGTGCTTAAATAGTAAATATTTTGTGTTACAAAATATATCATCCATAATCTAAATTACATGAAAAAAAGGGTTTTACATACAGCAAAGAATTGTAGTTAGTCGGAATTTTCTTCTTCTTCCTCATCAATTGAATTGTCATCACCTTCATCGCAATCTTTAATATGGATATCATCTTCTTCATCGACATTTACTTGTCCGCTAGAGCTCAGAACAACATTCAACTCCTCTGCGTCAATATCAACAAGACTATCATCGAGAACACGAAAATTTGAATTTTCTTCCAATTCAATCAAAGGAGCAACTCGATATGGTTTAACCAACTCACTAACTTGAAAGACTTCATCTCGCACACTTGTGTCTTCATTCTCATCCTGAACAACCTTGACACGACCCCGTGGTTTTGTTTTTAAAATGAACAACCAATCAACTCTTGATCGATCCTTTCTAAATGAAGGGGTGTATGTGTAATAAACTTGTTGACATTGCTTTGCAAAAACAAAGACATCGTTTATGTTGCGGAGTCTAGCTTTTGAGTTGATTTCGACCAGACCATGGTGCGGATCAACTCTGATTCCTCTGTCCATCGTGTCATACCAATAGCATTTGAATAAAAATACTTTATTCTGCTCGCTATGCTATTGTAGTTCGACGACCTCCTCTAATCTACCATAGTAGTCAACTTCTAACTCACTACTTGTGGATCCCTTAACACAAACACCATAGTTGTATGTCTTTCTTCCTTGCCTGTATTCTTCAGTATGGAAAACATATCCTTTGACAAAATACCTGTTGTAGCACTTAACTTTTCTTTCAGGCCCAAGGCTTAGTGAAGACAATGACTTAGACGCACTCCTTACCATTTGATAAACCTTGTATATATGTAATGTACATCAATAAACGGTAAATGAACGAGAATCTCGTAATGACATGCATACGTACAATAATTTTGCAAGTTAGAATGAGTTTGTGATAGTGCTTACATGTGTTCTGAACTATGTGGCAAATTGTTCATCTTGTAATTGAAAGATCTGGGATTCGGTCAGCTACGAGTTATTGGAGAGCAAATATTATCGATGTTGCCTGCAAGTGATAATAAGTGTATGATATCACAATATATAATTAGCAGTATATTACTGATAAAGTTTAATTAGTATTACACATATATAAACTTACTGAATAAATGGTCTCAGCTCATCACAGTTAAATAGAACATAGTTATGTGCTTGTTTGAATTCTATTTTCGACAATTATCTTCCTCTTACAACATTTTTAGTTGTGGGTCGTCCAATATTGGAGAATATTGAGAAGTTCCCACTGGAAGGCATTTCACCGCCATCATCATGCCATGGAACGCGATTGATTCTTGTTCTCAAATGAGGTTCGAAATAGTACGAGATAAATGTTGAGATCTCTTCAACAATATAGACCTCAGATATCGAAGCCTCAACATGCGCCTTGTTCTTAACCTTTTTCTTGAGATTAAACAAGTACCTGCATTGAATTACAATTCAAGTATTTCCAATTAAGAAAAACATATAAAATACTTTTAGATATGAATTCCATTGCAACTGTAATATCTAACCGTTCGAATGGGTACATCCATCTATACTGGACCGGTCCTCCAGCTTTTGCCTCAAATGATAGATGTATAGGGAGATGCTCCATTGAGTCAAAAAATGAAGGAGGGAATATCATCTCAAGTTTGCATAGTGTCTCAATGATATTCATTTGAAGCCTCTCAATGTGCTCAACATTCAACTTGCTGGAGTATATATCTTTGAAGAAATGATTGATCTCCGTTAGTGTATCCCATATTCCCTTTGGCAACAAATCACAAAATGCTAATGGGATGAGTGTTTGCATAAACACGTGGCAGTCATGACTCTTCATTCCATACAATCTGCAGTCCTCTATGTTAACAAGCCTTAATATGTTCGATGCATGTCCATTCAGAAAACGCAGACTCTTAAGCCATTTATAGACTAGCAGTTGTGCGTTTTTCTCTAACACGAAGCTTGCCCTTGGTTTTGCGACTCGTGACTCCTCATAAACCAACTCCATATTTTTATGGTTATAGTATAAAGTTATATCCAATCTAGCCTTGATGTTGTCCTTTGTCTTCCCCTTCATATCCATGACGGTGTTGAAAATATTCTCAAACACGTTCTTTTTGATGTGTATGACGTCAAGGTTATGGTGAAGAAGATTGGTCTTCCAATAAGGAAGCTCCCAAAAGATACTTCGCTTTACCTAATTATGGGTCAAACCAAAACCAGGAAACTTTTGCTTACCTGATTGAAGGCCAAACACAATGTCACCGTACTCTGATACAACATGATACAATTCTTCACCAGAAAAACGCGGGGATGCAACATCTTTTTCAACTCTGCCAACAAAGAAATCTTTTATGTTCTTTCTGAACCTGTGATTAAGTGGCAAGAAGCGACAATGACAGTAAAAAAAAGAAGCTTTACCTCCGTTTGCTAGCGTGAATGCCTTATTATTTTCCATGCAGTATGGACATGTGAGTTTCTCATGCGTGCTCCAATCAGAAAGCATTCCATATGCTGGAAAATCATTGATAGTCCACATCAAAGCTACCCTCATAAGGAAATTTTTTTTCCTCGATATATCATAAGTTAGAGCTCCGGAGGACCACAACTGCGCCAGCTCATCAATCAACGGTCGAAGACAAACATCTATATTTCACCCCGGGCTGCTTGGACCGGGTATGACAGTAGATAAAAACATGAACTCCAGCCTTATACACATTCCCGGTGGCAAGTTATAAACTATGAGTATGACCGGCCAACAAGAATAGGGAGCAGCAAATGACCCAAATGGGTTGAATCCATCTGTACACAACCCATGACGAACATTCCTTGATTTAGTTGAAAAGTCAGGATACACACTGTTAAAGCGTTTCCACGCTTCGCCATTAGAAGGATGTACCATCACACCATCAACCGCATCATGTGTTTCGTGCCATATCATGTGCTCAACAATCCTTGGTGACATGAATAACCTCTGCAGTATAGGTGTGATCAGGAAATATCTATGTTTTTTATATGTCACTAAAGTCTTTCCCCTGCCAGTTTTGGGTTTGTAACAGGAATGCCCGCATGTCATGCACTCGGTCATCTCAGCATTTTCAATGTAGTATAACATGCACAAGTTAGGGCACATGTCAATTTTCTGATATCCTAAACCGAGGGGTTTCATCATGGACTTCGCAGCATAGAAGTTCTCTTTAAGCCTGTTCCTTTCAGGTAAAATGCTTCTTGCCCAATAATTTTGTCATACCCGACCTCACTTAACCTGTGATCTGACTTGATGGTGAACACCTATGCCACGACCGATAATTTACTGTGGTTTGTGCAGCCATCCCATAATGGTTCGTCAAAATCTTTCAACAAATCAAAAAACCTAGCTGCCTCTGCATTAGGTTCTTCTTCTACAATTGGACATTGACTGACATTACCTTGATTCATTCTCATTGCATCCATAACCATATTTCTGTAAGGATTAGTGTTGTCATTTGTCGCTTCATGCACGTTGCTAGCACTAGAAGTTGACCCAACCATCGTTTCTCCCATTCTCTTATTACTAACAAATACCTCTCCATGTGCATACCAACACTGGTAATCCTCCATAAACCCTTTATGTAAAAGATGCATCATTACAACATCTAGATGCAGATACTTTTTATTTTGACACTTCCTGAAAGGACACCTAATACCGCCTCTAGTAAAATTTCTGGGAATAGATGTTTTGAAATTAATAAAACCCTGAACCCTATTATAATAATCCATTCTCCGCAATCCTTGGGGTGAATCTAGATACATGCATGAACGATCATCCATGACTTCTATCGAACCTCTATAAAATTATGATGACATCATGTATTAATTAACTAAGTTAGGTAAATAAACTTGCAAAAATATTACTTTACCTCGAGATTATCCAACAAACCAATCACAACTTCTCATAAATATTAAATATTCATTATCATTTATCAACGTCCATACAAATTAATATATATAAATTAACAAAAATTACCACTCTACAGTACCATTGATAAAAATTAAAAAGGACCCATTAAGCAAGCTATTAATTATTTCAAAACAGAACATGTAATTCGGTAATTCCACAAAGTTTTAACAATTTACAAACAAATAAAATCTTACAAAATCTAAAACAAACCATAACAGGTATAAAATTATACATTCATATACTACAAGTTTGTTTGAGAAATAACAATAAAACATGTACATCTACTAACAAAAATACATATACTAAAAAACCAATAAAATTGACATTTAAATGTTAAAATTTTAAAAAATAGAATTACTTACAAAAATTGATAAAACCCATCGGTAAATCAGAACACGGATCCTGTGATCACAAAACTTCAAGAAATACAACTTGTAGTGCTGAGATGAGGAAGAATTTTGTTTGGGTGCGAGGGGGGGCTGGTTATTTGCAAATGAGGAGAGTTAGGATTAGGAAGAAGAAGGAGAAATGGGGGAGAAGAGAGTCGGCAGAGAGGCCATATATTAACTTTCTCCGACAGATTCACCGATGGAATAAACCCGTTGGTGACTCCGTCGGCTATTCTGACAGGAAAATAGACACGTCACCGCACGGACCTGCTTTTAAAATCCCTCATTGATTCTGTCGGTATTGTTGATGGTGAACCGGTCACGTCACCCATAAAGATCTGTCATTTCAAATCCTTTGGTGATTCTATCGATATTTTTGACGGTGAACCGGCCCCGTCACCCGTACGGGTCACCCGTTTCGAATTTGTAGGTGAGTCCATCGGTATTTTTGACGGTGAACCGATCCCATCACCCGTACAGGTCATCCGTTTTGAATCCGTCGGTGATTCTGTCGGAAAAATCACTCACCAAAACCTCCACCTCAACAACCCGCCCTTTTTTTTTTTCTTAATTCCAAACTTTCTGTCCGTAATTCGGTCGGTAATTACCGACGGTTGTAGTCTGTCAGTAATTACCGACCGAATTATGGACGGAAAAATTCTGTCGAGAATTTCGACCTCAAATTACCAACATAAATATTTCGTCGATGATTTCGTTGCTGTTAAGCGAATTTCTGGTAGTGTTAAATTGTAAGGGCGAAAGAAAAATTATGTTTGTTAAGATATTATTTAAAAAAGAGTTGTCTTTTTAAATGAAAAAATATACGTATTAAATAAAATAATTTTTTAAAAATAAAAGTTATGTTAAAATTAACTTTCATAATTATCAATATAAAAAAAAAACATTCCAAAAAAGTTTTAAACATTCATAACAACTATTGCATTTTTAAAACTCTTATTTTACTTGTGTCAAAATTTATATATTCCTTGATATGAACAAAGTCAAATGAATTTGGCCTTAAATCGAGCTATAATTTTACAGGGAGATACTAGACATATGAAATTATAGTATGGAACATATCATTTCAGAGGGTCAGAGTTACTAAACAAATCTTGTTAAATCTACTAGACTAGACCTTTGTGTACGGTTTGGAACATATATGAAACTATAGGTAGAATTTTGATGCTATTCAAGCTGGATTGGAAAATAGAAATCTAAAGCTTTCCAACCATATATGGTATTTTGTACATCATCCAGACAAGAGAAAACAATGTATTTAAAGTCAGGACTGAAATCTGTCAAAAATATACAAAAATTAGAGATTCAGGCTACATAGAAGAATTAGTATGAAGAATTTGTTTTTATTATCCTATTTTATTTATTTATTTATTTAATATGGAATAGTTATTTTTTTAATTTGAGTTTGTTCTAGCCCATTAAACATTATTTAGGGGTTTATTTTATTATTGAACTTATGTTAGTTAATTACTAGTTTAGACTCATTAGCTAGCAACCTAAAAGCGGTCTATTAGGGTTAGTTAGATGAGACTATATTATGTTTTTTTGAGTTGCAAATCTCAGCAACAAGTTGAAGAATTAACAAGAGTTTTTTTTTTTGGAAAGACAACCTTTCTTTAATCATACATTAACTTATAAAAAATTAAATGGCTTCGTGGCGTCTTTCACATGATTAGAAATCTTAGATACAAGGTTATATCTGGGTCCAAGTCTTTTTTCAATACCTTTGGTTCTTATGTACAGGGTTACCTCTTGATCAGAGTTCTATTAAACCTGATTTTTAGCTTTTCAGGTTGTTATTTACTTTGTTGGAGTTGCTTAACCATGTGATCGAGAGGTCAATATCATTCCTTCTTATAGAGAATAATTTTTATAACATTGGTTTGTTGTTTAATTTTTTTATATATATGTTATAAAGAATAAGAGATTGGTACTAGAGGTCTGCATCATTGGTATTAGAGCTGGTTTTGAAATCAGGTCATATCCTTTATTTTCTTCTTGTTAATTTTGGCTTCCTTGGCTTTAAATGTCTTTTATTCGGTTTTTGATTATTTCATTTCTAAAGCTTAGTATTTTGCATCTAGGGTTCCTTAAAAAAAAAAAAGTGTTATTTTAGTTTATTGATGTCTTATATTATATCAGTAGCATAAAAAGTCAAAATAAAAAGGAAAGGAACATCTAAAAGTCACTTTTGTAATCTGTCACAGTAGATAAACAATGGGGAATTTGGACCAAAACAATTTAGAAAATTCATAAATTTTATATACTAGTCCTATGAGTCCTAATCACACCCATATAAAATTTTATCTCATTTGGAGATCATTTTCTATAGTAACCAAGATTGAGATTAAAACCTGTCATAACATGTCAGATTCGTATTATAAGGGAATTTTCAGGTAAAATAAATCCATAGTATTCTCAAACTTTACATAATAGGTTTTCAGGTGCTAATCGCTCTCCATATAAAATTTGAATTCATTTAGAGTTCATTTTCTATAGGAACAAAATTCAAAATTGGAACTTGTTGTAATGGGTCTAATTTGTGTTAGTAATTAAAACTTGTTACGCTTTTGTTATTTTTCAATTTTGATAGTATAATAAAATCATAATTGATATATTTAGGTGTCATTTAAATTTTTTTATAACCTTTGCATATGTTTTCTTTCGCATCTTCAAAAACATCCATTTTTAATATAAATTTGTTTGTTACTCACAAAATTATAATCATAGTTTTATATTTGCTTGCTTTTGTATTTTTATTGCCTTTTAAGTCATATACACATATTTGGATACACTGCTGAGGTTGTTATATTTGGTGTTGAAATCAATTCCATAAGAGCCAAAAAAAGGTGAGACGAGAGGAAAAAGACATAAGAAACGTATTTGAGTGAAAAGCCTATATTTGAGTGAAACATGAGAGGAGAGTAAACATGTGAGGGAGTGGGTGCGATATATATATTTCTTGTCAACTAACCAGTTTTTATATTCAAAAATATTGGAGGCAAGCAATAACATGGCACCACAGAGAAGAGATAATGAAATTGTAAATCAATTACGCATTATGAATCAATAGATGGATCAGATGGCCAATAATTTTAGAGATAGGTTAGATAAGTTAGAGAGGAAATGTGCTAATGATCATGATGGAGATCAAAATAGGCCTGAGTGAAGAGAGTTTAATATTAGGAGGGCTGTGAGGGGAGTTAACACTAATGTGGATGAGTTTATGGATGATAATATGGACATGAGTGTTGTTGATTTTAAAGATGTGTTTGTGGGACATAAGGAACATTTTGGACAACAATGAAATTATGAGTTTAGACGGTAACGATATGGTGATAATTTTGGCCAAAGGAGTAATTATAGTTACCAGGACTGTTGTCGTGGGGCGTGCACAACATTGTATGACGACAAGGTTTGTATCATGCCTCTTGATGAGGGGTGTGTGTGTGTGTTGAGAAGGGTTTTTGGATTTAATCATAAAATTATGATTAAGGTTCAGGAGTTGGTCAACTAAGAACCTATAGTTTACACAACTCCGAGTAAGGAACTGGTTATGCAAGGAAAAGACGCATCACCCCTAATGCACCCTACCTAAGGTAAGCTGCATTGTTGTTTGATTGTTTTTTTATGCCGGGTTTCTAATTGTTGGTCTTTTCTAAGGTTTAAGGTAGATTTTTTAAGAACTTTTTCAGAGAAAATCAGGTACTTTAATACTAGATTTGTATCTTACAGTGTAAATATAACCTAATATTATGCAAAATTGGTAGAAAAACAAGCGAGAGAATCACACTTTTTTGAAAGGATTTTTGAATTTTGTTTTTTTTTTTTTAAAATAATATAATAATATCTATATTATAATTAAATATGTACAGACTGTGCCAACCCAACTAACTAGGCCGAGCCCAGCCAAGTTAGGTTGAGCCGATCTCGGCCTAACATATTTTTTTCTTAGGGCTGGGTCCGGCCTAGAAACACATGGTTGCTAGCCTTGCCTAACAACCATGTTAATTAATCTGCATTTTGCATGCAAAGGAAAATTTTCCAAGCGGGGAGTGGGAGGAGAAGAGGAAGGAGAAAGAGAGGAAAACAACCTAGCGTGGTGGTCATCATCGTGATGAGGAGGTTTAGCGGTTGCAACGGTGGCCAAAGGTGTTGGTGATTGGGTTACTATGGTGTAGGAAGAAGAAGTTTGAAACAATGTTACTGTTCACTGTGGTGGGCAATAATGATCGCTGAGGGAGGAGCTGGTGCTCATTAGGGTTTATAGGCTTGGGTTTTTGGTATTCTTGCCAGAGAAGGCCGCTATGGAAAAGGTGGAGAGAGAGAGAGAGAGAGAAGGTGGTAAAAACCAGGAGGAGGCTAGTTTTTTAGCCGTTTTTTTACCCAATTTTCATCTTTCTTGGGCCATGAAATCTACCTTTATTTATAGGGGTTGAAAGAGGGTAATCTTTTTTTCACTGGAAAAACATTTTGGCTATTGATTCGATTAGGAAGGATCCCAACCATTAGTTTAAAGTAGGCACCATGAATTGTCAAATCTGACAATTAAAAGCTGCCTAAGTTGGCCATTTTAGGCCAACACCGCGACCTCTGTGGTGTCCATTAGACTGAACAGACCACATGGGGTTGTAAAGCAATGTTAGGTGATCATTTACGTCCAAGTTTGGTAAAATATGATGGAGAAATGAAGCATTAAATGCACCTTTAAAATACCCTCATGAACTATCATTTCAGGAAAAAAAAAAAAATGAATAGTGAACCAGACGATATGTCATTTGGTTCTCTTTTTTTGAAGTTCAATTTAGTCCTCAACCTTTTGATTGAATGTAATTTAGCCCCTTCCAAACTTCAATTTTAACCCCGGATTTGGGTGCCTTTATCACTTTTATCCTTGGTCTAGGATTTTTGCAATTTGACCCTCAATTGACCGTTAAACTTTCAATTTTCTTCAATTTCACTCCTGGATGTTGTCAATTAAGCCTTTTTAGTTTGGCCCCTTTTGCATATTAGTCCTTGGATGCAATTTTTTTTTTTAATTTAACACCTAATTGAGCACAAAACTTTGATTTTCTTGTGATTTTACCCCTGATTTCAATCAATTAACTTGGTGAAAATTTCAATCTTCTCAATTAAGCCCAAATTGGGCTCTCAAATTTATTTTTTTACCAATAAGCCCCTAATAGAATTAATTTGACCCTTTAAAGTATAATTAAGTCCTTGCACTTAATTAAACCCTTTAAGTGGACCCAAATTAGTTCTTAAACATAATCTAAATTCAATTTGGCCCATTATTAAATCAAATTAAAAAAATTTAATTATGTTCTTGGACTTAATGTTTATGCAAATTCATCCAATAATAAATTAATTTGACCTTGAATTTGCATTTTCTACATTTTTTGTAATATTGGGGTACAATTAGGGCTTGAATTTCCTCCAAAATTATAGTTGTATTCCCCTGCCTGCTTTCTCTTTTTCATGAATCTTTATTTTATTTCTTTCTTTTTTCTGATAAGAAAGGAAATTTTAGGAAATAATCTAGAATTAGGTGATGACAGTTGTCCCCCTCTTTACAACTCTTACGATAGAAACTCTTGTGAGGAATTTTAGATAGTAAGATTTGTAAAGAAGAAAAGAATGTGAAATAATGGACTCGTCGTATCAAGAAATGATGAGTCCTCCTAAAAGTATTATAGTGAGGCCTATAAAGCGTACTTGAAGGAAAAATAGAAAGGTTTTTTTTTAAGATTTTGGAATTGTCTAATTGTCAAGAGTGACCTACCTAGGAAAAAATAAAAAAGAGTTTTCAAGGTGGTGAAAAATACAGAGATTTTTTAAAGTGGTGAAAAAATGCCAATGATTTTTCAAAATGGTGAAAAATTCAAATGATTTTTCAAAGTGGTCTTATTGTAATGGGCAACTTGCCCAAGCAAAAAATAAAAAGAGTTTTCAAAGTGATGAAAAATACAGAGATTTTTTAAAGTGGTGAAAAATATGATTTGTCTTGCAAAAGGATTTGGTGAGATGCCTTTAAGAGATGACAAGACAAGGCTCGAAGATGCGCTATCTAGGAAATGAGAGTTCAAAAGATCACTTGAATGGAGAAATGATAGGGCCTAAATGTGTACTATTAGAAAGGTGAGGTCTCAAAGGCACACTCAAAAGGAGGTAGGGTTAGAAAACGCACTATATGGGAGATAAGGACTTGAAGGTGCTCTCAAAAGTTAGGTAGGGTTGTAAAGCACACTATCTAAGATGGTCAAGGGCTCGAAAGCGCACTCAAAGGAAAAGAGGTAAGGTTGTAAGGCTTAAAACCTATGGTGGTTAAGGGCTCAAGGCACTCTTGAAGGGAAGTAGGGTTAGAAAACACACTACTTGGGAGACAAGGACTTAAAAGTGCACTCGAAAAGAGATAAGATAAAGAAACGCACCACCTAGGAGATAATGGCTCAAAGGCGCATTCGAAAGGAGGTAGAGTTAGGAAACATATTACTTAGAAGACGAGGACTCAAAGGCGCACTCAAAAGGAGAATCATAGGGCTTAAGGGCGCATTTGAAAGGAGAATGATAGGGTTTAAAGGTGCACTATTTGAGATGGTTGGGGGCTCGAAGATACACTTAAAGGGAAAGATATAGGGCTATAAAGGTGCACTATCTGAGATGGTCGCGAGCTCGAAGATACACTTAAAGGGAAAGATGTAGGGTTGTAAATTGCACAATCTAAGAGATGACGGTTGTAAAACACACTAGAAAGGAGGTAGGGTTAGGAAACACACTATTCGAGAGATAAGGGCTCAAAGGCGCACTCAAAAGGCAAAGGGATAGGGCCTGAGGACTTGAAGGCACATTCGAACGGAGGTATAGTTAGAAAACACACTACCCAAGAGATGAGAGCTCAAAAGCGCACTTGAAAAAAGGTATGGCTAGAAAATGCACTATTCGAGAGGTGAGGGCTCAAAGGCGCACTCGAAAGAAGGAAGGGTTGTAAAGCGTAATATCTAAGATGGTGAAGGGCTCGAAGACGCTCTTAATGGGAAATAGGTAGGGTTGTAAAGCACACAACATAAGATGGTGTGGAAGGCTCAAAGACACACTCAAAGGAAAAAAGGTAGGGTTGTAAAGCGCACTAGCTGAGATGGTTGAGAGCTCAAAGGCGTACTAAAAAAAAAGGAGGAATGCTATAAAGCGCACTAGCTGCGATGGTTAAGAGTTAAAAAGCGCACTCAAAGGAAAAAAGGTAGGGTTGTAAAGTGCACTTAAAAAAGGTAGATATGCTCTTAAGGAATAATGTCTGAGGGATAAGGGCTTAAAAGCGCACTCAAAATGAGGTAGAGTTGGAAAATGCACTCCTCAAGAGGTGAGATTAGGGGCATATCTTTTAGGTAAAACACCGAACTATCAATGATGAAAGTAATGCATTATTGTTATAACCTAATTTTGACCCATTTGTTTCAAGGGGGTTAAGATTTGAAATTTAAAAGATTAGGGGCTTGAATGTAAAATTTGAAAAATTGAAGGACCAAATTGAGAAATGGCTATTCCCAGTCCAAAACAACATTGTTTATGCACTGTTCTTCTTCCTCTTCCTCAAACACTGAAAGCTCGCCTACGAAGAAGAAAAGGAAATGGTGAAACACTGACATCCCAATCTAACCAAAACACAAATTGCAAATCTTATCTTCATAAAGATTATTACCTCGTGGAGATAAGGATCAAACCTCGCGTTCGAGTCCTAGCAGGAAACCAACTCCCTAAACACAAATTGCAAATCTTATCTTCACAAAGATTATTACTTTGCAGAGATAAGGATCGAACCTCGCGTTCGAGTCCTAGTAGCAAACCAACTCCCCAAGCCATGCTTATTAGGAGGAGAGATGTAGGCTGAGGCAGAGAAGGGTGATCCTTATAAATACCAAGGAATCAATGATAGAAAATGGAGGAGGAAAGGAGTGAGAGAAAAAGAGAACCAAACGGAAAAAGAAATAGAAAACATAGAAAGGAGAAAAGATAGAAAATAGAGAAAGAGAGAGAAAGAACCATAAAAAACACAACACAAAGGCAATACGAAGAAGGAACAGAGGGGAGAAAAACAAAAGCAGAATGAAGAATCCCAGTTTTCCTAGCAACGAGTGCCTTCATCAATTTTCGCCTAAGACGTTAGCAACAACAGTCCAACAGCAGGTAAGTCATTTTATTCCCTCATTTTCACTTTTAATTACCCTTTTCTTGTAGCAAGCGTGGGTGAATAGTTTGCGCACACTTGTAGAGAAAAATATATCAGACATGCCACGACGGCGAGGTTTTTATCATGCCTCTTGATAAGGTGTGTGAGTGTGTTAGGAAGAGTTTTTAGATTTAATCATAAAATTATGATTAAGGTTTAAGAGTCATTACCTAGTATTATGGTCATTGGAAACCTATGGTCTGCGAAAGTCCAAGTAAAGGACTAGTTGTGTAAAAAGAAGACGCATGACCCCCAATGCATCCTACTTAAGGTAAGCTGTATTGTTTTGATTGTTTTTTATGCCGGGTTTCTATTTATTGGTTTTTTCTAAGGTCTAAGGCACATCTCCCCTCGTGAGAGAGTCTTTACCTCATTGGATGAAGTCCTAACCATTCTAGAGTCTGAATCTTTAAATGTTTTAAATTTAGAAAAATAAATTTTTTAAAAAAGGAAGTAGTATTTCTGTTTAGGATACTTGAATGATGGTATAAATGTTTTAAAATTATAAAAAAAATTTATAAAAAACGTTTAGTAAGATTTCATTTTGTGATACTTGAATGATAGTATAATTATTTTAGCATCATATTTATTTTACACCTTATATCTTTCACACCCAGAGATGTACTTTATCGTGTACATTTACACCCTAGAGATATTAAAATCTACATCTGGATCTTAAAAAAAATTGGTAAAAGGTTTTTGATATTTTGGTTAAACCCTAATGGATGATCATAAATTGGTTATGATATCCAATTTTATTTTATTTTGGATTTTCAAAATATGAGAAAGATGCAATTTTGTGATTTTCAAAATTGGACCAAAACAGGTCCATTCCAGCAACCATGTTAATTAATCTTCCTTCTGCATGGATAACAGGAAGTTTTGCTGCAAGTGGGGAGTGGGAGGAGAAGAGGAAAGGAACCTAGTGTGGTGGTCGTCACCATGATGAGGAGGTCCGATGGTTGCAACGGTGGCTGGAGGTGTTGGTGGTTGGATTACTATGGTGCAACAAGAAGAAGTCTGCAACGGTGTTAATGTTCACTATGGTGGGTAATAACATTACTAAGGGAAGAGGTGGTGTTTATGAGGGTTTATAGGCTGGGGATGTTGGTATTCTCGCTGGAGAAGGCAAACATGGAAGAGGTGGAAAGAGAGAGAGAAAACAAAAGGTGGCAAAAAACCAAAAGGAAGTTGGTTATTTTGCCGTCTTTAGACCTAATTTTCTCTTTCTCATGCCATAAAATCCACCCCTATTTATATGGGTTGTAATAGGGTAATCTTGTCTTTACTGGGAAAATATTTCGGCCCTTAATTCAATTAGAAAGGATCTCAATTATTGGTTCAAAGGAGGCACCATGAACTGTCAAATTTGACAGTTGAAGGTTGTTTGAGTTGGCCACTTTAAGTCGGCGTCGCGGACTCTATGGTGTCCATCAGACTGAACGAACCACATGGGGATGTTGAGCAATGTCAGGTGATCATTTGCGTGCAAGTTTGGTCAAATTTGGTGGAGAAATGAAGCATTCAATGCACCTTTAAAATAGCCTCTTTAATTGTCATTTTAGAGAAAAAGAAAAAGACAATGAATAGAGAACCAGACACCATGTCATCTTTTTAAAAAAAAAGTTAAATTTAGTCCTCCACATTTTAATTTAATGTAATTTAGCCCTTTCTAAACTTCAATTTTAACCCTAGATTTGGGCGTCTTTTTTACTTTAGTCCTTGGTTTTGGATTTATGCAATTTGACCCTCAATTGACCATTAAACTTCATGTTTCACCAACTAAGCCCTTAATAAAATTAATTTGACCAATTTAAAGTATAATTAAGTCCTTACACTTAATTGAATCCTTCAATTGAACCCAAATTAATTTTTAAACATAATTAAAATTCAATTTGGCCCATGATTAATTTGTATTTTTATGCAAATCCGTCTAATAATCATTTAATTTGACATTGAATTTGTTTTTTTTTTCTATATTATTTAGTATAATGGGATACAATTAGGTCTCGAATTTCCTCCTAAATTACAGTTGTATTCCCTGACCTAATTTCTCCTCATTGTCATTCTTTTTATTTATTATATATATATATTATATATATATATATATATATATAAAAAGGTAATTTTAGGGAATAACCTATAATTGAGTTATGACAACTAAATACGGAGTTTGGTCTAGATTTAGGTATAATTAAGCTGAAAATACATGGTTTTTAGGGGAATAACCCGTAAGTTTATTTAGAATGGAGAAGAAGGTAGAGTGGGTTTTTTAGCTTCATAAATATCTAGAGCCAAAGAAAATCAAGCTTGTTGTGATTGCTTTTATTAACTGAGTCATTATATGGTGGGATAATTTAGTGACAAACAATATAAGGAATTATGAGAGAAGAGTTGATACTTGGGATAAGATGAAATCCCTTATGAATAGGAGATTTGTACCTAGCCACTATTATAGAGAATTGTATCAAAGGTTGTAGAGTTTGAGTCAAGTACAAAGATCATTAATGAGTACTTCGAGGAGATGGAACTTGCTATGATTCGAGCTAATATTGAGAAGGGCATGGAGGCTACTATGGCTAGATTTATAAATGGCCTTAATTTTGATATAGCTCATATTATGGAGTTGCATCATTATATGGAGTTAAAGGAGATGGTGCATATAGTTGTGCAGGTACAAAAATAGCTTAAATAGAAGGGTACCATTCAACAAAGT
This sequence comes from Populus alba, assembly GCF_005239225.2. Classification (NCBI taxonomy): domain Eukaryota; kingdom Viridiplantae; phylum Streptophyta; class Magnoliopsida; order Malpighiales; family Salicaceae; genus Populus; species Populus alba. The sequence continues at coordinate 3,891,468 of NC_133301.1, read as the reverse complement.
CAACCATTAGGCCTTTTGACACCTTAGAAACCTAATTGGAAGGCTAACATTAAGGGCAGTCCATCACTGCTGAATAAAAAGGGTAAGGTTGAATATCCTAGAGAGAATACAAACACCTCAGTCGTTGTTAAAGGCAATAATATTACTTCCACTTCTCACAACCATGATATTAAATGCTTTCATTGTTTGGGTTTTGGTCAGGTTGCTTCACAATTTCCAAATAAAAGCGTTTTGATTATGAAAGCTAATAATGAGTTTGAGACCGATGGGGAGGATGAAGAAGAAAAGATGTCATCATTGGAGGATGTTGATGATGTTTGTGTTGAATATTCGATTAAGGGAAAGACACTTATGGTGAGGGCACTGAATATACATGTCAAGATGACCATGTTCAGAATAAGGTATGTAGTTTAATTATACATTGTGATAGTTGCACTAATGTAGGTTATACTGAATTGGTGGAAAAGCTGAACTTGCACATTACCAAACATCTCATACCTTATAAATTAAAGTGGTTGAATGATAGTGGTGAAGAGAAAAAGAAAAGGCAAGTTCTGGTTGCTTTTTTCTATTAGTAAATATTGTGATAAGGTATTATATGATGTTGTGTCAGTACAAGCTAGTCATTTGTTACTTGGTAGAACATGACAATATGATAAAAGAGCTATGTATGATGGAGTGACAAATAGATATTGATTTCAGATAAATAAAAGACCCATAACTCTAGTATCTTTGACATCTAAGCAACTAAAACTAAAGAAAGGGAAGATAGTTGAAAAAGAGAGCTCGTATATAAGGGGGATCGTATTTGCTAACAAGGTTCTTCCTGATTTTGATGATAATGTTATTTTTTTCGATTGGAACTGATTTGTAGACCTTATATAATGTTTTCCATTATACAAAATTGAGGTCAAATCTTTTTAAAGAAAGGGAGGATGATATAAACCAAATTAGCTCTAAATTTAGCTTTATCAATAATAGAATAAAATTGAGATAAAACAATGAAATTTAATTCTTCATTTCCAATTACCATTTCAATGGAAAATTCAACAATAACAATTAAAAGAGACTAAATTATCAAATAATTATTACAATACAAATAATTAAATAATTAAATTTTCATTCAGCATATCTACACAAATTAATACGAATAATTAAATAATTAAATTCAATTATTTAAAATAATTCACCAACACCTCCCCTATATTAGAGACTACCCACAGTTTTCATACCTATAAATATTGATAATTACACAAATGTTGCAAAATCAACTCTATACAACCTAACATCTATAGAAATTTAACATCTATATATTTTCAACTAACATCAATACAAACTCATAAAATAACAATTAAAATTAATCAAAATAATAAAAAAACATAACAAACAATAATATCACAAAATTAAGATAAACTAATTAAATTTAATTCTATATTTCAATTAACGTTTTAGAGGTAAATTCAACCATAACAATTCAAATTTAACAAAATTTTCAAGGTATTATGGCAATACAAACAATAAAATAAATTTAACAAAGAAAAAGAATAAAACTAAAGAACACTACACAAAACAAACAATACACAAAACTAAAAAAAACTACATAAATTCAAAATAAATTGAGGAATTAAAAATATTTACCTTAATAGTGTGTTGATTTCAAGATTTTATCTACAAACAATACACAAAACAAAGAACACCATAAAAATAATGATAATTAAAATTAAAAAAAGTAAAAAAAAAATACAAAGATAAAGAAAGGAGAATACATACCTTTTTATATATTGAAAACTACAAACAAGACAATAAAAATTGTTACAAGCACTTAATACAAACGGAGAGAAGAAGAGAAGATGAAATGAGGAATGTAGAAAAAATGAACCAGGGAGGGGGGGAGGGTTTATAATACAATTTTTCCAACGGAAAATAGAATAATACTTTTTTGAGTGGTGGCATTAAATTCTGTCAGTAATTTTCTTTGGTAATTATTTGATTTTTGCACCAAAAATGTCAAAAATCCCTATAGATTTATCAACGTCCGTTGGCAAATTCATCAGTAACTGTGCCGACCGACCAGGCAGTCTAACAGTCATGTGCTTTGGAATATGCGCCATCCGTCGGTGAATGTGTTGGTATATCCATTGGTGATTGTGGCAGTGGTTGTAATTTTTTTGCAACTTTCGGTAAAATACCGACAAGTACCAGTCCGTAGGTATAGCCATCGGTGAGTGTGGAAAATTTTCATAATTTGTTTTGCAACTCTTGGTAAAATACTGACGAGTACCAGTCCGTCGGTAAAATTGTCAATTTTTTTGCAAGTTCTGTTTGTATGTCTGTCTATCCTCCTACACAAAAGCTTGAATTGCAAACTTACAGCACGCACAACACAATAACAATAGCTGACAATTATAATATAAATATTTCATGTTCCAAAATATCATCCTTAATATTACATTATAAAAATAAGGCTTTACAACATATATAATCAGAATTTTCATCTTCGTCCTCAATTGAATTGTTATCAGCTTCATCTCACTCTTTAATGTGGTTATCATGTTCTTCATCAACATTCTCTAGTCCACTATAGCTTAAAATAACATTCAACTCTTCTGCGTCAACATCAACAAGACTATTGTTGAAAACATGAAAATTTAAATTTTCTTCTAAGTCAATCAAAGGAGCAACTTGGTATGGTTCAACCAACTTACTAGCTTCAAAGACTTCATCTATCACATTTGTGTCTTCGTTCTCATCTTGAACAACCTCGACACAATTAACTCTTGATCGGTTCTTTCTAAAGGAAAGGGTGTATGTGTAATAAACTTGTTGGCATTGCTTTGTGAAAACAACGACATCGTTTACGTTGCGATGTCTAGCTTTTGAGTTGATTTCAATGAGACCATAGTGAGGATCTACATTGATTTCTTTGTCAGTTATGTCATACCAATAGCATTTGAATAAAAACACTATTCTACTCGCTATGATATTGCAGTTCGATGACCTCTTCCAATCCACCATAGTAGTCAACTTCAAACTCACTAGAAGTCGATCCTTTAATACAAACACCGTTGTTATATGTTTTTCTTCTATGCTCATATTCTTCAGTATAAAAGACATATCCATTAACAAAATACCCGTTACAGCACTTGACTTTTCTTTCAGGGCCTAGGCTTAGTAAAGACAGTGAAATAGCAACACTATCTCCCATTTGATAAACCTTGTATATCAAATACAACAATAATCAATAAACGAATATTATGTAATATTGATGTATAGTTAATTACATTGCAAGAGATAATAAGTTTATGATAGGAATTACATGTATTCTAAACCACGTGGCAAATTATTCATCTTGTAATTGAAATATCTGGGATTCAGTCAGCTGTGAGTTATTGGACAGTAAGTATCATCGATATTGCTTGCAAGGATGTTCCAAATTATATGAGTTTATGGTATCACAATATATAAATAGTACACTCTTGATAAAGTGTAAGTCGAACATCTACTTAATAAAATGTCTCAGCTTATCACAGTTAAATAGGACATAATTATGTGCTTGTCTGAACTCTATTTTAGACAAATATCTTCCCCTCACGGCATTTTTAGGTATGGGTCGTCCAGGATTGGAGAATATTGACAAGTTCTCACTTGAAGGCATTTCACCACCATCATCATGTCGTCGAACATGGTTGATCCTCGTTCTCAAATGAGGTTCGAAATAGTATGAAATAAATGTTAAGATCTCCTCAACAATATAGGCATCACATATTGACACCTCAACATGCACCTTGTTCTTGACCCTTTTTTTAAGATTGAACAAGTACCTGCATATATTGAATTAATAAAAAATTATCAATTAAAAAAATGAAAAAAACATTTAATTATGAATTACATAGCATCTGTAATATCTAACCTTTTGAATGGATACATCCATCTGTACTAGACTGGTCCTCCAACTTTTACCTTAAATGGTAAATGTACAGGTAGATGCTCAATTGAGTCAAAAAATGATGGAGGGAATATTATCTCAAGTTTGCATATTGTCTCAACGATATTCGTTTCAAGCCTTTCAATGTGATTAACATTCAACTTGTTGGAGCATATATCTCTAAAGAAATGACTAATCTTCGTGAGTGCATCCCATATCCTCTTTGGCAACAAATCATGAAAAGCTAATGAGATGAGTTTTTGTATAAACACATGGCAATCATGACTCTTCATTCCATATAATTTGTATTCCTCCGTATTAATCAACCTTGATATGTTCGAGGCATGTGCATCAGGGAAATGCAGACTCTTAAGTCATTTATAGACTAGTAGTTGTGTGTTTTTCTCTAACACGAAGCTTGCTCTTGGTTTTGCGACCCGTGACCCATCACAAACCAACTCCATATTTTTACGATTACAAAACAACGCTACATCTAATCTAGCCTTGATGTTGTCCTTTGTCTTCCCTTTCATATCCATGATAGTGTTGAAAATGTTCTCAAACAAGTTCTTTTCAATGTGCATGACGTCAAGGTTATAGCAGAGAAGATTGGTCTTCCAATAAGGAAGCTCCTAAAAGATACTTTGCTTCACCCAATTATAGGTCAAACCAAAACCAAGAAACTTCTGATTACCTGATTGGAGACCAAACACAACATCATGCAATTCTTCACCAAAAAGATGTAGGGGTGCAACATCCTTTTCAACTCTACTAACAAAGAAATCATTTATGTTCTTTCTGTACCTGTGATTCAGTGGCAAGAAACAGCGGTGACAATAAAAAAAAGAAGCTTTGCCCCCATTTGTTAGCGTGAATGTTTTGTTGTTCTCCATATAGTATGAATATGCTAGTTTTTCATGCGTGCTCCAACCAGAAACCATTCTATAAGTTGGAAAATCATTGATAGTCCACATCAAAGCCACTCTCATAACAAAATTTTGTTTCCTCAAGTTATCATAAGTCAAAGCTCTAGAGGACCACAACCGCATTAACTCATCAATCAACGGTTGAAGACAAACATCTATATTCCGCCTCGGACCTGGTATGACTATAGATAAAAACTTGAACTTTGGCCTCATAAACATCCCTGGTGGCAAGTTATAAACTGTCAGTATGACTGGCCAATAAGAATAAAGAGCAGCAAATGACCCGAATGGGTTGAATCCGTCTGTACACAACCCAAGACGCATGTTTCTTGATTCAGCTGAAAGTGAGGATGCACACTGTTAAAGTGTTTCCATACTTCGCCATCAGAATGATGCATCATCATTCCATCAACCGCATGGTGTGATTGGTGTCATGTCATGTGCTCAGCAGTCCTAGGTGTTATTAGGAAGTATCGAAGTTTTTTATATGCCGCGAGAGTCTTTCCTCTACTAGTTCTGGGTTTGTAACAGGAATGCTCACATTTCATGTACTCCATCAGCTCAACATTTTCACGGTAATATAACATGTAGAAGTTAAGGCACATGTCAATTTTCTAGTATCCTAAACCGAGATGTTTCATCATGGACTTGGCAGCATAGAAGTTCTCTTTCAGCCTATTTCCTTCAGGTAAAATGCTTCTCGCCCATTCGATAATCTTATCATAACCGGCCTCACTCAACCTGTGATCTAACTTTATGGTGAAAACTTGTGCTACGACCGATAATTTACTGTGGTTTGTGCAGCCATCCCATAATGGTTCGTTAGAATCTTTGAACAGATTAAAAAACCTTGATGCATCTGCATTAGGTTCTTCTTCTATGATTGGACATTGACTGACATTACCTTTACTCATTCTCATTGCATCCATAACCATATTCCTATAAGGATTACTGTTGTCATTTCCAACTTCATGCATGTTGTTAGCACTAGAAGTTGACTCAACCACCTTTTCTACCATGCTCTCATTAGAAACAAATAGTTCTTCATGTGCATACCAACACAAGTTATCCTCCATGAACCCTTTGGTTAGAAGATATATCATTACAACATCTTGATGCAGAAACTTTTTATTTTTACACTCTTGCATGGACACCTAATACCACCATCAGTAAAATTTCTCGGGATAGATGTTGCAAAATTAATAAAACCCTGAACCCCGTTACAATAATTCATCCTCTGCAATCCTTAGGGGAGTCCCGATACATCCATAAATGATCATCCATGACTTGTATCGAACCTCTATAAAATTATGACAACAACATGTATTAATTAACTATTATGTAAATAAACATAACAAAAATATTGGTTGGCCTCAACATTATCCAACAAACTAAAAAAAAACTTATGTTAAATATTCATTATCAATTATCAACTATCAACGTCCATATAAATTTATACATATATACACTTCGCAATAGAATTGATAAAAAAATAAAAAAGGCCCGTTAAACAAGCTATTATTTATTTCATCACAACACATCTAATTCGGTGTAATTCAAACAAATATAATTTGACAAAATCTAAAACAAACTATAACAACTACAAAATTATACATTCATACTACAAGTTTCTTTAACAAATAACAATCAAACAAGTACATACGTTAAATAAAAAAATATACTAAAAAAAAAAATTCACATTTAAATGTTAAAACTAAAAAGGATAGATTTACTTATAAAAAATGATAAAATCCACAGAGAACAGATTTTGTGACCATGTACAAAAGTATAAGAAACTTGAGTGCTTGTGTTGAGAAGAAGGGGAGAGTTGGGATGGGTGGTTGGCTATAGTTTGGGAGGGGAGAGGTGGGAAAGGGAAGAAGAAGGAGAAATAAAGTGTCGGTAGAGTGGGTATATATTGGCTTTTAACGATGGAATCACCAACGGACATGATCCGTCGGTGATTCCACCGGCAACTATGCCACGTCATTGTATGGAGATCCCGATTTGAATCCCTCGGTTATTCTGTCGGTAAAATCATCTAAAAAAATCCACATCATCACACCATGCAACTTTCCAAAAAAAAAAAAAATTATATAATCCGTCGGTGATATGGTCGGTATATACAAATGGACTTACGTCGTCGGTATATATCGACTGTATCGCTGACAGGTATTATCTGTCAGTATATACCAACAGAATTAGAAACGAAATTATTTATGTCGGTAAAAATTACCAATAAAAAAATTTCATCGGTAATTCTATTGATTTTCACCGATTGTCTAGTAGTGACATATATGGACCGTATACCTTCAAATGTTTTTTTTTTTTTTTTTGTGAAAGTATGGAAAATAGAAAATAGGAAAGGAATGGTTTTTTTTTTTTTTTTAATCTTTGGAACATACTTGAAACTAGCTAGAGCAAATATGACACATGGTCTGCACTTCGTGGCGAATTGATATGGTTGTAACAAGTGATTCACACTCTAGTGAGGGTTGGAGCACGTGACCAACTAGATTATGTGCATCTCTTCCTCCTTTTTATTTTGATATTGATAGTGAGATCTACCATCACCTAATAAGAGAGATATGGGGAGGAGGGGCTTTGGTTTTTTGTTTCCTTCTTTTCTTTTAAATGGGTTTGTAATGATGTTGTTATGTAGCAATGGATAGTGGTTATCAACATCTATTGAGGAAGGAAGCAGTTGAGGAAGGAAGCAGTGGTGGTTAAAGACAAATAGTGATGAAATGAGGGGGTGATAGTCAAAGATGATTAACGATAAGGAATTGAATAGAAATATTATTTCATTTATCAAAGTTATACTCTGTATATTGACCAGAGATTAAACATTATGTAGCTCACTTTTAAAGAATTAAGAGGCATTTGAGATTACAGTAGTGTGCTTTTCTAAATAGTATTTCACTTGAAAATATATTAAAATCAATTTTTTTTATATTTTTTTTAATAACACATTAAAACCATCATAAAATACTAAAAATACATCAATTTAATGATTTTTCAAGCCAAAAATACTTTTCAAAAGTATCTAAAAACAAAAATAGAAGTTGTACCAAACATACATTTAATCTTTGTTTCTCTATTCCTTTTCTATCCAACCTTTGTTATGTTTTATTTTTTTAATGAATTAATAAATTGTCATTTCAGATTCTCCAGCATACTTGAGAAATGGTCAAACCATTAACTATAAACTAAAAATTGTGGGGTTTTTCTTGTAGCAAAGCATTGTTCACACACATAAACATTGTGGATTTATTGTTTATTTTTTTATAATTTATTTTTGGTCCTCAAAATTTTATTTTGTGCGATTTAATTTTAATTAAAGGTCAATTTCTTATGGATTCTTAGTCAAGAGTAAAATTGAAAGAATGGGGACCAAAATAAAAACAATGCTAAACATGGGGGGGTGCTACAGATTGTATAAAAAATACACTTAGATCCTCTATCTTTAAAAATAACACAATTCATACAATTCTGGTCTCTTTAAATTTTTTTTAAAAATCAATTTTAGTATATAAGTTCATTTGTGTAATTTTTCAGTCACTAGTTAGATAGAGAGGAAAGAGAGAGGGGTTGTTGGATTCCGGCAATGAGCGAGAAAGTCATCATTCACTCCATTTTTTTCCGTAAAAAAGAGTCGTTATGGTGTCCAAAAATTCCATGAAATGAGAAGGTTTTCCTAATGGTTGCTTAGAGTCTCGATGTTGCTTGAAAAACCAGATCTGAGCTAAGAAAACCAAATCTAAACCGGTTTGATTTTAGATTTTAGGCCATTTTTGGGTAATTAGAGTTGATGGAATGCTTTGTGGATGTTATAAAGGTGTTGGTATGTTTGTTTTGGTTGAAATAACTTGAAAATTGGATTTTTAGGCCAAAATACTAGTTGCCTCCAGCAACCATTACGATGGCTGAAATCTAGGCTTACAAACGACGCATTGACTGCCTAAGCAGGCGATGTATCATCAACTTTTAAAAAAAAATGTCGTTCGTCCCCCTTTAAAAATTTTAAAAATAAAATTTAACCCAGGCTTACTAATGCTCTTGGGCTCTTTAATGTAGTGCCCCAAAAGTACTTCTTGGCCCTCCATTTTTTTCGGTTGAATATAACTTTAAGTGAAAAAAAATATAGAATATGGTTGCGTTCATGATTCGAGTCACAGGTTTAGCAAATTAAACTACAACATCAAAGCTTTTTTTTTTATATTGCTTTTTTTTTTTCACTTATATCTATTTTTGAAATATCTTTTTTTTTAAATAATTTTAAAATTTATGTTTCAATTAATATTCCTCGTGTAATTTTTATTTGCTTAATTAAACTTTTTGAGAAAGAGATTGCTTTTTTTATGGTGTTGCAAATATTTAATTTTTGAAAAGATTATTTTGATTCATCTATTCTTTTTGAAAAGGTTTATTTGTAAAAATAAAAAATATTTATTTTCAAATAATCTTTCTGATATGTGCAGTCTTGCATAATATGTTTTTTATTTTTATTTTATTTAATCAATTTAATATGTATTTCTATTTTTAATATCATTTTATTGAATAAAAAATTAATTTTTATAAACAAATTCAGTAAACACATCCAGATAAATATTGTTTCTTACAAAATTAAATATAGATCTATACTTGTCTTTTAATTTTTTGAGTTTTATTTTTAATTATTATTATAAAATTTTATATTTATTAACATATAATTCTCAATTTATTTAATTATATATATTCATAATTTTTTAATTTACACTTAAATTTTTTTACTATATATAAAAACATTGAAAAAAATTTGTATTTACAATCCTTTAATATATATATAAAAAAACAAATTCTAGCCCGTGGAGCTAAATACTTGTAAAAGCTGTCAATGGATAATAATTTGGACCCATTTATAATTGACTTTTAATGAAACAAACATCAATCCGTACAATATATACAGTACTGAGTGATTTGACTGCTTTGGGCTTTTAATTTAATAGCTACACAATTTTACTATGAGAATAGCTGTACGGCCTCAATGTTACGACCTTTGACTTTCAAACCTTGAAAAATCTTAAGACCAATGTACGATATTGTCTTTCCAAGGCCACATTATTTATAATATATTTAATATTGTGGTTACTGTTATGTTATAATTTGAAAAAAAATTATTTTATTAAAAATAGTTTTAATTAAAAAATTTAAAAAAAATATATATTTAGTTAAAATTATGGTTAAAATTGAGATTGAATAAAAAATAGTTTAATGTGTTTGATCAATAACGCTTTTGAAATTGAGATTATAAAATAATTTTAAAAATATATATATTAATATTGATGGTTTTTAATTTAAATATTGTAGATTTAATTATTGTTATTACATCATAAAATAAATAATATTTTATATAAAATATTTTTTATTGTTCCATTAAACTATCTACAATTCCATCACATATAAAATACATCTGACAAGGACTACAGTTTTTTTGGTTTCTTAAGCACGCAACAATATCAAGTAAAATATAATCAGGAACAAAATTAGAATTGCGATCAAATTCTTCAAATGCTACATTATTAAGCGATCTCTGTCTAATTTATATAGTATCATTGAATAATGTTAAACACTAGTTTTTCGAATAGAACACAATTAAAAAATAAAAAATAATTTTATTTTTTATTTTACTGGATTAGACCTTGTTCAATGCATTTTGAGCTTTGAACCAGAATCGGTTCGTCTGGAATAGTTGTTCACGTGAATAGTATAGCCATGCTACACTGTTCATACTAATTAATTAGCATGAACACTGCACAAGAAGCAGTATTTGCCTACTTTTCATTCCCCTGTGTTTTGAACGCAAAAATGCTATGGGACCATAAACAGTAAACTATTTTTTTATTTACCAAACGAGTTGCATCTGTGTTTTGTTTAAAACGCAGATGCAACCTCGTTACCAAACAGCCTCTTCAAATACTTGGAATTTGCTTGGAAAGTGTAGTAGACTCGAATATGACCACAAATTCTTGGCAATCAAATAACAAATATAAAGGGGACGATAGATTTCAATTAATCACATGCTATCAAGCAAAACAATCAAAGTGGAAGGGGGGTACTTAAGCAAAGGATTTGATATATTGATCACTAATTCTTGAGTTTTTCTTCTTAAATTAGCACATTAAAAAAAATAACACATTCCAAAATTTATTTTAAGAAAAAACATAATTTGACTAGACATGTGCAATATATGTGATTGAACAAGAAAAATATGAGGTGGGGTGTTCTTACAACCTATCAACTTCCCATCATAAAAAAATCAACTCAACAATTCACAATTCAACACATTTCCCAACTCACAATTCCTTAACAATTTATTATTAAATACTCACATAACATTTTAATTTAGTTTAAATTAAACTAGATTCACAAGACTTATAACATTAAAATATATCATTTAACTACATTTTAAAATCATCTCAACTCATGCATGAGCATGGATTGCTCCTAGATGGGCTTGAAGTGCTCGTGGACAAGCCTACACCAAATTCACCCTAACTCGTCCAACTCCTAACATTTCATAAGCTCCTTGCAACCCTTCTAACCATCACACACACTGAGATACTAATTGCAATCAAAGAAAATAAATTTGTGTAATATCCCCCTCATGAAAAGTAGCATAAACACAAGGAATTCTAACAAATTTTATCTCTTTCACCATAACAACATGCATGATATCAAGAAAGGAGATGCCTTAAAAAAGATAGAAAGATTAATCGCTAGAAATTACCTTCAACATAAAGGCAACATAAACAGAAAGGAAAGGAAATATGCACATCCTATAATGACTTACCTGAGATAACATAATCTCCAGATATTATATCCTTACTCACACGAAAATTATTGAACTTTTCAATAAAGCAACAATGTTTCTTCATTCTATAAAGTAAGTCTCAATGTCTCTAATGAAAGTCTCCATGTCTACAATTAAAGTTTCAATTATTAAAACTCTTAGTGCCTTGACACGACCAAAGAGTTGATGTCTTCTTCCAAGTGTAGGAGCGTCAAAGTAATAAATAACCTAGAAAGACCGGAGTCAAACCACAGGGAGATTAACTGTATAAACTATAAATAAAGAAATAGATAATAACAAAAAAGGAGTTAAAGAGAACTTTAAGATGTGATATTGTTGTAAGGATTAAACAAGGATTAAACAAGGATAAAATAATTGTCAAGGTTAATGGATCCATTAATGGTATTTCAAACAAGTATAGTATAAACTATTTTTATTACTCAACTGGAAACTACACATAAAGGAGGTTCTAATCGGATTATAAATTGTTAACATGATTACATTAGTTATCTTATTCGAACAATGCTAATACTTGTAAATGTTGTCAGGTATTCATGATTATAACTTATGTTAACAACAAATCAAGTTCCTTTCATAGCATAGGTTTGGTTATACCATACGGTTGAGCTATAAAAGTGCCAAGTATTTGTTGTACCATGTGTTATACAACATAAATCTAGATTAACCATTTAACAAGCAAAGTATTAAAAGTGAACAAGATAACAAATAAAAAACATGTTAGTATGCATTAAGGTCCATGTTGAGTTTATACTATACTTATTCTTACACCATTAGTGTAACCTTTTCACCTTGACATAATACACTTAACTAAACATAATGAAAGAAAAAAAACATAAATAAGAAAGAAAGAAACATGAATAAATAAGATAAGAACATAATTATATAAGTCTAGTAAAGGAAATGAAAAGCATAAACAAAAGATTAATATAATATAAAATAAAACTTGAACATTATAAAATACAAAGAAAAAGAGCAAGAGCAAGATCTTGATCTAAAAACCAAGATGCCTAAATGTATGGCAAATGCCTCCTTTTATAGGCTAAAATTTGAAAATATTAATTTGATGACTAATTGATGAGTAGGTGGCCACATCTTGACTTGGTAACAATCCTTATCTTCTTGTCTGAACAAAACGTCATTGCTAACGTTAGAATTTGAATAGATTGTCCACATAAAAGTTCTAAGAAATTGTCTTAGTTTTTCAACATTAAAATAATTGGTGCGTTTGGACTTCTAGAACTTGAGATATGGGTTGAACACTTAATAGTATCTGGGTTGTACGACAGATTCAGACTTCTCCGTTGTTGCTACAATTTGAACTTGAAAACAACCTTTCTGAATCTTGGACTCCGATGAAATTTTTAGGCCTATGTCTTAGCTTTCCATCCATATAGAGCAGACCTAAATGCAATTTCTACAGCTCTAGTTATGATCCAATGACCGAATGGTGTTCTGGTTTAGACTGAACCAGTATCTCTTTTCTAAGCTCAGCCCTCTCTTTGTCTTCTAAGTTTCAATAGTTAAACTCATTAATCAATCCTTTCATTTATATGATAGGCATGCATTTAAGATGAATATTCACCATAAATTAAAGGTATCTTATATTATTAGACTTGTTATTATAGAACATGCTTTAGTTAAGGAGTTATTGATACTTCAAGTGCAAAATGATAATATAAAACCTTGATAAAAATGCAATTTTAAGAACTAATCATACCTCGCCATATCTATAATAGTCTCAATGCAACATCTCCATAGCATTGCCAATAGTCACAAAGCTAATTCAAAGACTAGAAGGGGAAATAATGATACAAAAAAATAAAAAAGCATCATAGCCGTTAGGCCCAAGTCTAAACAACTAAGATCCCATATTTCTCCCACTCACACTCTCAAACATATATACAGGCAACAAATTATAACAAAACCTAGGATAAAGAAATGCATAAAATGAGAAGCACAACATGTTCAAATTAACAAATGCAAACAGATTAAATAGAAGCAAAAAAAAAAGGTCCTTTGGTAACTTATGATAAAAACAAATAGGATAACATAAACTCTAAAGCAAAAAAGAGGAAAAAGAGAAAGAAATAATATGACACAAGAGCTCATATTAGCACACCCTTAGGACCATTAGAAAAATCTTTGTCGCACGTCAAAATCTATGCGGCATCGACTTAGGGATTTTTCGTTTCTCGTTTGCTTTGATTAAATTCGTTGGAGTCACCACCTAGTATTTAATTGAAGGCTACTAGGAAACCCAGTTGCTAGTCTTGTCAGAGATTCACGGGTAAGGGACTGGTCGTGGTTAGGGAAGATATTAGCACCCCTAATGCACCTTATCTGAGGTAAGCTGCTTCGTGGACTTGATGTATTAAAGAAGTTTTTAAAATTTTGTTCTTTCATCGAATTTTAGAAATACGACTTACGTGTAAGTTCATAATTCTTTATCTGTGAGCAAATCAAAATATTAAATTCTTCTTTATTCTTGCAATTTTATCATACAAAAAAAAAAAAAAACCATTCATAAACAAAATACAAATCACACATTTCCTTTTCACTATACTTTTCTCTTTTTTTTTCTTTTCTTTTGTTTTTTTTTTTTTTTGTACATCCACATTACAAATTATATAAAAAAAATCAATACTAAACAAAAATTACATTACATAATTTAAAAATTACAAAATAGTCCTTAAAACTCCAGAAATTGCAGGGAAAGCCTTCTGCAGCAGCTAGAACAGTGGCGACGCATCTCCTCCATGCGCCACCACCACTGGCAGTGCATGGTTTCATGCGTCTTCGCTGATAATGCCCAAAAATGGGCGGATCTATCCTGCTATCTTCTTCCTTTCCCTTCTCTGCTGGCTGCGAGAGCCACATTACCTGCAAAAGGGGAAAAACACAATGCAAAGTTTCCAGTTTTTTCTTCTTTTTTCAAATCCACTCTCTTATGTCTTTTCTTTTTGGTTTTGTGTTCTTCCCTTCTTTAGGTGTTGGAAAGCTGCTGAGGAAGGAGTGTTGGAGGCTGGAGCTGCGGGTGCAGCCGTGCGTGGGGGAGGAGCTGAAGACGGCGCCTGTTTTGGTCACTGATGGGGAAGGAGACGCTGTTATTGGCCGGTTGGTTGGAGATCTGTGAGATGGCCACTAGAAGCAAACAGCTGGGATGGAGAGGGACGGCACTACTGCTGTTCAGCCGTCTTGGGGCCGAATGGAGGAGAGACCTGGCGATGGAATGAGAGAGTGAGGGGATTTTGTTTTGCCAAAGAGAAGGGGCGAGTGAAAGGGAGATAGGGGGCTATGGGTCTGAGAGAGGAGAGGGACGACGGGTGATGGTTGTCGATGAAGGGGAAGAAACAAAAATCCAAAAGGGGGGGCTGGGGGCCTGGCGGCTGGTTGAGGGAGGAGAAAAGGTCAAAAGTAGGGGGTTGGCGGCCGGTTAAGGAGAAGAAAAAAGTTAAGTTTTTTAGGGTTTTCCTTTTTTTGCGTTGCCTCTCCCAAATTGCAAAATTGCTCCCCCCTCTTTCCGTTTGAGTTTTGAACCCATATTTATAGGTGAAATTTTGTTCGAGCCTCAAAATTTATCCCTCAACTTTCTTTTTTTGTAAATTTTGATTTTTCTTGTTTTTATTTTTTTTTATTTTTGAAAACAAGCAATATCATCGTCGACTCAATGAGAAAAATCAAGGATTTTAAAAACAACGCGTGAAAAGTTGAACATGTTCCAAAGATTTTTTAAAATTTAAATTCTTTTTTTAGACGATGTTGAAAATGTTAAAAACAATGCAAATATATAAAAAATATTTTTTTTGGATTTTCTTTGTTTTCTCTATTTTTGGATTTTTCAAAAATTTTATGAAATAAGTGGGTCAAAAATTGGGTAACAACAATTTTAATGAGATAAATTCATAGACATCAAAGAACACAACTAATAGTGGTCGAAATGAGCCACAAGCACTATTTAAATATGATGGGTGGCTCACTTTTTGGTGTGTATACTACACGTGTCTTTCTTAGAAAGTATTACGTCCATTTAGGTCATGCCTAAATGGAGAATTTATATTCATGATGGGATATGATTATGTTTATTTCAGCAATGCCCAAACAAATATAATTCCCGAACATATATAATTTAGGTTCTTAGTCTAATAG
Source organism: Populus alba (assembly GCF_005239225.2). NCBI lineage: Eukaryota > Viridiplantae > Streptophyta > Magnoliopsida > Malpighiales > Salicaceae > Populus > Populus alba. The sequence continues at coordinate 3,875,618 of NC_133301.1, read as the reverse complement.
ATTTTTTGTCCATTTAGGTAAAGCCTAAACAAATAGGATTTGCCTCTAAACACTTATTGGGCCTCAATTTCTTCCTTGGAAAAAAAAAATATATCAATCACTATTGCTACCCAATTTTGACCCATGTTTTGATAAATTTTTAAAAAATAAAAAAAATAATAAAGGTTTACATGTGGTGATAACATAGAGCATCAAGGCTAAAATTAAGGAAGCAATATATATCAAGGAGATAATTACTATAATCATATATAATTACAATACAATATATAAATATCATAGATATATGATTTGATTTGTGCTGGTTCAGCCATGAAAAATAATCACTGCAATATTAAAATATCTCCTCCATTTAGCTAAACTAGAGAAAACTCTGCTTTGGCTTTTGAGAATTCTTGATTTCCCTCTTCAGCCAGCCATAGATCAACAGTCTTCTCTATGGCGCATGAACCCACTCGCCGCTAGTAGCGATGGCGCGTGAGAACTACGCGCCACCACTATTCCTGCATTGCCATAAGCCTTCCCAGCATTTTCCTGGATTTTTATAGGCTATTTTGTAATTTTAATTATTTGTGTGATGTGTTGTTTGTTTTATTTTAAATTTTTGTTATTTGTAATTACATATGGGTGTATGAGAAAAACATAATAAAAAGAAATATGTGTGTGTGTGTGTATTTTTTTTCATGTTATTGAACTATAAAATCAAAAAAAGATTAAAGAATTTAATGTTTTAATTTGCATATGATCAAGTATTTTAGGGACAAATAAAATCATGTTGTATTTCTTGTGAAAATGTAAGAACATGTTTTCATATTTGTGGGGTTTAATAACTAATTTATTAAAGCCTTAAGAATTTGACTAATATGTGGTTTGTTGATTTTAATTGCGATTAACTGTGATGTTTGTGTTTTTGACAAATAAAAATATAAAAATGTTTGTGTGTTGCATACGGGTAATACCCTAACATGTTTTGAATGTTCTTTTAATATTAAAAATATTGGAAGTTTTGAAAAAATATGTTTTCGCATTGATTTCTTAAACACAACAAAAATATTTTCTTGCATTTGTGGATTTTACAGTATGTTTGTAGAACTCCAAAGGGTATTGGCCAATATTCCAAAAAATACAAAAATCTTATTATAGGCGAAATTCATCTATTATTCATCGTTAATGTTTGGATAAAGAAATCCTAAAAGAATGAATATCCAAAATATTATTGGGAATAACTTATTATTCACTGTTAATATTTGGATAAAGAAACCTTAAGTAGTAAATATCCAAAATAATTTTCTAGGGATAACAAGTCATCACACATCCTTGAAAGAAGCCTTGATTATAATTAAGAACATTTCAATTTTTTACTCCACGGTTTACGAGCCGTGAGAGTATGAAATACTAAGGGAAAAATGAGTTGAAAATGGGTTGAATACTAAACAGTGTCTAGACTACATGATAGATTCAGACTTCTCCGTTGTTGCTACAATTTGGACTTAAAAATGACCTTTTTAAATCTTGGACTTCCATGAAAGTTTTAGGCCTATGTCTTAGCTTTTCATCCATATAGAGCAGACCTAAATCCAAGATCTACAATTTCAAATATGACCTAATGACCGAATAGTGTTCTAGTTTGGACTAAACCAGCATCTCTTTTCTAAATTTAGCCCTCTCTTTGTCTTTTAAATTTCAGTAGTTAAACTCATCAATCAATCCTTTGATTTATGTGATAGGCCTGCATTTAAGATGAACGGCCTGCATTTAAGATGAACATTTACCATAAATTAAAGGTATCTTATAGTATCATACTTGTTATTATAAAACATGCTTTCGTTAAGGAGTTATTGATACTTCAAGTGCAAAATGATGATATAAAACCTTGATAAAAATACACTTTTAAGTACTAATCAGTCTCTAACTAAACACCTAGATTAAAATAGCAACCACAGTCCATGCTAGCCAACAATCTTTGTTCCAATCACTTAAATGCACAATAGCCCTATATTAGCAATGAGTCCAATTTATACTCCCCATAAGAAGACCCAAAATCAACCCATTATCCATTCTTCTCACTAAAATAGTAACTCATTCCATTATAGTCTAGCCTCTTCAATCAGCTTTCATCTCTGGTCCAGAGCCTTCAACTTTCCACCTTTCCTACATTCCTTCACCCATAACCCTCTCTGCCACCATATCTCCATCTAGTGGAAGAATCAAACAAACACCCCCTCACCAATTGATTCCTTCACCACCAGTAGTAGTAGCGTTGTATCTGAATCAGCACAACATCCTCTCTCAAACTATCAACACTAGTAGCAGCCATGGATTCCCCTTTATAGTAGCATCCTCTCTCCCCCTTATTGATTGTTGAAATAACTAGATAAAAGAAAAAACCGAGAAACAAATTTGTGAATAAAGGGGAAAAAATGAAAATGAATTGCTTGTGAGATTTTCTTTGCTTGCAGACCACAATGACACTCATTGTCAACACATGACGAAAGAAAAGAAGAATTTGCTTTAGATCCACCTTGTTTCCCATCTCTCCAACAACGGCGACACGTGGTTACATATGTCATTAATGGCAATGGCGCGTGGATACACAAGCCACCACTATTCCTTTAGCCTCAGAATCTTCCAGCATTATTCTCAAGCTCCAACTTCTCCATATTATTTTTGACCTTTGAAAGGTCCATTTTGCATTTTGTTATAAAATTATTGTTAAAATTTTGATTTTTTAGTGTTTTGTAAACATGTTTAGTTTTTTAGTATTTTTATACGGAATTCAAAAAATATATATTTGCATGCATTTTGGATTTAATAATTGGTTTATTGAATCAATAAAAACTTGTCCAATATTTCAATAATCCCTAAAAAAATTTAATTCATGACAATTAATGGTCAATATTATAGTATAAATATTGGATCTACACTTCGACTGATATTTAAATATCAGGAGTTGACCAGAAAATTCTCAAAATTATTTTAGATATTCAACAAATTTAATTGAGAGTATTTTTTATCACAAGATACGAGTTGTGGAAAACCCTTTGTATTTTAGGATAGGTAAATCCTGTCATGACACCTATATAGATCCTTTCTATAAGAATTAATTTGGCCACAAGAGCCCAAAATAAATTCTAAACACAAGATTTATTCACGTGAATGAATCTTTATCTTGAGTCATAGACGGACTATCAATTAGGAACCCATCAAAACATTTAAATCACATTCAGACCACACAATGCATCTTACCTCAAGTAGGGTGTGCTAGGGGTGTAATACCTTCCCTATCAACAACTAGTCTCTTACCTTTGAAATTTTGGATAAGACTAGTACATTCAGGTTTCCTAACGACCTTAAACCAAACAACTAAGTGGCGACTTCTTGACCCCCCAACGTTGTACATCCACGTTTGACAACTGACATGGATAACATTGTATAAATATACAAAGCTAAACTAGTTGCCAAAGGTTATAGACAAAGATAACGGGTTGACTTTGATGAAACCATCTCACCAGTAGCTATATTAAAATCCATAAGGATTGTGCTTGCTATAGCCACATACCATGATTTTAATATTTAAAAAATAGATGTCAAAACTACATTTCAGAATATGAATCTTTACAAAGATGTGTAAATGACACAACCTGAAGGTTTTTAATCTAAAAAATTTACGAACAAAGTATGCAAGCTATAAAAAATTATTTATGGACTTAAGCAACTTCAAAGGGTTGGAAGATTCATTTTGATGAGATAATTAAACTGTTTGATTTTATAAAAAAAAAAAATTATAGATGAACCTTGTGTTTATAAAAATGTTAGTGGGAGTGGAGTCATTTTCAAAATATTATAAATAGATGACATATTATTAATATAAAATTATATTCATTTACTCTAGTAAGTAAAGAATTGAATGTCCAAGAATTTCTAATAAAGGATATGGAAGATACAACCTATATATTGGGAACAAAGATCTATAAAAATATTTCTACAAGGTTACTTGGATTATCCCAATCAACATACATAGACAAGATTTCAAAACAATTTAGCATGAAAGAATCCAATAGAGGATACTTATCTATTTTACAAGGAATATATCTCTCCAAATATATGTGTTCTGAGACAAAAATTAAAAGAGATAAAATGGAAAGGATTCCCTATGCTTCGGTTATAGGATCCATTATGTATGCGACGCTATGTATAAAACTAGATGTATTTTATGCTTTGAGTATAATGAGTAGATACCAATTTATTTCAAGTAAGAGTTACTAAAAGATAGTTAAAAATATTCTTAAAGCACTAAAAAAGAACTAAGAATGTCTTTTTGGTCTATAAAAAACATGAAATGAAACTTCATGGTTACTCAAATGCTAGTTTTTAATTAGATATTGATGATAGCAAATCTCAATCAGGATATATTTTTACTCTAAATATTGGTGATGTGAGTTAAAAGAGTTCTAAATAAAAGATCATAATAGATTTTTTCAATTGAAGTTAAATACATATCTACATCTAAAGTGATAAAAGATGTTGTTTAGATTAAAAAGTTCATAATTAAACTAGATGTAGTTCCTAGCATTGTTGATCCAATAGCTCTGTATTGTGATAACAATGGAGTCATTGTACAAAAAAAGAAACCAAGGTCTCATCAAAGATCCAAACATGCACTTAAATGATTCTATTTGATTACATAAATCATATATAGGAAATATATAAACATAGAGCAAGTACTAGCTAAAACAAATCTTGCAGATCCTCTCACTAAGGCACTTTGTCAACAGAAGCATGATCATAATATAGAGGGATATGGTATTGGAAACATGAGTGATTGCTTTTAGTGTGAGTGAGAGGTGTTTAGTGAATATATCTTATAGCGAATCAGTTGGTTATATATAGCACTAATTTTATTCATGTAAAACATATTTATTATTAATAAAGGCTTTATTTATTTTTAATCTTCATTATATTTGATTAATGAATCTAGAGTAAAGATAAAGTTCGTGGAAGAAAATATTTTTGCATATGAAATTATATAGTTGTTAAAATTATGAGATTCGTATTGAATCAAAGCATTGTTCTTAAACATTCACGGTCAGTATTCTATTAAGATTGAACATTAATTAGAGTTTTTGATACCAGAGCATATTATATTCCTTCCTTTATGTCAATGTTCTTGTCACACCCGGATATCGCGACGACCTATAAAAAAATAATCTTGATTGGAAAAAAAAAAAAACAGATATCTGGCATCTTGTTCTTTTAGGGGAAAATGTCTAGTTCAAGGAGTCGCCGCCTAGTATTATAGTCACTAGGAATCCTAACTGGTCAATAGAGATTCTATGGTATGAGACTGGTTACGACAAAGGTAAGATGTTATCACCCCTTAAGCGTGCTACCTAAGGCATGCTGCATTACTGGTTTTGTCTAAAATTGCTAAGAATTTATTTATTTTTTTCTTTTTTATTCTTCTTTTCATGTTCATGACTCTAGCATCAGTGAACAATTCCTATAAATATTTCCAGCTTTAGCGTTGGTAAATATCGAGCAAATCCAAAAAATATGATACTCCTGACTCTAGCGTTAGTGAATAATTTCGCAAAAAAATGAATTTGAAGAAGAAATTTTCTATGCCATTTTTTCCTTGTTTATCCTTTATTATTATTTTCCCTTTTTAGATGGAAATAAAAAAGGCATTGTACGACATATTTGCATTTAACAGTAATAGTCTATAGATTGAGCACATAGCTAAAAACAAAATACAAAGCGCAAAAAAAAAATCAAATTCAAGGGGCCCACAAATAAAACAACGAAGATCCCCAAATATTTTTGGAACTTTCTGATATCAAAAAGGGGCTTGTTAGGCTAAATATTAACTAGAGTGAGTATACAAATTATGGTGAAGACATAAGGGTATGTTTTCCCAAACACACCTTTAATAAACACACCCGACCCACTATTTTTTTTTCTTTTGGGGGGGCTGGGTTGGACCCAGCCACACTAGCCTGGTCACTAGCCCAAGCTAGTGACCTGGCTGGTCCAAAGAGTAAGTGTGCGTGAGCTATTCACACACGTTTGCTATAGCCCCTATGTAATTAAAATGCCAAAACAAGGAGAATGAAAGCTTACCTAGTTTGCAGAACCTTCGAATAAGAACCAAGCGGTGCAGGGCAACATTTTTTTTCTTTTGTATTCTTTGTTGCTCTCTTTAAATGAGAACGAAGCTTTCTTGATTTTCTTCTTTTCCACAGTACCTATGTAATTAAATTTTCTTTAGCTTTTGTTTGGCTCACCTAGGTCTCTCTCTCCCTCTTCTTTCTCTCGATCCCTTTTTCTGCATACACTGAAATTTGTATTTATAGTGCAAGAGTCTTATCGCTTGCAAGAAATAAAGTCTCAATAAAACTTATTCTTTTTTTTTGAAGTTTGAAATTGATTAAGAATCGAATTTGAAAGCATCTTAAAGATAAGGATTATCTTGAAGATAAGGATAGAATGGCAAAAGCACATTTTAGTCCTTAGTTTCTATGCAAGCTAACAAATTATACTTTTCATCGAAAAAAATCTTTGATCTTTTAATTTTACATTACCCCCATAAAAGTAAATCAAAAGCCAATGGGTCAAAATTGGGTTATAACAGTTCTATTGAAACTATATATTAATTAGAGTTGTTGATACCAAAGCATATTATATTTCTTTTTTATGTCAATGTTCTATTAAAACTGGATATTAATTAAATATGTTGAGAACAATGTATATTATATTCTTTCTTATATGAAAAAAAAAAAAAAAGTTGCACTCATAAACTAAGGTATGTAGGTCACATTAGTTCCAAGTCATTTGATAAGAACCCATATATTAGTTTCACAGACATATGTGATCTCTTATTTTATGTACATTAGATAATAGTAATAGTACAATACAAAAACACTTAAAAAAAAAAAAGCTAAAACTCAAAAATATAACAATCACTCTCTTTTAAAAAGGTTTAACAAATTTTTTCTCGTGGTTTGTGTGGATTATTGTTAGAGGTCAGACACTTGGACGACTTGTGATTTACAATAACTCAGCCTTGAAGCAATTATTCAAAGTACAATAAAAAAAAAAAAAAGAACATTTGATTTTTAAATAATCTTCGTAAAAACCCTAAACAACCCTAAATCTATATAATGAGATCCTGGAACTTCTAGAAAATTATAAATTTATCGTTTCCGATACATGTATGCATTTTAAAAAACCTAACAATACATACATTTACTCTCCTTGTTTTGCAGATTATTACATTATCTCCCTTCATCTCTACTTTCTATTATCTCTTTTTATCTCACATACACTTCTTTTCTTACATTTACTAACTTGAGCATTGGTTGATTTGCTATTTTATAAGGGACTTGTTTTTTTTTTTTTTAGATGAGCCACACGTTAGCTAGCTCCAGTTCAGTCACTCTCTAATCCATCATAAAACATTAAAAAAAAAAAAATTGTAAGTGAAATGGCGTTTTCTTTCTTGTTTCTTGAAGCGTCACCTTGTAATTGATTATTGTTTTTTTTTTTTAAATATTGTTTTATTGTGTACAAGTTACCAAAATTACCACCCAATTCCATGGGGCATACAAAGCTGGTGCTGTAAAAGTAAATAAAAAAATCTAGCAAAATCTATCTATCATAAAGTCACCGGGGTTTATCCAGAACCCTGAGAAAGATGCACGGGTAGTAAAAGTTTTACTCTTTTTTCTGTCATGCTAGCTAGCTAGCTATGGCTGTAAATTTTGGCCTCATTATATGATTGCGCTGTGAGTAAGATTGATTTGTACTTCAGCCACTGTATAAGCATTTCCTCATCCCAAAAGAGTGCTACGGAACTCTTAACAAACTTCGCAAGTACCGCCAGCCGAATAACAGATTGGCTATTTGACAAAAAAAACAAAAAAATACGGATAAATTCGTATATAAAATTAAAAAAAAATAAATGAATTAACATGGTAGCAAAAAATTGATGAAATAAAATAATGTATTTTTACTTGTAACGATTTAAAATAATGATATATATTAAATATTGTATTTTAAAATTGTAATAATTAAATAATTAATTGATGATGTGGTTGAGAAATATATTTTTAATTAATGTTACAGTTGAATATTTTATGAATTGTCACATCTTCTATTTGAATGGAGTTTGGTGGAAGCTGCTACCTTTTATTTAATTTGTACTCAAAAGTTTTTATCAAAGCTTGTCATGAAAGCTTTTTTTAATGCTGCGACTTGTTGTATCAACTAGCACATGTGTATAAACCATTTAATACTAGGTGGTCCAATTATAAAAATTTAAGAATTAAAGTATTTGTTTTTTTATAGTCTCAAGTTCGAGTTTTATAGTTGCTAATATTAATAACCACCAGAAGTTTATCTGGTTGTTAATTTCAGGATTCGTGAAGATTAATTGAGATATGTGTAAGCTAATTAGAACACCCCATATGAATTAAAAAAAAAAAAAAAATGCATAGGAAGTCAAGATATTTTAATGGAGCCACCTGTTCTATAAAATTTCTTGTGGTCTCCTTAAACACAATTCAAGAGAGAGGAAGGGGAGTTTTGAGTCTGTTTGTGTTCAAATTTCACTTTAACTTGTCGTGGGAAGCATGAAATTTATTAAATATATTTTTTTTTTAAGCGGCACAAGTATCTATCATGTTTGAGAAAAACGATATCAAGTAAAAATCATGTTTTTTAAATACAATAATATAAAAATCTATTACTTCACCCAAAAAAAATTAAAATGTTGTTATCTTGCAATTTTTTTTACATAACTATGCTAATTAAAAAAAAAATCCAAAAAACACCGGGAAGAACGGAATGCCCTGATCCTGAACTCTATCAAGGAATAGAGGTACCGTACTTTTTCTTTGTTTTAAGAGGGTATAGCGAGTGATCTCATCTCCAGAATAAAGATCGGTCTAAAACTAAATGATTGTGTAAGCTGGTTGTATTATATATGGGGTGGTGATTGATTGTAGGAATCTATTTTTTCAAGAAATATTGTGTTCATGTGTGCAAGGGAAAGGAAGGAACTGATGAGGCTGGTGGAGCACATTCTGGAAAGCAGAATTGATGCATCAGAAAATTGAGAAATTAGCAGTTAATAAGAAGAAAGGGAAAGAGAGACAATCTCTTCTGGTTTGAGTTTTGAAGTGCTCTCCTACCGTTTTTTCCAGTTTTGTAAGACTTCATGAAGTAAGATAACTATGATTTTCATCTTGAATGCTGCTAATGAGTTGACATGAAAATAACACTACTTGATTCAAACACGGCCATGAGCAATCACAATTTCAAACCATCTTATAAGTATTAAATTTTTAGCTTAATGTGAAAGAATCAGAATTCCCATTTTGTGGAAGATATGATACAATCATGTAAGATTACTCATGATTTTTTACTGGAATCAGGAACTATCCCCTGCACATTCAGTAACAATCAGAATGGCTCACTCTCTCATGCACTCAAAACCTGTTTTACCTGATGCAACGCAGTGGCAAATTTGAAAACAGGACACAATACAGACCATTCTTTCACCAAATCCACAAAAGATATTTCCATTGGAGATCAGATAATCAAACAGTACCAGTTTCCAGAGTCTTTATTGACCGGTGAAACTTTACAGTCATCTGATCCAAAATGTATTGTGGCCTGATATGGAAAAACAGGCCATATACATGGGCTGTGGATGAATACTTAGCAGCTCAATCTGGAAGGAAAGAGTAGTGATGTAGAGCTTTAGGTCTGCATATTAGCCCCTCAATGCTAGATCAAAGACTAATTTCATAGCCCAGCCAGAAAAAGAGCAAGATCAGGTTAACAATTATGAATTGGGAATGCTCGGTAGGATTTAGCTAGCAATCTGTCTTGTGAAGTGATATTTCTTTCCAAGAAAAAATAAGACTGCTAACAATTAAATGTAAACCACTCCAAATTTTAAGCATAATTAAATGTTTCCTCTTCCAAATTTCCGAGAACATATTTTCATAAGAAGTTATTGGCATCATCGAGTTAAAATGGAAAAACAAGGAATGAACAAGAATTGGAAAATTTATCTACACTCTGTTTCCAGAAGTTCAAAAATTTAAAGAATGTCGCATTGTATCAGTTGTCTGGAAATCTTGCCTTTCTGAAGTTTAATGCAAAGAAATTTAAATGAAATTATTTCTAGAAACTTGTTGCACATACAAATGGAAATTTTATTTCTCACCCTTTCCTTCTTTTCGAACTTAAAATAAAGTCGTCGTCGTCACTGTCATTGCTGATTTTCCTCTTGGCTTTAGGGTCTCCATTCTTTGATGACTGTTGCTGCTTTTGAGAGCTCTCAGGTTTACTAGTGGATGGTTTGGTAGATTTAATGGGAGTTCCAAATCGTTGCATTTTTTGCTTTCTCTGTTTCTTCTCATGTGCCTTTTTGGCTCTCTCCGGGGATAGTAAGCCATGTTCCATCATCCTGCAGACTGAATTTTGTCACGCCTCTCAAACGAATTACATCCGAATTTATTAGTTGGATATCTAACGCAAGATATCCAGCCGAGGTGGAAAGGAAGATCATTTTAGCATAATTGTGTTCTTTGTATGTGTAAGATGCTTTGCTACCCCACGTCTAGATTTTCTTTAAAGGTACTGACATCTTTTCTTGGTCGTGTTTTTCCTCAAAAAAACGAAGTCCAAGAAATCATCACAAAGGAAAGTAAAATACTCATGGAGTAAGACAGACAAAGTCGATACGAGAGAGGATGACATTACCAGAAGTCTAAGAAACTAACTATTCCCTTAACAGGAGTTACCACAAGGAAAGAAAGAAGGTTCAAATGCTTTACTCACCGTGTACAGTTGAAATATTGAAAGAAGCAGGCCTAGGTAATTCACCTTTTAGCATTTAGGTTACCAGTCTTTTTCGACATATTTCAGTTTATTTCCAGCAGACTTCCATTCAAAGAGGGGATTACAAGCTCATAGGTGCAGAACTTCCAGCGAGGTATTACAATCCAGTATAGCAATGTAGGCTTCTAATGCATCTAAACACTTTATTGCACACATTTATTAACTGTATTGACGTAGAAATGCTTTCTTTGAAGGACATCACCAGCCTTTAATTAGCTGGGAGTCTAAGTTATGAAGATTATTGTAGGAAATCAAAATACCTAGACACAGTACTCCTTTTATTGATTCGAGACCTTACACTAACAGTGCACACACATTTATTTGTTTAAAACCTAACCTGTAACTCAGCTCATCCACACAAGTATTTTTAAACCGCACAGGGAAATAGTGTTGTCTTAATCACTAGACAAACCTGAAACAAGACCAAGGCCCTATAGTTACAGAAGCTCTAACCAACCAATAACAAGTGCAACATTTACTAGGAAACCAATTTTAACGAGGATTACTAACAAGTACTCCAATGTCAAGTAGGAAACCAACTCTGCTAGGAGAATAAATCCTGAGGACACAAGGATCGATTTAATTCCAACAATAATGAACTTGCATTACAGCACGAGAGTGCATTTAATCAGGCTCCATTGCATACTAGGTTTGCTAAAGGATTCGAAGTAAAACCAGTCAGATTTGGATATAATATCCAGCCCCAACTCCAAGCCTAAAATGTTCCAAGTCTTCTGACATGTGTATTCCTATGGATGGCTAAGAGTTCAGAGCTTCTATATTGTACAATGGTAACAAAGAAAAAAGGGACACAGGGCCACAGAATTCCCGAGAACCAAACGTAAAAAAATTTAATCCTTGTAAAGGTTAATGTTATCATTAAAAGGGATTCCTATGTGCTAATATGCATGCCAACTAAATGTTGCGTAATCCCAACAAAGGCTATGAAACAAATTAACTGAACAACCAAGGTCGTATGAACACTTTAACCAAGGACAAGAACTGCTTACTTAAGGTGAATAGAGGAACCAGAACGAGGATGGTTAAAAATCCCAATGAAACTGAGCAATACAACAAAAGATCGCAATGAGCACCAGGGTCAAGCTCAGGCCTCACTCCAACTTCGGGCAAGCACAAAATTAGAACAGCAAAGGGATTTTAAGAAATTCATTTAGAATCAAGTGGTTGATGAGGAAACTCACCAAAATTCTGCCATTTCACTAGTTGGAATCTGTTTAGACAAAGACTCGTAGAATATCCTAAGTGGTTCTCTCTGTCGAAAGAAATCGGCAGCAAACATAAGAATTAAAGACACTTTCCACATAAAAATTATAATCAGATTATCCAAACCAACAGCTCAAAATTATAAAATTTCAAAGCCAAACCTCTTCAGGAGGATCATATCTCTGGCCTGGCAAGGAGTATACTTTCTTCTGTCTCACTCTAGTGGTAGTGGTTGTCGTCGTAGTTTTTGACGAACTCGGTGCTGATTTTGATTTTACCTTGGGATTCAAACAAAATAGTAAACAGAACAAAAGATGATCAAGAACCCAGGAAAAACTAATATCCCAAAAATTAACCAAATCACTGCAGATTAATAAAAAAAAAAAAAAACCAACACAGAAGACACCATATTCACATAAATCAATCCATTTCAGTTTCTACACAATCAACTAACCAGATCAAGCAATAAACCCATATCATTCAATTAACTGGAAACATCCTTAAGAACCTCAAAACGCACATTCCACATTCCATTACATAAAAAGTAAACCAACGAAAACCCAGATCCAAAAGCTCACCAAATTGTGAAACCAATAATAAAAATAGCCACTTTATGATAACAACATAGCAGAAATGAAAATCTCAATAAACACACAATAAAAGATTAAAATAAAAAAAAAATTCGAGAGATGGGGTAGCTTAATTACCTCAGTTTTAGTTACAACTGAGATAGATTTATCCTTTGAATCAACAACAGATTGTTGTTGTTGTTTGTTTGAGCTCACAATTTTCTTAGCTTTCATCGAAGATTCAATCTTTCCTTTGGAACCATCAAAATTACTACTGCTTGGCTTCACTTTCACCACGCTTTGCTTGCTTTCTGTTGCCATTTCTATCTATCTGTCAATTAATCACTACTTCTTCTTTATCCTTTTTTTGGTCTTTGATTTCGATCTTAACAATCAAGAACCTTTGAAACTCAGAATTACCATAAAAAAAATACAAATTAAAGACAAAATTAGGTAGATAAAGAAAAACGTGTGAAGTTTGCCGTTTATTGCCTTTTTATGAAACTGTTTTTTTTTTCTTTTTTTCTTTAAGGTTGTTCTGTAGATAAAATAAACCGAATTTATGCATTTGTCCCTGTTGATTATGACGTGGATGAGATTAAGGGATGCTTGTGAAGGTTAAAATAGTCATTTGGAAAAGTCGCCGGTTTTTTGGTAAGGTTATGGTACGGGTGATGTCATTGTAAGAGTGAACGGTAATTTGGAATGTTGTCAAAACGGTGTCATAATGGGAAGAAAGATGTGATCCGACGGTTACCAGATGGAGAGCTCACAGATTTATTGCAAGAGTGTTTGCTTTAGAGTTTTAATGATGTTAGAGGTAAGAATCTTTCTTACACTGATTTTCACGTCAGTACAGTTACAACACGTGCTTCCTTACTTTCAACCGTAGGTTCTAATTCTATTCAAGAATTACAAATTAAAAAAAGAAATTACAAATTCTTTTCAAGGTTTATTTATTTAATTTTTCTTCAAGGCATATGTGAATTGAGTTTTCATGCACTGTGATTCAATTTCTACCCAGCAAAATGAAATTTTGAAAATCATTAGCTTTATGAGCTAGCCGTCAAGAATAAATTAAAATCAATTAATATAAGAAAATGAGTTGAAAATATAATTATAGCTTTTTTATAACTAAAAACTCTAGCTCATACTCTTCAAATGCAAATGCTGCCAAGATTTTTCATATTGGATGATTTTTGGTCAGCATTTAAACCTATAAATTTATTTCTTTCTTTTTTTATCATGGCGTGTCTGCAAGCATTCATTGTTTTCGTGAGACCTGTAAAATATGCAAGAAAAAAGCATGTATTTTATTTTGTTTATTATTGTAGGTAAACAAAAAGCAAGTGTTTCTTTGCCACTGCTAACATGCATTCAACCATGATTATTCTGGAAAGCTGTAAGAGATGTCAAGGAACAAATTCACCAGCTTAAAATCGGATGCAAACAAGCTTCAACATGTCTTTTCTTCACCTTTTAATTAATTCTCCAAGCTTAGGTATTAATATGAGTGAAAACTGGCTGTAACTGTCCTTGATGATGTTGCTGGGACTACAAATTTGCGTCTGTGGAAAGAGATGGCAACACTGTTCCAATCAGAGGAGGGATAAGGCATGGAAGCAGCAAGGTATCGTGTGCAGAAATAGAGATTTTAGGATCCGGAAACTAGATGCTTTAATCACCTCAAGCCTAGAGTAATGAGCGGAAACAATCGCTGCCTATGGATGAATTCTGGATTGACTAAAAAAAAACTTGAGCAGGTCTTATTCCAATATATCTATTGTACCAAACTGAGTGAAGAATCATATGAAATACATCATGCTAGTGCGTTTGGCACCGTGTTTCGAAAATGTTCTTGAAAAATATTGAAAATTTTTTATTTTCTTTACTTCAAATTAATATTTTTTTTTATGTTTTTAGATCATTTTGATGTACTAATATCAAAAATAAAATAAAAATATTATTTTAATATATTTTAAAATAAAAAATACTTTGAAAAAAAATAACTACCATTCTTCTAAACACACTTTAAAATACCAAAGAAAATGTTGTTGTACGTTCTTCATTCAATTAAGCATGCATCTCTATGTACTTCTCCTCTCATATTGAAAGGAGTATATTCTTCAAATTTGGTATATCCTTCTCTAAGACAATTACAGCAATGGATTCCCAATCTAAAACCTCGAAAATTGGAGGCACAAAGTTGTTACATATTATAACTAAAATCATTATTAGATTTAGCGGTTTTACTGACAGAAATTTCTATCAGGATTTACAATCATAGTACATTGATGGGTATTTTACAAAAATAGTTCGTTGAAAAAACTCTCATCGGTAATTTTTGTTATACTGGTGAGTCCATCAAAAATAAATTTACCAATGAATTTACAAATAAATAAAGCATGCCAAAAAAAACTTATCTGCTTCATTCCATCGGTATTTCCCTCGGGAAGTTTGTCATATAACCGACGGAATACCGTATGCAATTCCGTTGGTGTTTTTATTTATCTGTTGGTAAATATAACATATTACTAACAAAATACCATCTATAATTCCGTCAAAAAGTTAACAATAGCAGTGGCATTTACAGTAATTCTTTTCCAACTCTCTGGAATATATTGATGGAAGTGGTCCATTAGTAACCCGGTCATTAATATATATATATATATATATGAATTGAAGTAGAAAAATAAAAATCAAGTATTTATTACAAATTTAAACATTTGTATGTTCAAATACAATAAATCTAAAACAAATGTGGCGCTGGAGGTGGAGAAAGTTGGTCACCACCGGGACCGTGGAGTCAATAAGGAGGAGCACATGGACTACCCATTTGTGATCTCATCTCCATTACTACTTGATAGAGTTTTTCATAATCCACAGTGAGTCATTTATATTTTTCATTAAGATTGGCCATCTGATCTTGTATTCGTTAGTCTAACATCACCTCGAACTTGGAAGTTTAAGTGCTCAGAATAAATTACAAGCATCCAACGGTCAAAACCCCATAGATCATCAGCAAGTTTTCCATCGGTGTTCATGTTTATATTTGCTAAATTTCTAATAATGAACACACTCATAGAATATAGCTTCTATGATTTGTGGGGCTATTTACTTCATGACCTCTTAGACAAATGCACAACTTACTTCTCTTCATGTGTTGAATGTAGTGTTGGAAGTAAAGCAGGCGTGGTATAAGATCAACACAACAATGTATGGTCAAGAACTCAAGAATAAAAAGAAGATTAAAAGGAAAGTATACTTTTATTAAGTGTTTCTCTCTAAGCTCTCTTAGTTATTCTTTCTCTTTTGTACTTATTAATAATGTTGAATTACAAGCCTTTTTTAGGCATAAAGTTCTAGATAATCAAGGAATTAAACTAATGTAAGGAAATTCTCATTTAAACATGAATTGTATTCTATCAACTAAACTAGTCAATCATTTCTGAATTTTTCATCATTCAAAATCTAGTTTGCTTTTAACACCCCTCCTTAAACTTGATTACTTCATAACTCCCAATACATCTCTCATTTTGATTAAAAAATAAATCACAATAAATATATTTACGATTTAGTCTTGTGTATTTATATATTTGACTTCAACTTTCTTGTTTGCATTGCAATCTCACAAGTAATGAAATCTTGTGTTAATATGCTTACTTCTATCATGAAATACTGGATTCTTTGTTAATGTAATGGCTGATGAGTTATTCATAATTATTTTAGTAGACTTCTCTTATGGCATTCATAATTCATTCAATAATCTCCTTAGCCGTATGAAATGAAAAATACATAATGTAGTAGCTATATATTCAGCTTTCTATGTTGACAAAGTAACTATAGATTGCTTCTTTGAACTCTTTATGAATGTTGTGTCTCTCATATAGAAAATAAAACTTGTAGTGCTTTTTCTATCTGTATCTATAGCTTAATCACTATCACTACAACCCACAAGTTCAAAGTTATTAGAAAAACCATAGAATAAGCCAAAATCAATAGTATCTTTGATATACCAAAGAATTTGCTTCAAAACTTTGAAGTGTGTCATAATAGGTGTCTTTATAAACCTACTCACAAGTTTTATTCTAAAAAGAATATCCGAACAAATGAATGTCAAATATCTCAAACTTATAAAAGAAACATATTTTCAACCTAAAGCACCTAGAAACCAATTTCTTTTCAAAATCAACCTGGAAAACAATTTCTTTGTGATCTCCTATCTGGGTTTTTTTATGCATTTTCAAGGTTTAAAAAAAAAAACATCCAAGTCAAACTCTTCTCATCAAATGGAACCATTTAAAACAAAAGGCTAATGTTTTGGTGGCCAAAATCGAAGAAATGATATTTTTCTTCTCTCTGGACCGAATTTCGACTATTTTCTCTCTTTCATCTCACCCACTGAGAGCAGAAAAATAATGAAAATGAAGTTTGGTATCAAAATAAAATTTTTTAAAAAATTTAGAAAATCGGTCACCTTATAGCAAAAACATACAAGGGACAAAAATGTACTTCACAAATAAATTTGAATGCACCACCCATATTACCCTTGTTTTGCACTTTAGTCCTCTATTTTTTAAACCCTCACCCACCAAAAAAAAAAATCAATTAGGCTCTAATTTGAGCTCAATTGTATTAAAATCAAGTTTGAAAATTTGCAAATATTACATTATTATAATTTACAATAAAATATGAAAGGATAAACAGTTGTGTATAATAAAAACATCACATTATTTAGCTTTATATATAATATAATATGGGAGATGTTTGAAATATTTTTTATGCATGAATATACCGATAAGGCCAAAACGGATGAATTAACCAATGCTTGTCCATAATTAATAATAATGTTATCTATAATGCACATGGTGATTACAAGTTACTTTCAAGTTTGAAGTATGATTTATCACTTAATCATGCAAAACTAATTGCTATTGCTACCGTCATTAACCATTTACATGTGACGAGTTAATTATAAATATCATTTCCTAGTTTATTTACATCTGTGTTTAGCTTTAATAGGGTTTATTATTATTATTATTATTATTATTATTATTATTATTATGCTGCCACTGAGGAATTTCATTTACTGATAGATAACAGGAAAATAAATATCCTTTCCTTTTTCATGTTTTAGACAGGCATTGCTAGAAATAAAAGTTTCAAAAGTGGAACACAGCACACTGAGGCGAAGACTCAGATTGTGATATCATCCGTAAATTTCAACAAGATCAGATACATGTTCAAGTGAGTGAATATGAAGAACCTTTTACAGCAAGGAAAAGGAGAGGCATATACAGCATAGTAACTTTATTTTGCCAAAATCTATCTACAGAAAAATACAAATGTAATAACTATGTAAGATCAGAATTCATCTATTTCCACCTGTCCATGTAACCTGTTCTGTGTTTTCACTTCCCCACAAGGGGGTTCTTTCAGGCCGCCTCCATTGAAATGAACATCTATATCAGCAATTATTTTTTTTTGGTTATCTTGGGTGCACTTGGAAAACTCTGTTGTACCAGACAGAGTGGAGAATCATATGAAATATATCGTATTTCACAGGTCTAGCATGCCAAAGAAAATGCTGTTGTACCTTTTTGACCCTCATCTGCATCTCACGATATTTGTTCTCCGGTATTGAAAGGAGTATATTCTTCAAGTTCGGAATGTCCTTCTCCAGAACAAAAACAGCAAAGGATTCCCAGTTCAAAACCTCAAAAAATGGAGGCACGAAATTGTCAGATATGATCACGGGAACACATTCATAGAAAATGGACTCTACAACTCGTGGACTATTGACTTCGAAACCTTTTGCACAGATGCAGTACTTGCTGCTCTTCATGTACTGTGGGTAGTTCATTTTGCCTCGGCCCTTGACCTTAGGCAATTTACCAAATACTTTTATATCAGGATCTTTATTTCCCCAGTGCTGTAACAGAATTGGCCGTAGATAGCCATGCATGCTACCTGCAAAGAAAGCCAAGATTGATCTCTTGGAAGCAGGTTTGCCTCCAAGATCTCTTAGAAGGTTCTGAGGTGTTCTCACGGTCGTCTCTGGCAGAGCTGCATCTTTGCCAAAAACAAAACCACCTTTAGCATCAGAATTGCAGAGGGCCCTAATGCAATTGGCCATATGTTGTCTTGTTTCAGATGGCGCCTGAGAAAAACATGGTTATTAGGCAACAGAATTGATGTAATTAGGATGTCCTAAAAACTGAAAATCATTCCAGTTGACTGCGTGCGGATATTCAACTTACACATCCAGCCTTTAGGACAAAAATACACTTCAATATCGTAAACTCAAGAAGTAATAGGAAAAAAGTCCAAGAAAAAAAATTGTACTGGTCATCACCCAATAATCTTATGTGAACCATGACATGCAACAAATAGTTTTCATACAAGAAAATACTTTAAGAAACCAAAAAAGATTACTAGATATTACATAAAAGGAGATGGCATTACTTTAAATGCTGCATGACTCGAAAAGCTTCAAGATTCATTCAAATGGAAAATTGTAAATCTAAAGGAAGCTTGAAGAGCCTACCCAGTCATGACAAGCAACAAGAAAGTGATCAGCACCTCGAGTTCTGTTCCAAAAAGGATATTTTGCCGAGATCATATCCAAGTAGTTCTTCAAATATTGTATGAGGTTCTTATGACTGTGTGAATTAGGAACATACAAAGTTACCTCCAAGTTTCGAGAACTGAAAGGTAAGTAAAACAGGTGGGATTTTTTGGGGTCTTTTGTAACAAATTTTTTGTTAGCCTCTAGCAGTTTCATGAACCATCCCTCAGAAGCATATATACCCTTGAGCGGGGGCTGATGTAATATAGGCCTTTCTCCTTCCTTGTAGATATATACTTTCAGGATGTCCTCCATTAATTCATAGCTCCTGCAATAAACGTTGCAAAATTTTACTATCTAATCTCTCTTCGCTTGAATGTTTTTGCTTGAGCTACTCTAATTGCTATGTTCATGGGCAAACTGCTAGAATGAAAAGTGTGTATCTTTAAGAATAGAACAAATTATGTGTGCATGCGCACTTAAAGCAGAAGGGAGGCTTTCAATTTTAATGAGCTTACTTTTTGAACATGGAGATATTCCGATAAAGAGGAGCATAAAGCATGGAATCACTCTCCACAAGAGGTGCCTTCTGAATCTGTGATTTTGCATTTAGCAGCTCTTGGTCTACTGCTGAAGGCCATCGTGGTCTCTACAAACAAATTGGCAGCAAGAAGAGAAAAGTTAATGTAACTATCTCAAAAAATTTAATCCCTTACATAATTCAGAGCAGAGTTTTATACATACTCTTGAAATAGGAGAAGACCAACTTTGAAGCTGCAAATTGTTCATCTCAGATATTGAAATCACTGCTGGGGAAGGCGTATGAGATTCTTTCTTCACCTCATGAACAGAAGTGACAGAAGTATTATTCTGCAATGAAGTAGAATTATTCAACTGTTCCCCTGCTTTCCCATCATTTTCTAAACCATGTGATGCATCTTTATCCATCTTAGATGTATTCGACTCAACAGGAACAACAGGAGCCAAAGTTCTAGGCTCTGCATTCCTTGGGATTGCTATATTAGATGGGGAATCCACTGGTGGTAATGCTGGGGCAATGGGTGTAATTCCAGCTTGTGAGGTTCCTATATTTTCTGATGTGGAAGTGATGTTTTCTCGAGAAAGGCTTCTGTCAGTTTCTATTGAAGCAGATCCATTACCAGAACGGTTGAGTTCCAGTGTGGAATTCTCATTTTGATCTAGCAACTGCTCAGGTGAAGATTCCCTACCATGGTTGTCTATTCCCAAGGACTTGTTCAAGCCTTTGATTCCTTCTGATCCAACATCATTATTTACATAGAATGTGGAATTTGTATTTGTATCTACGAACTCATCCAGTGAAGACTCCTCTCCCCGGCTGTCCACCAGAGAAGATTCATTCATACCTCCGCTTCCTTCTGATACAACACCATTATTTACATTTGCTGGGGTTTCAGTTCCATGATTATCACCAGTCTCTTGACCACCAGCAGTGTAGTTCAAACCATTTGATTGAGTCACATTGCTAAGCATTTCATGTGTTGACGAGGCACCATGAGGTAACAAGCTACTATTTCCTGCTCTTTGATCCTTTTGAGCAGAAGGCAAGGATGATATAATGTTTCCATATGGCAATTCAAAATGTTGGAATGTTAACACCACAGCTACTATCACACCTATAAACCATAGCAATTTCCCAATTTCTATTGTACAGGGATATCGAAATTCTTGGCCCATCAGAAAACAACTTGATTAAACACGCTAGCTGACTTTCAATACTCAATATCATCCCTGCACATCGTTTCCAATCCTTCACTTAAATAAAGATGAAGTACATTTCATAAACATAGATGAACTTAATACCCAAAGCACTAACTCTTTAAATACAACCAGTAATCAAATCTATTGTAGAAAACGTGATTGAAATGCAGCTGCATTGTTAACAGAAATTGAAGAAAGTTCAACTATGTTATTGTACAATGAAAAAAGCAGATCAATTGGAATAAATTCTTCGATCTATACACTGAAGCAGCAAGCAGTTCACAGTACAGGTTTATCAACATTGAGCGGAGACTCAAAAATTAAAACATTAATGAAAAATAAAAATAAAAACTGTATAGTCTTACATTCAACGCAATGAATGTTCTTGAGAAACAACAGAATTAAAAAGATTTAAGGCATTTTACAGAAGACAAAGGCTGTAGAGACAAACAAAACAAGAAGTTATAAAATATAGAAAAAGAAGGAATTCCCACTTGCAGGTAAAAAAGAAGAAAAAACAAAATCCTTCAATAAAGAAACAGAGATAAAATCGTACACTAATGATTAGCTGTTTACTTACTTTCCAAACAAGTATGAACCAACACTCTAATTTCACACAGATCCCACTAAAGAAAGAAGAATTCCCGAATGAAACATCATAATTGCCAAAATCAACATGCAATATACTAAAAAGAAATCAATTTAATCGCCAATCACGACCACACAAATCTCTTTCTTTGCCAACAAGAAGCAACCGTCACCATATTCACACAAACCCCACATAAAAATTTCTACCATAATAGCCAAAAGAAACAAATCAAAGTCCCAGAAGATTACCAGAGACAGGGGCAGAGGTGTGGTTGCTTTTTTCAGTAATACACGCTAGCTCTCTACATAAAAAGGGAAAGAAAACGCAGTAAAGGAAAGGAGGAGTGCCCTTTTGTCGAAGGGTCACTAGCGCCAGTTGTTAAAACAACGAACCAGATCCCAAGTTCTTATAGTCCTTTTAATTAATATTTTTTTCGTGTTTAGCCACCAAACAGTAATAATTAAGGTTAGATTAGTGAAACTTAACGACCGCTAATTAAAATAAGATTAGAATAGAAAGTGAGAGTGAAGTTCTTTCATTTGCGTGTTAACTCACCCTGCTTCTTCGTGGGCGTTTGGTAATGAGGTTGCGTCTGCGTTTTAAACAAAACGCAGATGCAACCCGTTTGGTAAATATAAAAAGCAACTTATTATTCATGGGTCCCACACTGTTTTTGCGTTCAAAACGCTGGGTAAAGAAAAGCAGACGAATCCTGCTTCTTGCGCACTTCATGCAAATTAGCATGAATAGTGGATAGTCATGCTCCACTGTTCATGCTAATTAATTAGCATGAACAGTGGAGCATGACTATCCACTGTTCATGCTAATTAATCCGTTCTCCTATTTGTTCAGAAAAGAAAACGAAAGACCACTTTGTAAATATTTTTTATTATGGTTAAAAGGAACAGTGTAGCATGCTACACTGTTCCGGTCCGACCAGTTTCGGCCAGACCGGTCCCAAGATCAAAATATATTGAACTATGTCCGACTCGGTAAAATAAAAAATAAAAAATATGTTTTATTTTTTAATTGTGTTTTATTCAAAAAACTAGTGTTTAACATTATTCAATGATACTATATAAATTAGACAAAGATCGCTTGATGACGTAACATTTGCAGAATTTAATTGTAATTTCAATTTTTTTCCTGATTATATTTTACCTGATATTGTTACGTGCTTAAAAAAAAAAAAAAACTATAGTCCTTGTCAAATGTATTTCATACATAGTGGAATTGTAGATAGTTTAATGGAATAATAAAAAATATTTTATATAAAATATTATTTATTTCATAATGTAATAACAATATTTAAATCTATAATATTTAAATTAAAAACCATCAATATTAATAATATTTTTTTAAAATTATTTTATAACCTCAATTTCAAAAGCATTATTAACCAAACACATTAAATTATTTTTTGCTCAACCTCAATTTTAACCACAGTTTTAACCAAACACCTATTTTTTCAAACCAACCTCAATTAAAAGTACTTTTTATAAAACAACTTTTTTCAAACCACAACCACAACAGCTACCGCAATACCAAACACACCCCGTCTTCCTCAACTGCTTTAGAATAGTCGCATCTTTGCCAGAACGAAAGATTCATTTGTTATTTCAGCTTTTGCAGTACTCCACGAGCGTTTCGGCACGCTACAAGTTTACGTGTGTGGGGACGTTTCAGCAAATCAGTGGATTATGTCAGAATTTTTGTTTTTTTAGGATGGGACGTTTCAATAGCCATCAAGGCTTTGTTTTCTTTTTCTTTTTTTTCTTTTATAAAGGTGTAGTTGTGTTTTTTTAAAAAGACTATACTGTAATAATATTTTTTTTAATTTTTAAAATTTATTTTTAATATTAGTATGTTAAAATAATTAAAAATTCAATAAAAATAAAAATTATCAAGAAATTGTGAACACGTCCAAAATGATCTAAATTAAAGATTTTTTTTCAGTTTTCAAAAAACTTGCTTGCATGTTATTTGCTTCTCTTTTTTTTTTGGTTTCATTATTAAGTTTAAACAAACTAGGATTGAGTTCTTAAAAAATATATCTCCTTCACAAAAAAAAAAAAATCTTTAAATGTTTGTTTGAAAATGTGGTTGTGATTGTTTTTTAAAGTACTTTTCTTATTGAAATGTATTAAAATAATTTTTTTTATTTTTTTAAAATTAGTGCCTCAAAACAATTTAAAATATACAAAAAAAATTAATTTTTAACAAAAACTAAATTGAATTTTTATGAAACGCAGTTTACATCGCGTTCTCAAACAATGCCTTTTTAATTTTACATCAGGAGAGTGGATGAGATTTTTAAATCCCAATTTTTATTTGTAATTTATTGCTTTTTTTTTAATTTCTCTAACTTTTTAAGGGATTGTTATAGACATATTCCTTCATAAGTGAATTTTTATAACACATCCACAAAATAAACACTATCCATCATTGAAAAATTGTAACTTATAGTGACCACCTAAAAAACAATGTTTTTATTATTTTTTAGATATTGATAAAAATAATAGATTCCTTGCTCAATGATAAGAGATATCTACCAACTAGCATGTACATGCTTAAATTTTATATTTAAATAATTTTAAATACGCATCACCCATATTAATTTGATGTATTGAGATTCAAATATTAAAAGTCCAAGAATAGAGCAAACCACTAGACTAATCGCTTAGAGTTAAAAAGAAAAATGAAGTTAAGAAGATTGTGTTGTAATTAAGAAAATGGACTCTTATTTTTTTATTACTTATAAGAAATAATTTCTAACAAAAAAAAAAAAACAGATATTCGAAAAAAGTGATAGCGTTTATTGATCCTTCCATTTTCAATAAAATAATCCAAATATTTAAGTTTTGAGTTCCATTTATTGCATTTAAAAGCTACTTTTTTTGCTATTTAAAAAAAAAAAGTGATCAAGAGATTTTTTAACTAGCTTTTTTACAATGAAACTAAGTTCATATTTTCAGTCCAATTAAAATTATATATGTCAAGATCATAAAATTTATGAGAGTTTTACTTATAAGAACATGACATCAAATTTAAAATTTGGTAGGTAATAAGAAAACATAGCATACCAACCCTTGAAGTCTCTTGTTCTTGCATCAAAAGAGCCTATGTGTTACAGGGTTAAATTAGTCATGGGAATGCTGACAAAAATAGTGTTGGGATGACACAACGAGACAATGTCAAAATCAGAGCACTGATGAGATCGACAGCATCAACAAAATTGACATGAATGGCAGCATGCATTGACAGTGGCAGTGTGGATGAGAGTTGACAGATTTGACAATAGTGTATGTCTAGCGATTCAACAGCATTGGTGTATTGGC
Source organism: Populus alba (assembly GCF_005239225.2). Classification (NCBI taxonomy): domain Eukaryota; kingdom Viridiplantae; phylum Streptophyta; class Magnoliopsida; order Malpighiales; family Salicaceae; genus Populus; species Populus alba. The sequence goes on along the minus strand of NC_133301.1, from coordinate 3,850,682 downwards.
GCAATGGGCTAATAAGACTAGAAGCTTCAAAGATGAACAGTCCAAAGCATGCAAACACCTATTATGGCAACATGGGAGTTGGCAGAAAGGACAGCTGACTTGTTGGGTGGCAAGCCATGGAAGAAGCAGCAATTAGGGGCAGTTATCAGCAGGCAAAACTAACCAAACATGGTACGTGTCTTGGGGGGTTGTTTTGTTGTAATCTTCCATGTTATTTCCCTTGTAAATATGTTGTATATATGGGTGTATCATGCAATGTTCTGTGCAGGATGCTAGAGTAGAACATTTATGCATAGCACACACACAAACGGATTTGTGTATAACCTTTGTTGACGAGGCTAATAAAGGCTGGAATTGATTATTATAATAAGCGTGCTTGGTTATGTTCATATTCATTTGTGTGTTCCGTTTGTTTACAATGCTAAAAAAGTGTGAGTAATCTCTTGTGTTTGTGGAATAAACTAGTTGTTAATAAACATGAGTGAATCAATGAGTAAAAAAACCGAATCTAATGAGACTAGATTGTCATATGAGACAAAAAATTTCAACAAGAAATTAACTCATGACACTATGAGATGTCCTTTATCTCACTTTCCCTTTCTTAATGCATTGCCTGCCTAAAAATGTGTGGTTGTGTTTTTATAGTTGATTATTTGCTTTTTATAATAAACTTTTTAAGGATTGATGGTTTTATAATTAAATAGTTTTTTGTATACTTGTTGTTTCATCAATTATTACATGAGTGTTTACACTGCGGTTGGACATGTATTTCTTTTTTGAATTGTTTTAAATTATTTTTTATTTATTTTTGAATTGTTTTAATATTTTAATATTAAAAATTATTTTAAAACATTTCTAATAAAAAAAATATTTAAAAAAAAAAAATTATTCTAAACACCCCCCCTTACGTGAATGATCATCATTGAATAACTGTAATTTCTAGAAACTGTCTAAAAACTAATGCTCGGTCAACTGAAAAAAGATAATGAAGTAAGAAATAATAATAATAATAATAATAATAATAAAGTGTTTAATAGTTAAGGAAATAGACGTTTTTTTTTACTTTTAGGATTTATGAATCGTTGATTACATAGCAATATAAAAAGATTTTTCTAAACGTCTCTTTGGGATTCCTGCATAAATGAAAATTATACTTAAAATTATTTTTTTATATATTTTTATATTATTTTGATGTTTTAATATCAAAAATAAATTAAAATATTTTAATATATTTTTAAATAATTTTTTTTTTAAATAACTACTAACACAATTCTTATCATTCCTCTTTTAATTCTGACAAGATTGATGTTATCATGGAGAGACTAAAGAGACAGAACAGTTTTATTGAGATATAAAATAAAATATTGGTCTGAAAGCAATAATTATAAATCTAAACAAAAGCAAAATATTCTACTTCATCCTTTATGGTTTTAATTAAGAGAAAACCCTTATGACAAGAACTACCTTAATTGTTTAATTTTAGGAGAATAATGACTTTTATATAAAAATAAAACCCCACGAAGAGTGCTCTTAAATTAAATTGAGATTCGGGACCAACAACGCATTAAAGTATTAAACAGATTAATTTTTATTCATAAATAACCCAATAGCGTTGACTTGAATATTTCAACGCTGAGGGAAGGGCGAAACGAAGAGCATCATCAATAAAAAGAATAGGGCCACGAGATACCAAAAAAAATGTGGACAAATCCCAGAAGGGCAGTCATAAGGGTGTTCAAGACACGGGCAGCCCTTGCAAATGGCCTTGCCCGCCACGCTGATGGGAAGTTGCTGCCACAAAAGCAAAATATTCTAACTTCTCCAGAGAGTGAACCCAAACGGACGTGACGCCGCAGAAGTCGCAAGAGAGGTTTTTTTTTAAATAAAAATCTAATAATACGGTTACTAGTAATTAGCAATGAAAAACCTACTCAAAACCAATTAGTTTTTTTTTAAAAAAACAATCTCAATTTTTATAATTTATAAAATTAAAAAAAAATGATTCTGATTAATTCAAGTCAACCAATATAACTTGGGGATCAGAACTTGCTATGAGTTGATACCCGGGTTTGGCGTTACAAGCATGTAATAGATAACTTTTAAAACTCGTGATATAGGGCATTAGAATAGAAATACCATACATGGAAAAAAAAAAATCAATCCTCAATAAATCAAATATTGAATGATGAAATTAGAGAAAAAAATCAATTACACAAAAAAATCTAAAATTAAAAATAAAATAAAAGAATTAGGATGAAAATCAAAATAAAAATAAATTAAAGGTTGAGAACAATTATTTGATTGGAGGATTAAATTGAAAATAGAAAAAATTAACAAAATGACCACAAAAAATAGAACGAGCGCCAAATTATAGCCTTGAAAGAGTTGAATAAGCCGGTTTTATTTTAATGAGATGAAAAAAAAAATATGACAATGATGATAAATGGGTATTTTTAAAGAAAAATAATAATGATAATCTCAAAAAAAAAATCTTGGGAAGCATGTAAATGAAACAAAAAAGAGAGGACAAAAAGCAACTAAAGCAAATCCAAGGCTTCGTGATAAATAAGCAAACAACATAATAAGAGGTAAGCAAACTTGGGTTAACCTTCAAAATATACGACCCTAGTGATAAGATTGGAATAACCATATATATTACATATTTAAAACTTATCCCGACTCAATAGTTTGACCTGTAACCCAGGTGATTTGAGGTCTAAACCAAGTTAAGTTTCAATAAAAATTGAGGGAGGATTAACATGATATCATTTGGGGGAAAAATTAGGTTGACTTGCAACTCAATTATCCTTAAACAAACCTACTAAAACCCCTTTGATATATATTTTTTAATGAAAATAAAAAACTTTCACAAAAAATTTAAGAAAAAAAATCAGAAATCAAAACAATATGATAGAATGGGTAAGAAAATGTGCCAAATTGAAATTAAAGGACTAAATTAAAAACAAATAAAACTTCTATAAAAATATTCAAAAAGAAAAATTAAAAATCAAAAAAATAAGAATTGAAATTAAAAAGACAAGTAAAAAGGGATTGCAATTTTTTAGTAAAAGAGAAAAAAAAAAACGAAAAAAAAAAAACAACTGGCAACAAACCACCACACTTATGACCACACACACCATACCTAATGGAAAAAGATGTGGTGGCGCATTCAATAAGACAATACTGTTCAGTCACCAGGAGGCATTGTACCCATCACCTAAAGGGTGTGGTGCCTCACACTTACTAACTCGTAGTAAGCATACCTCATCAACTTTTTTGAATAAAAAAAAATATTTTGATGAAAAGTAAAAATATTATTCTATTATGGTAGCAAATAGAAAAATACAAGGTGGCATGCCAACTTTTTTGAATAAAAAAATACTTTGATTTTTTTTCTCATATTATCAAAGAAATATTTTTTAATAATTATTTTATTCATTTTACATGAGTTGATAAATAAGATAAGAGTTAAGTGGATATAAATAGATATACTAGTTAACAAAATTAAAGTTATGTTTCCTATAATATCATATTTCTATTGTCATAATTTTGTACATATTTAAGATTTGACATATATGGACTTCATTAAAAAAATGTATTTAGGAAATAAATTGAAGTTATTGTAAAATATGAGTACAAAAAAAATTCAACTAATGACTTATTCTAAGAAAACAAAAATCAAATGCAAGGATAAAGTAAAAATTTTTAAGAAATTCAGGTAACAAATTTACATATATAAAACATTTCATACTATAAATAGCCAACACATATCATCATTTAACATTATTGGTGACAATAAAACATTTCATACTATAATTCTAAAGATTTTTCTATAGAACGAGTATAATTTTTATTTAATAATTGAATCAAGCTAAAATTTTGATAATAAATTTTAGAAACATTGTTTTTATGATTTTTTTAGGATATTTTAATAGTATATAAGTTGCGTAGATAATATATTTTTAGATAGAATTATGTTTTTTCATGCTTGCTATTTTTTTATATTGTTTTCGCCAAGGGTGGAAGACTTGAAATAAAAGGAGAAGATGATATGCGTGCACCATAAAATAAGGGCACCATAAAATTTCCCTACCCCTCCTTTGCCCTGGTGTAGCTTTGTTGGGCCTTTGTTCCCTCTATTTAACCAAACAAGAAAAGGAAACTTGCCATTCAAAATCAAAACCTTCAATAACGAAAATGAGGCCGTGTTGTTTTCTTTACCCGTCCACTGGACTTGTCTTCAAACCCCAATTAAGATCCACCACCACACCTCCTCATCTAACCTAAAAGCAAAACAAATAATTCTTAAACCCAAAACCCCAAAACTCTGCATCATCCTCTACCATCTTCCAAGTTCTTATCAAATCCTGTTTCTAATTTATATTCGCTGTAACAAAGTTTCAGTCTTTTCTATATAAGGTTCTGTCATAAAAAAGGGAACTTTGTAGGGGTGCTTGTGGGAGTGAATTAAATCATGGAGACTGACAGAGACGATGGTCGTTCTCCAAGCCAATTAAGACCTCTCTCTTGCGCTCGCAATGTACTTCACCGTGCTCATGGCTCTGCCAGTTGGTCTCAAGGTACCTCCTTTTTCTAAACTATCTTTTGGGTATTGTTTTCTTATATTTTTCCTGTTCTTGTTCAACCTTTTTTTAGGTTATCTTTATATTTTTATCCAATCTGGAAAAATGGGTTGTTGGCATTTTTATTTATTTATTTTGCTTTCGGGGTGGAGAATTGCTCAGTGGGTGTTGAATATACTTGTTGATTTTATTTAGGGGATACAAAGGTTTTAGCTGCTGTTTATGGACCTAAAGCTGGCACAAAGAAGAATGAGAACCCTGAGAAGGCTTGTATTGAAGTTATTTGGAAGCCGAAGACAGGACAAATTGGTTAGTTTTTTTTTTTTTTTTTTGTATTTTTTTTTTCTTTTTTGGGGTTCAGTTTTGTCATTGGACATTGAATGTTGTATATTGGCATGTTCATGGGTTTTGTTTTGAACAACAAAAATTACAAATTAATTCATTTGCATAGCTTGCGAGATATCAAATTTAAGACCTAGTAGTAATCTCTTTGAAAACTAAAAATCCCGACCTTTTGATATATTCTGAGCACAAACACGAGTTAGTTTGACAAGGAATACTTTTCATATTTAGCTTGGAAGAAAACCGGTGATTGTAGCATCTTATACTATTTGATGCACAGTGAATTCATTTCAACTTTGAAGCATTGTTGCTTTAACTTTTTTGCATGATGAAGCATTTCAGTTGCTACTTGCTTTGCTATGTCATTCAAGTTTAATTGTTGCTGTTTCAATTGGATTTAGTTAAACTGTGGCTCATTTGTTTGCTTATTTATTTATTTATTAAAATACTTCTGCCTATTACTACCAATTGTATAGGAAAACTGGAAAAGGAATTTGAAATGATATTGAAGAGGACTTTGCAAAGTATCTGCATTTTGACTCTCAACCCAAACACCACAACATCAATTATCGTTCAGGTCAGTGGGCTGGTGCATGGGTTGAAAATTTTATGTTTGGCAGGAGTTTAATGATTATGTTCCAAAAATTGTTGCCCACCCCTCATTGTCACCTTTCAAGTTATTACTCTTTATTTCTTATATTTGTTTCGAGTGATCTTTATGTTGTTGATGCTGCATCTTTATACGATATTAAAAAATAAAGCATTTGATAAATAAAGATAAGATGCATACATCTATTTCATGTAGCACACTTCTACATTTCATACCTAGCTAATAATTTTGTATGAATGTGTGCTTGCTTGCAATGCATTGCATGTGTCTCCTGATATTATACAGATCAGTTTCATACATCACAATAATGGAGTCATCTCTCTTTTGCAGGTTGTTAATGATGATGGTGCTGTATCCTATTTATTTGTGCTTTCTATTTGTAGGACTAGAACTGCATCCCAGCTAATTTTCCATTTCATCCTCATTTTATCTTGAATTCTTTTTATGGGATGAGCAATCTCTCGCTTTATTCATGTGAATTCATGATCCTTGTTCTATTTTTCTTTCTCTTGCTGAGCTCTCTGCCAAGAGACAACATGACTTCTTACATTTTCTTTTTTACGTTTCTTTATTAAATGATCATGTGAAAAAGAAAAAGGTTCTAGCTATAATGCTTCTACTATTATACCTTCTATTGGCATGTGAAATTAGTTTATTTTACAGTGTCCTTTCTGTGGTTGGTTCATATGGCTTATAAATCCAATTTATTAACTACTGTGGGTTTTTTCTCTCCACGAAGACACACTCAGATGATGATATCATTCCTTTTTGGGATGTAGAAAAATAACTTGCAGATTCTTTAACAGATATGCAATATGCATTTGTTGGATTTAAGCAGGATGCTCTCTGTATCCTTATATTTGGTTTGAAAAATTGATATGATGCTATTTTCTTGACTGCAATCTGTGTAGCTTCTAGTCTGTGCTATAAATGCAGCATGTGCTGCCCTCGTAGATGCTGGAATTCCTATGAAACATCTTGCAGGTAATTGAAAAGTGTTTGTCATCTTCTTATGGTTTATGTTAATTTGATGTTTGGGTGACTGATGCCATACTGCCTTCCGCAGTTGCAATATGTTGTTGTTTGGCTGAAGGTGGATATGTTATATTGGATCCTACCAAGCTGGAAGAGCAGGTTAGTATAATAAATTTATTTATTATCTTAATTTTCCATCGTAAATGCAGTTATACCGGGATGTTTTAATGCTAAATTGTGTAATTCAAGGCTCATCCATCCAGGATGGAAAAGTCTTGGAATAAAGGGAGGAAAAAGCAAAGAGAAAACCGTATTTCTTCATAAGTGTCTATACAAGCCCTTGATTTATATTTCAGTTTAGGTTTCAAACTTTTAAGTAAAATACTTGGTGCAGACTACCTATGTGGACTGCAGAACTCTACTCATGGTGGAGATACAATTACTCTGCTTTATTTTTATTCTCAAATTCCCCTTGCTTATGCACTTTGTGCTTCATTTTTATTCCTAAATTCCCCTTGCTTATGCTTTTTCTGTATTTTTGTAGAAAATGAGGGGATTCGCATATTTAGTCTTCCCAAACTCTGTTGTCTCTGTTTTACCAGAAGGATTATCCCACGTAGAAGGTGAACCCATGGAACATGGAATCATCACCTCTGTTACCCATGGTGTAATGTCAGGTACACCAACTTAATCATATGATACAGACATATACGATATTTTTGAATATGTGACAAATGGAGAGGTTAGCTAGCTGAAAATCACGTTATTATCACCATGCCTCACCTACTGGTTTTACACCCCAGCTAGGGGATGTGAAATCCTTGTGCTTGTCTTTTTTAAAGTTAACTCCTAAAAAACTCAGTGCTCAGGTTCCTCTTCCTGCTTGCATGCTTCTAAATATTCTAGGAGATATCAAATACTTTGCAGTTCATTATGTTAGTCAGATGATTTTGACCTGTCTGCTGTTATACTGCTTAAGGAAGATACGTATATTCTTCTTCTGAAACAGTTGTCTTTGTCTCCTAAATCAAACAGCTTGAAGCATACAGTGCGCATTTTCTCACAAAGTTTCATTGCACTGATCCCTCCCTCTTATTGGCCTATGATTGGAGCTCATTTAGGACTTCATAAAACCTAGTATCAGTCTCCAAAAAATTGAATAATGATTTCTGATTGTTTATCTGCCAAATTCTCTCGTGATTAGGATCAATCCTGTTCCTTTCTCCTTTTATGTTAAAACCTCTCAGAGTCGGGTGAAGATAATTATTATAGGCTTCTAAAGAATTTTGGACTTCATTCTTGAAGTGTCTTTATTACACAATCCGGTCGTTCACTCATCAAAATAATATTTTTTTTTTCTGCTATTTTTCTGCTTGTGTCATCTGATCTGTATAATGCTGTTCCATTTCAATTTGTACCTTAGTGGAAGAATATCTCAAATGTCTAGAACGAGGGCGTGCAGCCAGTACAAAATTGTCTGATTTTCTTAGGAGGAGCTTGCAATCACAACTTCCAAGTGACTCATCTAAAGCTGCGTAATTTCAAATATTGCTGGAAAAACTCCACAACTGTCCCATGCTTGTTTCTACTGTACTCAAAACTTATGGACCTGACACAAGGGATAACTTGTAATGTTTGTGGTGTAAACCTCATTATATGTAGTGGTTAGGGGTTTTAATGCTGCATTTAGTCTTTGTGAATCAGAATAGTTGTTTCTGTCCAAAACAAAACTTTCAGTGTGTATGTTTTATTTCATTTCGGACAAAATCCTTGGAACTTGGCAATGGAGGCATAGAGTACTAGAATATGAAAGGGGCGCAGCTTGGTAAATGGAATCGTGTGAACTTAACATGAAACGTTGTTCTGCTCCAAAGGGATGCTAGCATGCTAAGATATATTTGTTGGAGAAGTTACATCTTGTGCAATTGGTGCTTGGTTTAGGGTTTATTTCATTATTTTGAAGAAAAAAAAAATAGTAATCAAAAGAATAGTTTTGTTTTTTTTTTTTTTTTTTTTTTTTATCAGCATTTCCATTAATTTTTTCCAATTTTCTAGTTGTGAGTTACAAATCATATATATATTTTTTTATAATGGATTTTAATTTTTTTTTTAGTTTCTAACAATTGAATATTTTTAACAATTGAGTTCTTAAAGTTTCTAACTATTGAAGTTTATGTTTTTTTTCTCACCTTCAAACTTGAATCTCTGTCAATAGCTTTAATTTTTTCTCATCTATCACTAACACTTTTTGTGCAATGAATAGTTTTCTTTTTTGATAAAAAATATATTTCATATTCCAAAAATACTTTTCATTTTTTTCTATCATATACACTGATAATTGAATCGTAGAAATCTACAAGTATTAATATACTCTTATGTATAGGAACTGTATTTGTTTTTTTACAAAGACAGGTGTATGTACATGAAGTGTTTGTTAAGTAGAACTTTAAAAGTAATTGCAAATTATTATTTGAAATTAAAATATTATGATGTAATTAAAAAAATTTTAAAAATTGAGCACATATATTAGCAATTTAAATCAAGGAAAAAGGGAGGAAATCACAAACCAAGAAAAAATCTATAAAATTGAAAATCTTATTATGTTAGTGGATTCATTCTAACGCAACAGACGATAGCAAAATAATAAAAATTAGAGTTTTTCAAGTTTTAAAATAACAACCTCGAAAATACCTTTTAGGCTTAATTGAGGCAATTTCTTATTCTCGACTGCGACAGGCAACCAACCTTTACAAGGAACAAGACTTTCAGAGCATTCCGGCGAACTTTCAGCCCAAGCCAGCAGTGAAAATTACATCACATTCACATTTTTTTCAAGAATTATACATGATTTTTTCAAAAAAGCTTATTGGACTCATTCACATGTTTTTCTTGAATGCCTATCCCACATCGCATTCACTATGAATTACATCATAAAATAATCTTATCATTAAAACAAAACGTACAAATTTCTCCATCAAGCATGATGGCCCAGATCGATGAAAAGAAACAAAAGGAAAGAAAAGAGGTAACGTTGCCAAGGAAAATGGAAATGGACTCTGTCACTATGAAATGATACCTCTTTTGCTGTAAGAATAAAGCATTGAAATAATAATAAAAAAAATTGTTGTTCATCTTAAGAATTTAATTTCTTTTTATTTATAAAAGTAGGTGTGATCTTAAAAAGAAAAGACAAAAAAAAGATTTCCTTTTGAATAAAATAAGATACATACTTATTTCGGGTCCCTTTTTCCATAAAACAAAGTAAAAATAATGTCTCAATTTATTGTTCTAGTTTAATTGTAACACCTAATAACAATAAAATATCCTCTCTATAATTTGTTTTTATGTCTCATTCCTTATCAACTAAACATAATATAATCTTGCATATCAATCCAAAAGGAACGCAATCTCCTATTAAATCTCCTTTTTATATATATTTCGATATACTCTAAAATTAACGATTATATAAATTTTTAATAATTATATCATATTAGTAATTATAGAATTTAAATTGAATACTATAAAAAAAAAATCTTTTTAATTCTAATATTTTATCACTGCCCCTTTATAGATGATGGTTGCTATTTTTATTTTTTATTTTATTTTACCAAGAGATAAGATAGTAACCACAACCTGTTTTAAGAATTTGCTGTGTGCATGGGTGGTCGCATAAGGGTTCAGAAACCAGAAGTCTTCGCAGGTTGTCTTTTTTGAAAACAAAAGTCTTCATACGGTGTTAATTTTTTAACATAATAAAGGAGAAGGGGGTTTTAACAGTGTTTATTTTTCTGATCATTTTGGACGGAACCTTTACCAGGAAATGATCATTTTCTATCACATCATGCATCAACTCTTAGATCACCATAGTCATATGTATCTGAAATTTCGTCTCAAAATTTCCCAGAGCAGCCCAAATTGACCAAATCAATTATCTAGACAAGTGGAATAAGTTTGGTGTGCGCGCCCGCGCGTGTAGAGACGGAGCTAGGATTATTTGTTAGAAGAGACTAAAATTAATATAATAAAATATAATATTTATTTTAATTTATTATATATGAGTTGTAAAAAAAAACCTGTATAATTTAGTTTTATTCAAATAACTTACTACAAACATATAATAACTTTTATATAAAGTAAAAGGTTCGAAGGAATATCAAATTAAGTCAAAGCAACGAAGTTAATTTCATCTTCATAATATATTCATCACTTTAATGTCGTTGGTCTTTATACCTATCAAATATAACTATACAAAGTATATAAGAAATATTAGTTAAAGCGAAGCGTTATTTATGTTCGATAAACTTTGAAATAAAGCAAAAAATAATAAAGAATGATTCTCACTAATCAACGCGGGTTTTTTGTAAACTGAAACACATTGGAGTTGCTTAACCATAACTTTAACATTACACATTAGAGTTGGTTCATTAGGCTGCAAATTATCAATATTTTTTTTTCAAAAAAAAATCAAATTCTTCTGATTTTGTTCATGGTTCAACCTAAAATCAAAACATATATCGTGAGAAAAAATTGATAATTTTGGTGGCTCTGCTAAAAACAAAACATTAAAAAAATCCAGTATAATCAAAATAAACCAATAAAATATATCTAATCAATTAGAAGAAGGAAAAAAGCACTATAACAAGAATTCAAAATTTTTTGGTAAAACTAGCAGATCTGAGAAAAAAATAAAGCAAAAATGATAGAATTATATAAAAAAAACCTCATTAAATTATTAACAAACATCTCAAAACAAAACAAAAATAGATTTTAAATTTAAGTTATCTTGTTTTATTTGATGAAAAATAAATTAATTGGTGGCTTTGCTTCAATTTTTCCGTTAAAAAATTTTACTTGTGATTTATATTTATATTTTAATTTTTGACTGGTTGCAGGATTTATTGTGCAAAGTAATGATTTTATATTTACAGGATTTATATTAGGGCTGTGTAAAATAATTTAAAGAAAATTAAATTGAAAAATCACACTTAATTATTGTAAGAAAACTCATCTTTTTAGAATAAGAAACCTCCTCCACACTTAATTACTCAATTATATATATATATATATATATATATATAATATATATATATATATATATTAAATGAAAAGAAAAGGTAAGAATCCATATTAAATCACAAGAATAACCTCTTATTATTGTTAAAAACCTCTAATTAAATAATAATTCAAGAGTGGCTATTTAGAGTTTTTTAAAACCAACAAGCCTGCACTTACCGGCTACTGCTTCTACAAGATATATATATATATATATATATATATATATATATATATATATATATATATATATATAATGACGAGAGACCAAAAAATAATTGGTGTGGAAACCTTAAACTAGGCAAAGGCACTTTTGGCAAGAAATTCATAAAACGAGGAATAATTCTCCATATGGGCGAAAAATAGCAGACCAGATGGGAACGACCAGTGCATTACTTCGAAGGTTCCAGTTGTTGAACTGTTGAAGAGGTTAGGGAGGACTGGCGTTTACCAAGAAAATATCTTGACATGCATGCTATTTTGTTTTTTCAAAGAACGTTACTAATTAGAAATCCCCTTTCAAAATCATAACTTAAGGTACTGTTTTGTTATTCTCTTATGAAAAAAAAAAAAACATAAAAATAAAGAAAACTAGGATAAAAACGATAAAAGGACAAAATTAGATTTTTTTTTGTTTTGTCTCTATCTCAAAGATATTTTTTAGCTAATTTTTAATGTTTCTAAACAAAAAGGATAAAGAAGATGGAGACAAAACCATGTAAAGCCCCCCCTAAAGCTATCCTTTTACATATTATTTTAATTTTAATTTTACTATTTTTCAAATATATATATATATAGACACACACTAAAAATACTTTTGAGTTATAAATGATGAAATTATAAATATTATACATATGTGTATGTGTATTATGTCATTATTGAGGTATGTATATATTATATTACATTTAAAAAAAATGTTTTTCATCTCAAGCTTTTTCAATTTCTTTTTTAATTCTAATTATAAATAAAAAAATCTCATGCATACAAATAATTAAATACATCAAAAACTGTATGTGCCAATGAATATAAAAAATAAAATGTTAACGTGTTTATTAAACCCGTCTCATTGCAAGTAGAATAATATTTTTTTTTGTAAAGCAAAAGAATTGATGTATAGATGTTATTAACATATTTTTTTTATATCGAGTCATAAATATAATCATGAATAAAAAAGTCTACACTTACATATAGTAAAGATCATATACATTAATAAAAACATGTAAGATCTCAAGCTAATTTTTAACATGGTAAAAAATAAAACAATGTTGTAATTGTTACAGTGGAACATTTATTTCTTGATCTTTGTATAATGATTTTTCAAAAAAAATATAAAAAAAATTACAAAACAAATTAAAAAAAGATAAAGATAAGAATATAAAATAAAATAATATAAATAGGTCAGATTGATACATATTCAAAGTCAAAAAAATAATAAAATAATATTTTTTTTGTGATATTGACAGTATCGTAATCACAAAATTGAAGGAAGCCAAAGATTCATGATCTTCCAAAGAATCTTGACTGATGAGCAAGAAATTAGACTGGACAAATTCCAAATTAGCCGGCGTAGACAACATCTCAATGCACTCCCTGAAGTTACCATTAGAAGAAATTAGCCCACGTGATCAATTTCTCTAATCTCAAATGATGCTTGACGATTTTAGTAATTAAATTAAAAAATTAAAAAAAAAAGGCTTACTTTTAGTTTTTGTTCACTGGACTTCATAAATAACAAGTCATATTTATTCTGGAAAAAAACTAGTTAAAGTGACTGTCGTACAGTAGTACAATTAATTCCAAATTAATTAGAAATTACTATACAAGGAAAAGGTATATAATTAATTAACAATCAATATCATGGGACCTCTCCTTAAATATTGAGTGCTCAAAAATCAATATTATGGGACTTCTTCTTTATATGATTTTCTTAGTTAAGATCATAGCCAGAATAACTTTCTGATACATTATATTTTCAAATACATTAGATGAATATAAAAGATATATTTTTTAATTTATTTAAAAAATAATCTTGATTAACATATAAAATATATAAAAATACATATTATCATCGAATAATAATAATAATAATAATAATAATAATAATAATAATAATAATAATAATAATAATAATAATAATAAAAGATCGTGGGACCGATGGATGGACCGCTGTCGTTATTTCAAATAAAAGCAGCACGGAAAATTCCAGCCTTCAACTGTTCAAAAACAGGAAACCTTTGAGCAATGCATTAGTCGTTGACGGCCATCTCTCATCTGGTCTTCTATTTTGTCTTCCATATAGTGAATTCCACGTGTATGAATTTCTTTGAAAAAAGGGTCTTCTTGATTGGTCAAATTTGGGTTTCCAGGACTCCCCATTGTTGCCCCCCCCCCCTCATTATTATTGTCTAGTTATATATACACCCCAAATTTATTCTGATTCTAATTCTTTAAATAATATTTTTTTAATATCATGAACGCGATATATTGATAAATAACCATTTTTTAAGAGCTAAATCACATGAAAGAGCCTATTAACTTTTTTATTTATTTATTTACGTTGGTATTCAGGTCAGCTTGCACGCACTATGACTAATTTCACGACTCACTGAATATCCTGCAAACCCAGTGATCATGTAAGGCACCGCGGGAATGACAGGCATGCACGGTGATTAATATTTCTAGTCAATCGCATAATTTAAACAAAAAAAAATCTGCTAATTGATCTAATTAACTCCTTAATTTGATCAATTAGGGCGGTTGCCTGAGAAATTTTGAAACCGAATTTCATATATACATAGTGTGTGGTGATCACCTAATTTGATAGGAAATCATTCATCTAAGTTGAAATCAGGGACAAATTATTTTATTATTACTCCAATTGTCTTCCGAACCCACTCACTTGAAAAATGATATATAATTTCCTGTAATGATGAAAATGCCCGGAGTGATATGAAAATCATCAACTACTTCACCAGCCTGGCATGGAAAACTTTTGTAAGATAAAAAAATAACATTGATTGATATAGGATACACCTTATTACATCAAAGGAAAAATAAAAATTATCATAAAATATTTTATCTAAAATAAATATTTTATTTTAATTTTCATAATAAAATATATTTATTATATCCACGTGCTAAGAACTAGCACTTATCTAAACTACTATTATAATGTGTCTCTGGAAAAATTCAGGAATTAGTAAATTGGATCCTTTCTTCTTCTTCTTCTTCTTTTTTTTTTTATTTATTCATGTGGGATAATCAAATCAGCTTGTATGTGCTTCAACTAATTTTCACTAGTTTTTAAAGTTAATAACCAAGTAAGTTTTCAGTGACTATCAATATTAACAACCACAAGGCTCGAACTTAAAATTATAAAGGAAATAAACCCCTTGATCCTAAGCTCTTACCACTGAACAACCTACTTGCTGGTTCTTCTCTTTTTTATTCTTACTCCTTGCACATGCAATGTAGCTCATCATTGTTTAAGAAGGGAGATTGGTGGCTTGGAAGTTTTGGTTGATTTCTTCTCCGATGGTTGCTACAACTTCAAGTGAAAAGAAAAAGGGATACTTGAAATTATAGTAGTTGTTATTTTTTAAAGTGCTTTTCATTTGAAAATATATTAAATAATATTTTTTATTTTTTAAAAATTATTTTTGATATATATCAATGTATCAAAATAATCTAAAACAATTTAAAAAATATTAATTTAAAGCTAAAAAAATATAAAAAAATTAATTTTTTTTAAAAATACAAGAACAAAAATGATCTGAAATGATCTGGTGGTGCTGCTAGAAATGAGAGGAGATTGTTGATGGCAATGCTGTGGAGAGAAAAGGGAAGATCGTGGGTTGGCATGGCTTGGTCAGTTGTGCTCTAAAAATCAGCTGAAAAGGGGGATTTAATCTTCATTGACATGCAAGTTTATCTGGGAATATCCATTAATATCATCGAACCAAGAAAATATCTGACATAGTATTTTGTTTTTCAAAGAACATTACTAATTAGAAATCCCCTTTCAAAATCATAACTTAAGGTAGTGTTTTGTTATTCTCTTATGAAAAAAAAAATAAAAAATAACTAGAATAAAAACGAGTTTAGTTGTGGAGACAACAACAAAATTGGGTTTTTTTTTTTTAATTATGTTATATTATTAATTGCTATTTAATTGAAATTGTTAATATATAATTAGTTAAAATATTTTATTTATAATTTTATAATTCAAATTTACAATTCAAGTTTATATTATATATCTGATGTTGTGTCAATTATTTTTTCTTACAATCTGATTGTAATGATGACCACTGTTGTTATTTCAAATGTTCAACAACAGGAACCTTCGAGCAATGCATTTATCGTTGACGGCCATCTCTCCTATGGTCTTCTATTTTTTCTTCCATACATGAATTCCACGTTTATGAATTTCTTGGAAAAAAGTGTCTTCCACCCCAAATTTATTCTAATTCTAATTCTTTAAATAATAATTTTTTATATAATGAATACATGTCCAGAGTTGAATTCAGTCATCTAAGTTGAATTCAGGGACTGATTATTTTATTTCTCCAATTGTCTTCCAAACCCACTTTCTTGAAAATGATAATAATTTCCTGTAATGATGGAAATGCCAGGAGTGATATGAAAATCATCAACTAGTTCATGATCAGCCTGGCATGGAAAACTTTTGTAAGATAAAAAATAACGTTGTCATTGGATTCATCTCCACGAGTTTTTTTAAAATTGATATGGTAAAAATAGAAAAAAATATCCGGTGGTGGTGCTGCTAGAGATGAGAGGAGGTTGTTGATGGCAAAGTGGTGGAGAGAAAAGGGAAGATGGTGGGCTAGCATGGCTTGGTCGGAACTGAGGTGTGGTGGTGTCAATTTTTTAGGTAGTTAGGTTTTTTCTTTTTTCTTTTTATTGTCAGTTAATTTGGAATTTGTTTTCTTTGCGTGTTTATATTATATGGGCTCCTCTTCAAATAGAAAAAACCTAAACTATTAATTAGTTTTTTATATTATTTCCTTATGGAACGAGGATTTTTCTCCAATTTTTTAATTTTTGCTTGATTTTCCTTTTTTTTTTTTTTCCCTCTTCTTCTTTTCCATGACCTTCCATTATATTGTTTTGTTCTCATTCATCTTGGTCCCCTTCTTCTTTCTTTCCTCTCACTTCACTCCCTAACTTTTTATTTTTATTTTTATTTATCTATTATGTGTCACAAAATAAATAAATAAATGAAAGTGCCAAAAATTACTAAATGATAGAATAATTGACTAAATTTTGTTGAAGAAATATTTTTTTGAAAACTTATATATTTATTTTTTGAAAAATTAAGGGTAAAAAACATGTTATGACAAACATTACCCCTCAATATTATCAGTCTAAAGATCCAGTTTAATTCCGATTTGGGAAAATGAATAGCAAGCTCATTTTTGTATGAGCAAAAAGCCCATATTTTTTATTCCAAAGTAAGGCCTTTTCGAATCTTATTTTGTAAAATAGAACAATTTCAAGAACTTAATTACCTAAACACCAACCACCGAAAATACATTATCAGCTAAACACCAATCTCTGTCTGGAACCTTAAACCCTCAAACACCACCGATCCTCATCTCAAACCCTAAACCTTTATTTCGATAGCTTCCCAAATACATTATCAGCTTGGTCTTTGGAACATGTTCTTGCGAGGCATAGGCAGGTGCTAGACTTATTGGGAAGAAGAAAATGAAATGTGCATGGACGACGATTTGGTTTTGCTAGTATGAATCCAAGCTGTGTGATGTGGAATCCTTATTTGACCTTTCTCCATGAATTTGAGTTACATGAAGTACTAGCATTTTTGGTACTTGAGTAGTCCCTTTCCCTGGCCAAAATAGTTGATAATTTATACTTGGTATTTGATAAACCAAGATAACTTATGACTGATACTTGAAAAAGATTTTTTTTGATGGAGATAGAGACTCTTCAATGTTTAAATAAATATCTTTTTAGAGAAAAAATATAATAATATTATAGAGAGATATGCTCCAAATATATATATGTAAAAATAAAGATTGTGAATCTTTATTTTGAAGGTCTTATATTATATTTACAGCCAATGAGTCTTTATCATTTTATGAAGAAAATAGTTTGAAGTGTAATTTTACCTTAATAACAGATAAATATCTATTATAGAATGTAATTATATAGGAAATATTGTAGTCATATTCTTATGTGGTAATCTCCACCTTTACTATTGTATATTGCCCTACTCATATATATAGAAAGGGTTGGCTAACCTATTAGGTTAAGCCTCCTAATTATTCTCAACTTGGTATCAGAGCCTTCTAATATTTTTTCTCTTTGCAGCCGGCCCTAATTCTCTCCCCCATGGACTCTCCTCCTGCTGCCGCTGATCCAATCTCTCCCTCCACCGGTGATGCATCATCACCGGCCAGCCCTCTTCCTGCTGCTGGCTCTGCCGTTCCTCTGCCTCTTATGGGAACACAATCTACAACAATGGTTCCCCTATCAAACACCCACCATGTTGTGTCGTTGAAACTAACGAACACAAACTATCTTTATTGGAGAATGCAGATGAAGCCATATCTCCTTGGTCAAGGTGTTTTTCACTTTGTTGACGGCTCCTTGCCGTGTCCTCCATCTCATATGATTGATGCTTCGGCTGATTCTTCTTCTGCCATCAGCCCCTCTTTTCTTCGTTGGAAGCAACAAGATCAACTTATTTTGAGTGCTCTACTCTCCTCTCTTTCCATGGATGTGCTGCATCTTGTAGTCGATTGTTCTACTTCACATTGTGTTTGGCGCACGCTTGAGAAGACACTTGCCTCTCCATCTAATTCTCGGATCATGCAACTACATGGCTCCTTTCAAGACCTTCGGCAAGGTGATGCATCGGTTAGTATGTATATGCAGCAAGCCAAATCGTTATTTGACGAATTGGCTGCTGCTGGTCGCCCAATGTTCCTTGAAGATTTCAATCTTTATGTGTTTCGTGGACTTCGCGGTGAGTTCAAAGACTTGGTAACTAGTCTCATAACCAAGGCTGAACCGTTATCGTATGCTGATCTTCATAGCCATCTCCTTACCCACGAGTTTCTGCACAAGAACTCTTTTCACTCCATGGCTGTCGGTTCATCCTCTTCATCACTGCTGTCTTCTTCTTCTCTGCCGCAGCAGCCACCATTGCTGCCAACACCTCCGAATTTTGCTTATTATGCCATGACTAATCACAGCCGAAACATGAGACGTTCTAGAGGTAATTGGCGCTCAAACACCAATCGATTTCAGGCCCCAAACAGAGGTCACTCCGCTGCAGATTGGAGACAAAATCAGTGGTAGAACAGGCGCACTTCTGCTGCAGATTTTCGGCCAAATCAGGGGCAGTGGTCTGGACATGTCCGCTGCCAATTATGTTCCACTCCTGGCCATTCAGCTCTTCAATGCTATCAATTTCGCAGCAGCACACAGCAGCCCTCTGCTCACCTTGCTGTTGCGACTGATTCTGCCGCAACGACTTGGTTTCCTGACACCGGCGCGAATCAACATGTGACGCCTAATCTTGCAACTCTAACTGATTCTGCTCCTTATCTTGGTAATGATTTCTTGCATGTTGGTGATGGTAAGGCCCTTGACATATCCCATGTTGGACATACTACTTTATATTCCCCCAAACGCTTGTTTACATTAACTAATGTTCTTCGTGTGTCTCACATTACCAAACCGTTGTTATCTGTTCAGAAATTCTGTCGTGATAATCATGTTTATTTTGAATTTCACGATTCTGTGTTTTATGTGAAGGATCTCGTCACCAAGGAAGTTCTTCTTTCCGGTCGGAGTCATGATGGTCTTTATGTTCTCTCCGAGTCCTCGGCTACGTCAGTTCCTCAAGCTTTTTGGTCTCCTTGCATTTCCGCGACTGCCGACTTGTGGCATCGTCGTTTAGGTCATCCAACTCCTCGCATACTAAATTTGTTAGTTTCTGATAATAAAATTATTTGTACGTCTAAACGATCTTTTACTCAATGTCAAGCATGTCCATTAGGCAAGTCATCCCGTTTTTCATTACGACCGACGGGTCACAAAACTTCTACCCCACTTGAATTAATTTTTAGTGATGTTTGGGGCCCTGCTCCAATGTTTTCTTCTGATGGTTTTCGTTATTTTGTTATCTTTATTGATGCGCACACTAAATATATCTGGTATTATCCGCTTGTTGCGAAATCTGATGTATTTTCCACGTTTCAACGTTTTCAGACACTTGTTGAGCGTCAGTTTTCTCTTAAAATTAAATCTGTTCAAACTGATTGGGGTGGTGAATATTGTAAATTAAATACATTTTTTCAAACAATTGGTATTCATCATCGATTAATTTGTCCTCATACTCATGAACAAAATGGCACAGTTGAACGTCGTCATAGACATATTGTTGAAACTGGCCTAACCCTCTTAGGCCAGTGTAATGCCCCATTGCGTTTTTGGAACTATGCTATGGAATCATCGGTCTATCTTATTAATCGCATGCCTACTCCTGTCCTTCAAAATAAATCTCCTTTTGCGTGTCTGTTTCATCGCACTCCTGATTATAATTTTCTACGCAGTTTTGGGTGTCTTTGTTTTCCATTTTTACGTCCATATCATGCTCATAAATTAGATTTTCGGTCTTCTCCTTGTGTGTTTTTAGGCTATAGCTCGTCTCATCTTGGTTATCAGTGTCTTGATTTAGAGTCTGGTCGTGTCTATGTCTCCCGTCATGTTCGTTTTCATGAATGTGTCTTTCCGTTTAAAAAGTCTGAACAGGTAACAACACCCCCGGTTCCTCCCACTCCACCTACCTATCTTCCATCACTGCAACCCCCTTCCTGTTTTCAGCCTCTTCCTTCCCAACTCGGCAAAACACACAACCCACCTTTTCCCCTTGCCGCAAACCCCCAGCTTGCTCCCCTCCCCGTTGATTTAGCCGACCCTGCCTCACCACCCCACACAGCCATACTATCACCACGTGCTTGTCTTTCCAATGATTATTGTGCAGGAACAGGTTCTGACTTGCAGGATTCAGTTGCGGCACAACCCCGCAGCTCCCCGGCTTCACCTCTTGATCTGCAACTTTGTGTTGATCTCTCCTCTTATCCTCTTCAGCACATTCCAGGTACAGGTGCTGCTACTCCATGTCCCGCTGCTCCTAAACACCCCATGGTTCTTCATCCGAGACAGCCCAAGACAGCGCTGATCACCACCACGGCAGCCACCTCTGCTGCTTCCTTCAGTCGAGTAACTTCTCCTCCCTCGCATGAGCCACTTATTTTTCCTGATGCTAACAGATATGAGGCGTGGCATAATGCTATGCGAGAGGAAATTCAGGCCTTACGCGCAAACAGAACATGGACTTTAATGCCATTTCATCCGTCCATGAATGTTGTTGGTAGCCGATGGGTCTACAAAATTAAACGCAGATCTGATGGTAGCATTGAGAGGTATAAGGCACGCCTGGTTGCTAGGGGCTTCACTCAGCAAGAAGGTATTGATTACTCAGAAACTTTTAGTCCTGTTATCAAACAGGCAACAATCCGCTTAGTGTTCTTCATTGCAGTTTCGAGTGGTTGGAAAATTCATCAGCTTGACATTCATAATGCATTTCTAAATGGAGTCCTTGATGAAGAGGTTTACATGAAACAACCTCCAGGTTTTGTTGATTCTGCACTCCCAGGTCATGTATGTCGATTGCATAAATCTCTATATGGGTTAAAACAGGCTCCGCGGGCTTGGTACACTCGTCTGAATGATTTTCTATTATCCATTGGTTTCCGTGCTTCTAAAGTGGATACCTCATTGTTTATCTTCTCGGTTGGTAGTGATATTTGTTATCTTTTGGTTTATGTTGATGATATTCTGCTTACGGGTAATAATGGAACTCTGCTACAACGACTCATTCAGTTACTGAGCTCAGAATTTAAACTTCGGGATTTGGGTGATGTTCATTATTTCTTGGGTATTGAAGTGCAGTGTACTGGTCTAGGACTTATGCTTTGTCAACATAAATATACACTTGATATCCTCACACGAGCTGGTATGTTATCCTGTAAACCAGTTGATACTCCTATTTCGGCATCCAAAGCCACCATTATGCCGGATCCATTGTTTTCTGATGCTACTCGTTTTCGGCAACTTGTTGGTGCTCTCCAATATCTCACTTTCACACGCCCGGATATTTGCTTGGCTGTTAACCGGGTCTGTCAATTTATGCATGCTCCTACAGAATCCCATTGGGCTGCTGTGAAACGCATCTTGCGTTATCTCCGTGGTACGGCATCACATGATTTACATATTACTCGCAGCTCTTCCTTTGCTTTACACGGTTTTACAGATGCAGATTGGGCAGGTAGTATTGAGGATAGAAAGTCTACAGGTGGTTATCTTGTGTTCTTTGGTCAGACGCCAATTTCGTGGAAATCGAGTAAGCAACGCACTGTTGCTCGTTCTTCGACGGAAGCTGAGTACAAAGCCTTAGCCGATGGCACGGCTGAAGTTATCTGGCTTCAGTACTTGTTAACGGATCTTCAGATTCCGACTCCTTCTGCCCCTATTATCTGGTGTGACAACCTTGGTGCCACGTATTTGTCCGCAAACCCTATATTTCATGCTCGCACAAAACATATTGAGATTGATTATCATTTTGTCCGAGATAGAGTTGCGAAGAAGGAGATTTAGATTCATTTTATCTCCTCTCAGGATCAACTTGCCGATGTCTTCACTAAGCCACTTCCTGCTGCTTCATTTACTGCTTTTAGATTCAAGCTTCGGGTTGATCCTCCACCCTCAGCTTGAGGGGGCGTATTATAGAATGTAATTATATAGGAAATATTGTAGTCATATTCTTATGTGGTAATCTCCACCTTTACTATTGTATATTGCCCTACTCATATATATAGAAAGGGTTGGCTAACCTATTAGGTTAAGCCTCCTAATTATTCTCAACTATATCTCTTATCTATATTAATATTTGATGGAAATGTAGTAGGTTATTAGAGGACTTTTATACACCTAAAAAGTGTAGGGATATTAGAATCTAAGACATTAAATGTAAATGAGTTCATGGAAGCTGAGCTCTTTCTATAGACTAGATTTAAGGAAGGTAGGTCCTTCCTTTAGTGAGCCTAAAAGGGTTAGGTCCGTTCTTTAGGCGAGTCCAAGGAAGAAGGGTCATTATCTTGGGTGTGTCCAGGAGGGATGGTCTGATCATTTCATTGGATGTAGTCGAGACTAGGCATACTGCAAACTTAGTATGACTGGGTTGGTCTAGTGCTAGACTCAACACATTTTTATTAAGGTATGCTTGCATTCCAAAAAATATTATACCAAAAAATCTTTGATGATCCAGTATTTTTTAATAAAAATATATCAATAAAAACTAATTTCAACATGTATGAATGCATGTTGTATAAAATGTGACTACATGAATAATGATTATGCATGCATGTCATAAAACATGACTACATGAATAATGATAAAAGACATTCGACAGTGTGGTTATAAAACGTGGAATCCTTGTTGACCTTTCTCAATGAATTTGAGTTACGTGAAGTGCTAGCATTTTTGGTATTTGAGTAATCGGGTTCACAATCTTCATTTTTGCTCGATTTTTTTTAATGGAGATAAAAACTTTTTAATGTTTAAATAAATATCTTTTTAAAAAGAAAATACAATAATATTATAGAGAGATGCTCCACATATATATATATATATATATATAATGAAGATTGTGAATTTTTATTTTAAAAGTCTTATGTTATATTTACAACTCATGAGTCTTTATCTTTTTTTAAGAGAATAGTTTAAAATTTAATTTTATCTTGATAATATTTAATAATTGATAAATACTTTCTATATTTATATTAATATTTGATATAAATATAGTAGGTTACTGGAGGATTTTTATATATCTAAAAAGTATAAAAATAAGGATGTTAAAATCTATATAAGACGTAAAATATAGATGAGTGAGTTTATGAAAACTGATCTCTTTTCATGTACCAGATTCAAGGGAGGTAGATCCTTCCCTTGGTGAGCCTCAGGGGCTGGGTCCCTTTTTTAGGTAAGTTGAAGGGAGGAGGATATTATATTGGGTGTGTACAAGGAATTAAGGATGAAGCCAGTCAACAAAAAACTACTTGAATAATCTAAAATACGACCGAGTGCTTATAAAACCTATATTTAAGATCCGTTGTGCACAGGGAGCTAAGCTATCCTTGAAGGGAAACTAGTGGAGAGGGAGAGAGAAGGATGACATATACATCAACAATGGCTTTTCATGTGAATTGCTCTGTACAAAGTCGGCCTTCTCCCTTCGAAAACATCGTTCGTTTTAAGAATAGGTTGTCTTCTTCTTACAAGGTACTCATTAATCCTCCAGTCTCTCTGTCACCTGAAGGCATCTAATCAGACGTTAATATACTTAATCCTTGTTTAATTTCACCTGTTCTATGCTTGATTAAGCAAGATTAGTGAAATATATATACTACCTGGTTCTTTCCCATGCACTATATATGCCATTCATGTTTTTCTTGTTAAAACTGTATTTAACCTAACCACAAATACTGTGTTTGTTTTGAGCGAGCAGCCATTACTGAAAGAGTTGCAGCAACTTCCCATGCAACTTGATGTTTCGAAAAGCATAAGAAATGCTTCTGTCAAACTCTTGGATGCATTTGTGGATTCATTATTTCAGTTTGCTGACCAGCCCGTCCTCCCTTCTCAGGTAATTAACCCGCGAGACCCTTGACTGCCTGCTCACCTCTCAAGTAGAATCAAGCATCGATGAGTCATGTTCTAATCTGCTGTTTACGTGTTTTTTTGCAGAGTAACTTTGCGCCGGTTGATGAACTGAACGAACCTCTTGCTATCACCAGCATTGAGGGCAAAGTCCCATATGATTTTCCTGAAGGTGTCTACATAAGAAACGGTCTCTTCTTGAACTCAACAATTCAGTTTATGCTAGTTAATTAGTGGATATTCAGAAATAGACTGCTCTTTTTAGTTATTTTAATGAATCCGACGTGAAGGCCGCTGACTTGTTCAAAACCTACAATTCCAGGACCAAATCCACTCTTTGGTGGTCTAAAATCGACGAGTTCAGTGTTTGGAAAGACCGGTCATATGTGGATCGAAGGAGAGGGAATGCTTCACGCTTTGTGCTTCGACAAAGATGGTGATGGTGAAACATGGACGGTTCTGTACAATAATAGACATGTTGAAACCGAAACGTTCAAGCTTGAAAAACAAAGAGACAAGCCATCTTTTCTTCCAGCCATAGAAGGCAGCCCGCCCGCCATTTTGATAGCGTACTTATTAAATATGGTGGGCCCACGGCCTCAATCTTTTTATCTGTTTATTTTTAACTAATAAATCTCAATATCGTTTTTGAATTTTTTTTTTTAAGAATTTGATATTTTTTTTTACTTTAAAATAATTTACTTTTTGTTTTTTATATTATTTTAACGTATTTATATAAAAATAAATTTAAAAAAAATTAAAAAACACTTATTACCGGCTTTAAATTTTGTTTTTACAATAAAATAAATTTGAAACTCTAGCGGCAGAAAAAATATAATAATCAATGGAGCTTCAGTTAATTGCATGAAAATCTTGTTCTTGTGAGAATATTTTATTGGAAAATTTAATAATTATTATAATAAGTAGCCAATTAATGGCTCGAATTTCTGACAATTAAAATTGATATAATTATTCATCGTTAGAAAAAAGTAATATAATTCTCAACTTTTTTCTTGTTTGAATTGCGAAGCAATAAACGGAGTCCTTGTTCCTGAAAAGGGTACGTGTAAGTTTTGGGTATTGACTAATTCACAAAATTAAATGGAAGTTCATGCGCATAGAATGACAAGTGCCTTACTATTTAATTTTTTATATTCCTTTTCCCCTAGTTAATTTGGTGATGAAAGCTAGCACGAATTTTTTTTTTTTTTTAGTATTTAAGATTTGACTAATGCATGATAATAAATTCCAGCTGCGATTTGGAAAAGTCAACAAAGATCTTAGCAACACCAATGTTTTCGAGCATTCAGGGAAGTTCTACTCAATCGCTGAAAATCACATCCCTCAAGAGATTGACATCTTTTCCCTTCAGACTTTAGGAGATTGGGATATAAACGGAACTTGGCATCGACCTTTCAACAGCCACCCAAAGGTTTTTTTTTTTTTTTTTTTTTAAATACCTGCAGAAAAGGCCCTTGAATGTGTTCAGCAAGGAAAACAACACACAACTAAGTAGTATTTATCTCTGTTAATTTCTTGTCTGTTTCAGAGAGCACCAGGTACTGGAGAGTTGGTTGTCTTTGGGGTGGATGCGATGAAACCTTTCATGGAACTGGGAATTGTTTCTGGTATATTTTCATTTTCCATCCAGTTAACGAATCAAAAAACAAAAAAGTGTTTACTAAAATCGAGAACCATTTTTACTTGCGTGACAATTAACTTGCGAACCCTACTTTCAGCTGATGGAAAGAGACTCGTACATAAGGCTGATCTCAAGTTCAACAGATGCACCCTTAGTCATGACATGGGGGTAACAGAGAGGTTACTGATCTTTGCCATCACCGGAAATTAACTTGCAAAAACAACTATGACAACAAAATCTAATCTCCGTTCTTCATTTATTTTGTAGGTATAATGTGGTCATGGATTTTCCACTAACAATAGATATACAGAGACTCATCAAGGGAGGCCCGTGAGTGCCATTACACTAACCATAACTCTCAAGTGTCAATCATTTAGTTCTGATCAAAGTGTTATTACGGCAACGAGAAGTAATTTGGTTTCTGCCACTTAACAGGTTGATAAAGTTTGAAAAAGAAGAATATGCAAGAATCGGGATTATGCCCCGCTATGGCAATGCCGACTCAATCCGTTGGTTCGAGGTGGAGCCGAATTGCACATTTCACATTCTTAATTGTTTCGAGGAAGGAGATGAGGTTAGTAATGAAAACATCACCTTTTTTATTGGTCAATTCATTGCATGCAATGTATCTAATCTTCTTCTTCTTTTTCTTCTTCTTCTTGTTTTTTTTTTTTTTTTTTTTGCTGGGGCAGGTTGTAGTGAGGGGATGCAGGTCCCTTGAATCAATCATATCAGAATCTTGCGATGTGGATTTGGACAAGTTTGAGTGGGTCTCCGGAAGACTTAGGAGCAAAGGACCTGTTGAGCAAGATCCTAAACATTTCAAAAACGATGAACTGTTGTTCTGCCGATCTTATGAATGGAGACTAAACATGGAAACCGGAGAGGTTAAAGAGAGAAACCTAACTGGAACTCAATTATCTATCGAGTTTCCAATGATCAATCCAAATTTTAATGGTGTAAAGAACAAATTTGGCTACGCCCAAACTGTCCATGGCTTGGCAAGTGCTACTTCAGGTCAGTTCTACATTCCGAATTCATCGATCTCAGCATATAAGATTTAACAATAACCTTGCTTACCATTTCATATTAAGCTTTCAATCTGGTTGTTCTAGGCATGCCAAAATTTGGAGGTCTAGCCAAGTTGTACTTTGAAGAGACTGCCAATAAGGTAATTAAACTGCTGAATAGTCAGATTATCGCGTTATTATTTCTTTATTTTCACAAATGAATTCGTGGTGATCTAAATTATTGTTCTCTGATCTAGGAATGGGAGGAATCTGAAGGGCATATAAAGGTGGAATACCATGAATTCGAGGGAAACACCTTCTGCACTGGAGCTGCCTTTGTCCCGAAAGAAGGTGGGCTTGAGGAAGATGATGGCTGGATCATCACTTTCGTTCATGATGAAGACACCGATACCTCCAAAGTATGTTGATTTTATAGATGTGAAGCAATCGCAATTCTAATAATTTGTTTCCCAATCATTAAATCCTGCTGTTAATTTATTTTTCAGGTTTATATAATTGACACGAAGAATTTCACAAGTGAGCCAGTTGCCAAAATTACATTGCCATGTCGAGTCCCATATGGATTTCACGGAGCTTTTATGCCAATTCCATCGCACAAGTAATTGGACAATATTTCATGGAAGCCCACAGTAATTTTGTGGAGAAATTAGCCGAATTGACCGGATCTTGGACGCAATATATTAGATAAAAATAACATGTATAGTTATGATTCAACTTTGAAACCAGATAATGTGCGTGCGTGTGTCTTAGTGAAAATGGGTTGGGTTGGGTTAGGTGGATTCCATTTATTATTATTACCACTACTAGTCTACTTATATTATTATTATTATTGAAATAACAAAAAAAAAAATATAAACTTTATCTAAATGCTATTATTATCGACCACTTTTTATTCTCTCAATGATTTTATTAGTAAAAGAGTAAATAGTCAAAAAAAGCATTAATTCCAGTTACCTTGAAATTTTCATTCTGATTTCATTATAAAACATGTACCCCAATAAAAAAATTGCATTAATAATCAATGCGTGTATCGATAAATTTTCTATTCTTACATCTCTTATATGAATATTTAATACCGCCTCCACTAATTTTTCTCGGACTAGATTATGCGTAATTAATAAAACCCCGAATTCTATTACAATAATTCATCATTCACAATCTGTAGAGTGAATCTCGATACATTTATGAACGATCATTCATTATTTATATTCAATCTATTTAAATAATGATGACAACATGTATTAATTAACCACGTTAACTAAATAAATTTACAAAAATATTGGTTAAGCTCAATTTAATTAAATCTATTTTAATAGTTTTTTTTAAATTCATTATCAATTATATGTCTATATAAATTCAAATTTCTACACATTTACCAAAAAATATAACTCAACAATAAAATTAATAAAATATAAAACGAACCCATTAAATAAGCTATTGTTTATTTCATTACAAAACATCAAAGTAAAAAATTCGACATAAGTTTCATTAATTTACAAAAAAATATAATTTTATAAAATTTAAAACAAACCATAACATGTATAAATTATAAATCCATACATCAAAATTATATAAGAAAAAAACTATAAAACAAGTGAACTCTTAGACAAAATAAATATACTATAAAAATATACAAAATAAAAATTTAACATTTAAAAATTATTTTCAAATAAAAAAGAGTATATTTGCTTACTTAAGATAAAGAATTCACATTTGAATCTGAGTATGGATGCTGATAAACAAAGTGCTGTGATGACCATATTTGTTGTAAGAGATTGAATTGTGTTGATATTGAGGGGGTGACTATTTGTTGCAGAAAAAATACATAAGAAAAAAAAAAAGAAATGAGGGAAGGGAGAGGAGAGTTGATCACTAGGTCATAAAATTAAATATTATTAATTGATTTACTGATGAAATTATTCCATCGGTTATTCTATAAGTAAAAGTGTCATGTCAACGTATGATTTTTTTTAAAAAAAATCTAATTATAATACCATCTGTAATTTTTTCGGTATATACCAAGGGATTATTTCCATCAGTATATTTACAGATGAACTTTACTGTCAGGTTAATTTTATCGGTAAATCCGTTAGTAAAAGTTACACGTCATCATACTTTTTTTACTGTAATTTTTCTTGATATATACCGACGGATATAGTGATGAAAAAGTCTGTCGGTAAAATTTATTGCAATCTATCAAGAAAAAAATTTCATTTATATTTTTAATTGTATTTATTAAATTTATGATAATGATATTTAATTAATTAATACATATCATGATTTTTCATGGATGCTACGTCCTAAAAACTCTCTTAATTTTGATTATAAAAAGCTATAATTTCTAGCTTTTTAAAAAACAAATTACTTTTGCAAATTATAAGCGCAAAAGCTATTATAATACCAGATCAATATTATATATATATTTTTCTTCTAAGGAGGTGACCCCACCCCATCTTTTTCAGGTTTAATGAACGACACTGACCTTCGACAAAAAATTTCAAGTTTTAATTGTTTATGTATGAGACAAGACATTTTATAGCATGCGAAAATAACTTGACTATATAAAATGGTCTATTCTTTAAGCACGTGTTGTCGTTGTTGTTTTTGATAATTTTTTGTGTATTAAAACTAAATTCCTTTTAAATTAAATTTCAATTACAACATTTATACTCAAATTCATCTGTTGATAATATGGACAGAAATTTTTTGTTTTAAGCACTTAAACTGCTAAGCTAGTTATGAATCAGCTGCCGCCCTTTGGCATACTTGTAAAGTCCAATTATTGAGAGTTGTAATTTCATTAATCTCTAAAGTATTAAAGTAGAAGTAAGCAAATAAATGGTCAGCATTAACTCAAAGTCTTGGGAGAAATCCCATCTGCTCTTGTTTGGTTGATGCCATTGATAAAAATCGAAATAGCATTTGCATTAATATAATTTTTCACCAAATTTCCCCTTTTCACTAACAAAATTTTCCCCATTTTTTTTTGGGACTCTTCAATTCTTGAACTAAACAATTTAAATTTTTTAGTAGTTGGAATATTAAAAATCATAATAGTTTAATCAAGTTGTCAATGAATATTAGCTCAAATTTCCAAAATTATTCTTGCCAAATGTGTTCTTAAATGGTGAGACGGTAAGATTTTATTAGAAATGAAAAACTAATTAACTATAATTAAAATTAATTATTATTATTAATTTGGATGTAGTATCACTTCTAGATCCAATGAATTTAGAACTAGAAAGAAACATTTGACCTAAGTTGTTTAGAAGTGATAAAAGAGTAGATCCAAATCCCTTGAATCTTGTAATCCTACCTGGCCAAAGACACTAGGAGCAGACATTTAGACCCAAGCTTGGGTTTGCTTGCAGGGCCGGACCCAACAGCATTGGGTCCGGATGTAACTCCATGCCCAACAGCATTGGGTCTGGCAGCAATGCCAAGCTCCAAGCTCTTGGATATCCCTTTGAAGATAAATCTAATATTTTTAGATTTTAGATTTTTTTGATATTTTTTTATGAGAAAAAAAAAATAATAACTTGCGGCATATCAAATGTTACCTAACTAGTACAAGGACTAAGTTGCAAGCAAATATAAAGCTAGTGATGGAAGCTGGACAACAACAAATACGTTGAAACCGAAACATTCAAGATAGAAAAACGAAGAAACAAACCATCTTTTCTTGCTGCAATGGAAGGCAGTTCCCAACCAATATTACCAGCATACTAGCTGAATTTGGTGGGCATATCTATCTAAATATTTTACTCTAAATATTTTAATTTGGTGCAAATTAAAATAAGAGTAGAATGAATGCTTGGAGGCCTTGTTATTATGACTAATTATTAGCAGATGTCTTAGTTCTTTAACTCGATATGCAGCTACGATTTGGCGAAGTTAACAAGTACATTAGCAACACCAACGTTTTTGAACATTCAGGGATTGCTGAAAATCACATGCCTCAGCAAATCAACATTTTTTTTTTTTTAAATCAAAGCTTAAAATAATCAGGTTAACTAACCCAACCCACAGCTAACCGCTTTAACTAACCCAACCCGCAATACCAATTCATGATACCACTTTTCTTTTCATAAATCAGCCCATTTTCTTCCATGTTGCAAAGGGCCCCGGATACAGGGGAGCTGGTTATAATCGGGGTGGATGCCACAAAACCTTTCTTGGAACTAGGAGTAGTTTCAGGTATGGTATGTGTATCATTTCAATTAGAACAGTACTGCAAATAAATTTTGCACAATGAGATGTTTTATAAACTTTCCTTGCCTCGTACTTCAAACTAGTTAACTTTCAGCAGATGGAAAAAGATTAGTTCATAAAGTTGATCTCAAATTCAACTTTCTCATGACATGGGAGTTACGGGGAGGTAAATCTATTCAATATTAGTCTAAAACACTACATGGGCATTATAATTCAAATTGAAAGCTGTAATGATCAAGATGAATTGTGTTTCCGGGCACAATGTGGTGATGGATTTTCTACTCATTCTAGACATGCACAGACTCCTTAAGGGTGGCCCGTAAGTACTCAAATATCTTGCTGTACTTTATGTGTATTGTACATGACTTGACCAATGAACTGGTAATTATGTCTGTCATGGACCATGACGTGAACAAATGCAGGTTGATAAAATATACATAGCAGAATATGCAAGAATTGGAATCATGCCTTGCTATGGCAACGCAGACTCAATCAAGTGGTTTCAGGTGGAATCAAATTGCGCACTTCACCTTCTTCATTGTTTTGATGAAGGCACTGATGAGGTAAACTCATAGATTTCTTACGTAAAAGGAAAGATTCCTGACAGGAACTGAATTCTCTACGGATTTTCCAATGATCCACGGAGATTTTACTGGTGTTAAAAAATAAATATGGCTATACCCAAGCTACTGATTCAAATGCTAGCTCTGACTCCGGTGATTATAACTCTAAAACTTTTCTTTCTATAGAAGTTTACTATAACCCTGATCATTAATTTACTTTACTTGACATTTCAGGTATGCCTAAACATGGAGGTCTAGCAAAACTGTATTTTGAAGAGCCAGAAACAAATAAAATCAGTTCGGTAGTTA
Organism: Populus alba; assembly: GCF_005239225.2. Classification (NCBI taxonomy): domain Eukaryota; kingdom Viridiplantae; phylum Streptophyta; class Magnoliopsida; order Malpighiales; family Salicaceae; genus Populus; species Populus alba. Next base: position 3,818,592 of record NC_133301.1, on the reverse strand, counting down.
ATTAAGCTCTTATGTGTTATTAACCTTCTTTCCTAACACATCTAAATTTATGCTGACACTTTTTTGGTTCTGTGAATCAGCAAGGTGGCCAATCTGAAGAGCTGATAAAGGTGGAATACCATAATCCGAACAGAATACTTTCTGCACTGGAGCTGCCTTAGTTCCCAAACAAGGAAGTCATGAAGAAGATGGATGGATAATCACTTTTGTCCACAACGAAGATACAAGCATGTCTAAAGAAGATCAATTTTGCACTTTGGTACATAATAATTATACGACTCTTATATCTAAAGTATTTGTCTACCTTCATAGGCTTATATAATTGACACCAAAAAGTTTACCAGTGAGCCAGTTGCCAAAATCACGTTGCCATGCTGCGTCCCATATGGATTTCATGGAGCTTTCATGCCAATCCTGTTGCAAAGTTTGACAGCATCAAATGTTTACATCACCACTTTCTGTTTAGCAGTCTCTTGGGTTATAAATTGTATAATCTGGATGACATCCAGAATTTGTTTTTATTGATCGTTGTATATGATATACACTCAGCTTTAAACATTGAATTTAAGGTTTAAACTCAAGAACATAAAGAAGAAATCAAATTTTCTTAAACGTTGGATCAAAAATAATTTTATTTACACTTCAAATAATAACACTCGAAAAAAAGAGTAACAAAGAAAAGTCGAAAGGCATTCTATTTTATTTTATTTTATTTTATTTTATTTCGAGTCTCACCTTCCTAATACTTTTAACCATTTGAAATTGAGTCCTTCTATCAAGTTTATATTGATTTTAACAAAACCCTTCTTTTCTCTACTTTTTTTTTCCTTCTCCTTTCTCCTCAACCGCCGCACAACCCAACCCAACCCAACGATAAGTCGATTAAGCAATCAAGTGAAAAAGAGGCACCAAAACTACTAAAACTAATTGTCATCACCACCACATGAGCCTATAGATGATGATCAATTTATATTCACATCACTAACCTTAGAACCCTAACTACTAAAACTACCCAAACATGAACCAAAAGACTCAAACCCTAAAAACTGAAGAAAAATTGAAGCTAAAAAACCCTAGATTAGCCACTAAACAAAATCACAAGATTAGCCACCGCCACCACTTCAAAAACATAATATTCATGGAAAACAACTTAATTCCCAAAAAAAAAGTCAAAATCACCATAATTAAAGAACCCTAGGATTCAAGAATTGAAATCACAAAAATCATATCCAAGACACTTTCAAAAAAATAAAAATGAAGAGAGAAATAGAGACGGAATTACCTCAGCTGCAAGATATTCAAGAACAGCAGCGAGGTAGACAGGAGCGCCGGGACCAACACGCTCAACATACTTGCCTGCCTTCAAGAACCTAGTAATACGACCCACCGTAAACTGCAAACTAACGACATGGGGGCAAGAGAGAGAAGGACGGGATAGAGGAGGGAGGAGAAAATAAAGGAGAGGAGAAAAAAACATACAAAAAAGAAACAGGGGATGTTTTTTAAAATACTCCTTAACCTTTTTTTTTCTTTTTAAATTTTAGAGGAAGATTTCTTTAAATAATTAACTAAAATGATTTTAAAAAAATTATCAAGATAATTCATAGTCTTCAAGAGAATTAGAATTTTTTATGATAATATCAAAATTTATTTTATAAATAATTATTCATTAACTTAATATGCAGAATTTCTAAATGATTTACTCATTAATAATTAATAAAAATAGAATATCTAATTTTTTTATTATAAATTATTATATATTTTTATTAAACCTAATTTCATTAAATTTATTTATATAGGTGTATAAAAATGAAAAATTTATAATTTGTTTTAACTTTTTTTTTTAATTGAAACTTCCTTTTATAATCATAATAATGTTTTTTTTTATTTAAATTGCTTCTCAAAAAAGATATTTTTTTCATAAAAAACGCATGAATAAAAAACATTTCCTTTTCAATTCAAGTTATTGGAGTTTTTATATTTTTGTAATTGTCATTAATTTTTGTTTAATAAAATATACTTTTAATAAAAAAAACATGTTATTATAAAAAAAAATGATTGAGAACTTATGGTTGTACCTAAAAATATTTTTTTCTATGATTTTAATCATTTTTTTTTTACAAATATATATTTTAATTCTTTTTATAATTAAATAAAAACTGATTTTGAAAAACTATTCCCGACAGCACAGTCTTTATCCTTAAATTGGGAGGCTCAACGTGACATAATGCAGATTTATCGTTTTGCGGGGGAGGTTAAGCGCTAATGAATGCCAACAATATTCCATCTTAGTGGCCAACTTATTTTATTACACTAATTATTTATGCTTATTGGAACTTTTAGAGATTATAAATCACAGCTTTAGCCGTACAGATTATAATATTTTCATGAGTGAAATGATTTAATATTTAGTAGAATTGTGGACGCATTTGTGGATGCAATGGGCGGTTTGTTTATCGGGCTTTAAAGGTGTTTGATTGCATGTTTTTTAAATTATTTTTTATTTAAAAATATATTAAAATAATATATATTTTTTTAATTTTTTAAAAACTCAAGAATAAGAAAATATTTAAGAGAAAGGTATACTTTTATTAAGTATTTCTTCCTAAGCCTTTTAGTTATTCTCTCTTTCTCTCTTTTTTGTGTTGCTTAAAAATGCTGAATTACAATCATTTTTATAAGTATTTAAACCTAGATAATCAAGAAATTAAACTAATACATGGAAATCATAATCTGAACAAGATCAACTAATTTATTTAATTTAACTAGTGGACCGATTCCTCTGTTCTTCATAAAAACTAGAAATCGAGTATAATTTTCAACACCCCCGCTTAAACTTAATTTCTTCATAATTCCCAACATATCTTTTATTTTGATAAAAATATCATATTTAAGTGGCTTTGTGAAGATATCCATGACTTGGTCATGTGTCTTCATATACTTTATTTCAACTTTTTTATTTATAATGCAGTCTCTCATTTATTAAATCTTATGTCAATGTGCTTTTCTTTTGTCATGAAAAACTAGATTTTTAGCTAAGATAATGGCTCATAAGTAATCCATATAAATCTTTGTAGGCTTTTCTCATGGCATTTGCAATTCTTTTAATATTCTCCGTAGCCATATAGAATAACAAACACATGATGTAGTGGCTATATATTCAACTTCACATGTTGACAAAATGACCATGGATTGCTTCTTTAAACTCCATGTGAATATTGTGTCTTCCATATAGAAAATAAAAAACTCGTAGTGCTCTTTCTATCATCCATATCTCCAGCCCAATCACTATCACTATAATCCACAAGTTCAAAACTATTATAATAACCATAGAATAAACCAAAATCAACAATACCTTTGATATATTGAAGAATTACCTTCAATGCTTTGAATTGTGTCATAGTTGGTGTTTTCATAAATCTACTCACAAGTCCTCCTCCAAAAAGAATATTAGATGAATGCATGTTAAATATCTCAAACTCTAAATTAAGCTCTTGAAAGTTGTAGAGTTTATCTTTTTTTCTTCATCATTCTTTTGACATCTTTTCTCCACACTTAACTAGACTATTTACTCTTGCACAATCTTCTATCTTGAACTTCTTGAGAACTTCTTTTGCAAACTTCTATTGATTTATAAAGATTCTATCTTCTCCTTATTTGATCACAATCCCTAAGTAGTGGGATATGAGAGCAATATTTATAATATCAAACTCCTTGATCATTGCCTGTTTGAAGTCTTCAAACATCTTTGGATTATTTCCTGTAAAGATCAAGCCATGCACAAACAAACATACAATAAAAGTATTACTATTCTCTTTTATCTTTACATAGATAACATATTCATGAGGGCATTTAATAAATCAATTCTTTAAAAAATAGCCATCAATGCGACTATACCAAGCCCTTGGGGCTTGTTTCAATCCATACAAGGCTTTGTTCAACTTTAATACCTTGTCTTTATGTTCATTCACTTCATATCTCATCGGTTGCTCAATGTAGACCTCTTTTTCAAGATGACGAAGAAAGGCTGATTTGACATCCATTTGATGGATTCTTCATCATAATTAATCACATGCTTTTGATTATAGACTTTTGTCACTAACCTTGCCTTGCACCTTTCTACTTCTCCTTTAGCATTCTTGTTTTAATTGTAGATTCACTTGACACTTATTAACTTCTTTTTTCTTGGTCTAGGAACCAATTTTCATGTATCATTCTTCTCAAGTGATGCAATCTCCTTAACCATAGCAATTCTCTATTTTGCATCCTTTATTGCTTCTTTAAACACTATAGATCATATGTAGCAAGATGACAATATAGTATTACATCATCATCATCAATAGAATTAGCTACCTCATATAAGTCATCAAGGCTTCTCATCTTTTTTGATGGACTTGGTGGAGTACCACTACTTGAGTTTTCACTAGATGAAGAAGGTAAATGTGAAAATGACACCATTGGTGATTATGAAGGTGTAGCTTGTTTTTTATGATCTTCATAGCTCTCCTTCTCTTTATCAAGAATTAGTAGAAAATTATATTTCTCACCATCATCTACCTTTCAATCCCATACTTCTTCTTCATTAGACTCAGCATCTCTATTAATCACTATTTTTCCTTTATTGACGTTGTAAAACTTATATCATTTGAACTTTTGGTCATAACCTACACAAATAATTTTTTAGCTATTATCATCTAGCTTGATCCTCACTTGATGATCATCTAAATGAACATAGTCATTGCTCATAAAAACTTTCAAGTGAAAAACACTTGGCTTTCTTCCACTTTGTCATAACCCATTTTTTGGTTATTCCCTAATTTCACTTTTTCTCTTCCAAAAAATCAAAAAATATTTAAACTAAAAACAAAAAAATCCAAAAAATAATAACAGTGAGAAGAGGACATCAGAGCACCCAGAAAAATAGCTAGAAGTTGGTTGAGGAGGCTAAAAAATTCAAAGATTAAAATTTAACAGTATATTTTACAGATGAAGAGCCCTATTGACAAAGAAAAATTTAATTTGAGGAAAAAAGTCCAAAATCAGATGTTTATGGACTCAATTAAATTTTATTGGAGGTTTAATTGAATTTATTGTTGTTACTCAATTTCGGACCCCCATGTGCTGGAGAGGGTGTATACCTCTTTTGAACAGAGTATAGGAGTTTAGCTCCTGTTCGCTAGAAAATTGACAAAAAAAAAAGCACAAAAATAAATATTTTTTTTAAAGCCTTGTTTGAGCTGTTTAGTTTGGTCAGGAGTCTTCATAATGTTAAATTCATTCCTTTTTTTATCTGGTCTTTAAGGTTGAATAAATCCCATAGAATTTGCACTAAAAAAAATGGTTCTACTGCCATGGCAATTTTCTGTTCCAACTTAGGCTCTGATTCTGACTCGGTTTTGTATGACATCTGACCATTCTAGGTATATTCTGTCACTCATGAAATGTTGAAAAATTAATGTACACCTTTATTAGGTCCTAGGGATCATTGTTCTTAGGGCAGATTCTCAGTCAGATTTGGATGCTCAGCATTGTTAGATCAAGAACCTTTTTGACTAACTAGATTACTGCTAGTTTCTGTTCTGTAAAAAGATTTTATCTCACTTCGATTCCTTCATAAAAGTTGTAGTCCTAGATGCGTAGATGAATTTGAGCTTTTGAATCACTTGATTCCGATATCAGAGGCTCTAGATGTTCCCGTTTCAATATCTAACGTGAAGGCAGAGAATTCTGTTGCGAGAAGGATATTGACCCGAGTCTGCACTAAAAAAACTCTATTTTTGGCCTAGTTTTTGTGATTTTTGTTCTTAGTTCATACTCTCAGTCATATCAAGATTCTCGGCATTCGTCAGTTTTTGAGTTAGACCCGGAGATCCCTTTTGACCAACTAAATTACTGCCAGTTTCTGTTCTGTAAAAAGATTTTATCTCACTTCGACTCCTTTATCAAAGTTGTAGTCCTAGATACATAGATGAATTTGAGCTTTTGAATCACATGATTCCGATATTAGAGGCTTAAGATGTTCCCGTTTGAATATCTAACGTGAAGGTAGAGAATTCTACCGCGAGAAGGATATTGACCCAAGTCTGCACTAATTTTTTTTTTTTTATTGTTGGCCTAGTTTTTGTGATTTTTGTTCTTAGTTCATACTCTCAGTCATATCAGGATTCTCGGTATTCGTCAGTTTTGAGTTTAGACTTGGAGATCCCTTTTGACCAACCACATTACTACTAGATTCTGTTCTGTAAAAATATTTTATCTGACTTCGACTCCTTCATCAAAGTTGTAGTCCTAAATGTGTAGAATAATTTGGGCTTTTGAATCACTTGATTTCGATATCAGAAGCTCAAGATATTTCCATTTGAATATCTAACGTGAAGGCAGAAAATTCTGCCACGGGAAGGATATAACCTAAGTTCGCAGGATTGATTCAAAGGATTTTTTTTGGACCAAGGATTGAATCGAAAAGTGCTAAAATGAGGATTTTAATTGAAGAAGGATATTGGAAGCTGGAGAGGGAGCTAGATCATCATAAATGATGAGATTTCTACCACACCGAATGAGGAAAATCACGTTTTTGTGCAGCTATAATTCATAGGAGACAGCAGCCTTTGACAACTGCAAAACGCCATGAAGAGAAGAACCTCACCATCATCTAATGGCTGGGATTTATCCCTAACATAGATGGTTGGGATGACGAGTTAATGTTGGAAAGAAATCACTAGAATTAACACGTAATAAATGAGAATATTGTAGTTTCCTCATTGGCATTATTTGGCTGCAAATCAGCTGGGATTTGTATCCAAGATTAATGCATTGAATCTTTTCTAATAAAGAGATGTGATTAGGCTATATAAACCCTCTACTTACCTAGCAAAGAAGAGGATATAAATAAATAAAACGGAGGAAAAAAAAAGAAGAAAACAGAGAGAGAGGCAGGGCAGAGAAAGCCATAAGAAGGATACTGTCGAAAGCAAGGAAAAACACAGAGGCAAGAGCGACAACTCCACCAGCACAACACGCCTTCTTCGCCATCATCTTCCTCATCTCGAGAAAGCATCAGCAGAAGCAGAGAAAACGAACAGAGACCAAAACTGGCGTGGCCTATCTGTTTCGCTGTCCCGAGAAGCAGCAAGCAGTGGCTGAGCGTAGAAGCTTCAGCACCTGTCATCTTTGTCCGTCTCAGCGCCAGCGTTCAAGAAAAGGAAAGCAGAACAGAGAAGAAGGGAAAGAGAAGAGAAGAAAACAGGGAGAAGAAAGGAGAAAGAGGCAAGTAACACAAGAGAATGCCAAACGAATGCAGGCAACGGAGGACTGAAAAAAATGGCATCGCCAGCAGACCAGGTAAGCTGTCTTTTATTCCCAACTTTTGCATGCATTCTAAGTTGCATTTGTTACTATTCAAGTGAAATTTAATTCACTTGAACAGTAACCGGGCAATGTGTATTTTTATACCATTTATTTTGTGTTGTAAAAAATAGAAATCTATGAAAAAGAGAGCACATTTTGATAGCACGTTTTTGAGACCGTTCCAAAAGAAAAGGAGATTTATGATTTTCTGTCATATTTATTTTAAGGCCTGGTTTTTCTTTTGTATTGTAAAAAATAAAAATCTCGCATTTAGAATACCTTGTTTTCAACGCAATGTGACAAATATACATGTATAGAAAAAAAATGGTTTTCTTGTGTGTTGCATACGGCCAATACCCTAACATGTTTTGAATGTTTTTTTTTATACATATACAAAAATATTGGAAGTTTTAAAAATGTGTTTTCGAATGGATTTCGTAAACACAACAAAAAAATTATTTTCTTGCATTTCTGGATTTTACAACATGTTTGTAAAACTCCAAAGGGTATTGGCCAATATTCCAAAAAAATATAAAAATCTTATTTTTTGGGGAATTCATCTATTATTCACTGCTAATGTTTGGATAAAGAAATCCTTAAAGGACGAATATCCAAAATATTATTGGGAGTAATAAATCTGCACACATCCTTGAAAGAAGCCTTGATTATAATCGAGGACATTTCAAATTTTTTTTGCTCCACGGTTTACGAGCTGTGAGAGTATAAAATACTAAAAAATATAGGTTTTTTTAGCGCCCTAGATTTTTAAATTTTTTGTCCCTCCTCCTTGCGATTTACGAGTTGCAAACTCTTGAAATACCAAGGGAAAAATGAGCTTTCAAAGCACATGGAATCTCCTTGGATTTCTATCCAAATAAATTTTATTTGAATCAAACCTAGGAAACTTGATGGGATTAGAAAACACCAACACCATAGCAATTATAGAGCAAACAAAACACCAAGCAGCTTACCTTAGGTAGGGCGTACTAGGGGTGCTAATACCTTCCCTTTACGCAACCAGTCCCTTGCCTTAGAATCTCTAAAAGACCAGTTAGGTTCCTAGTGACCAAAATACTAGGTGGCGACTCCTTTACACAAAAAACAATTCCTGAAATTCAATCGAAAGTCGTCGCGATGCCACGCTTCACCGCAAGGGTGCAACATTTAGGCTTTAATAGGAAGAAAATAAAGTTCTGGGGTCAAAGTACAATTGTTTAGAGTTGATTTGGTCAAATCAGGGGCTTAATTGCATATATATTGAAGTTTGATGGCCAATTAGGGACTTGATTGAAGAAATTCAAAACCAAAGACCAAATTGGAAAATGCGATTAATTAAAGGGTCTGAAATTGACCAAATCAGGGGTCAAATTGAAGAAATTGGAAGTTTATTGATCAATTAAGGGTCAAATTGCATAAATCCAAAACCAAGGACCAAAGGGAAAAATGCGCCAAAATTTAGGGTTTGAATTGAAGTTCTTCATGGGTAAAATTGAAAAAAATTAAAAGTTTGAAGCCAATCAGGGGTGTAGATAGAAATATATAACAAATTGAAGGACTAAATTGTAAGATACTATTCATCTTCTTCTCCAACGAGGCTAGTTGGGTGGCCACCTTCCCAAGGCATTTGGTGCCTTGTTTCTTCACCAAATTGGATGAAACGTACATGCGAACGATCCCGTGATACTTGACTACACGCTAGTATAATCTGTTCGGCTTGGTCAAGGTTACAGAGGCGGTGGCACCGCCCCAAAGTGGCCAACCCGATTAGCCATTCTTTCTGCAAAACTGATAGTTCATCATTGCTACTTTGAGCCAATGGTTGGGATGCTTTCGGGTTGAACCAAGGGCTGATATTCTGTACTAAAAGAGACAAAGTGTCCTTCTCCCACCGCCTATAAATAGATTTGATCTTCATGCTCCAGAGGTGGAGAAATTTGGGTCCAAAGACAACAAAATAAATAGCCTTCCTCCCTAGAATTCTTCCTTCTCTGCCATCTATCTCTTCACACTCTCTCTCTCTCTCTCTCCACCGTCCAGGCCACCATTGTCATCACCGTCAGCTTTTTAGCCACCATATCCACCATAGGAAGCCAACACAGCCACCGTCTAGCCACAACAACCGCTAGTCCTCTCCCCCTACAGATTTTCTTCTTCTTATTTCTTCCTGCCGCAGCCACCACCGCTTGCACCACGCTGTCCTCTACCACCGTCAGAACCACCGCAGGTCAGCCTTCCTCCCCCATTCTTCTTATTCTTTGTCCCAACTATTCACAATGTGAATAATAGGCATGAATTAATTCACACCCACTATTCATGTAGCAGTGGGATTCGGCCCAGATTTGTTGTTTTGGGCCAGGTTTGGCCCAGTCACAAAAATTCTCAAAAAAATATTTTTGGATTTTTTTTTTAATTTTTCCGCGTATTTTTACAAAATTTTGCTTAATATTGGTTTGTATTTTAATACCGTAAAGATACAAATGCGGTATTAAAATACCTGGTTTACGTCAAAACATTGAAAAAAAATAATAAAAAAAATATTTTGTTTTCATTCATACGACTAAGTCTCTCTAAGATTAAAAAAAAAATCATATCATTTTTTTATACAAAAAAACAAAAAATTCAAAAATATGTTTTAGCATGCATTTTGGCTTTAATAACAAGTTTATTAGAGTTATGAGAATTAGGCCAATATTTCAAAAAATACACAAAAAATATTTTGTTTCTTTTCTTTTAGTATCTAGATTATGAATTTATATGCAAAACATATTCCTAGTATTAAAAAGGAAGTTCCTTTTGTTTTTTTTTTTTACGTTAGAATGGTTTGATTTTAACTCGATAAGATAAGGATCTCCTTACTAAGGAGGACTTTTCTTAACCTATAGACAAACCAAAAATTAGAAAACACGACAAGACCTTAGTTTTTATCAGACAATAAAACAATGCAGCTTACCTTAGGTAGGGTGTATTTGGGGTGCTAATACCTTCCTTTTACGCAATCAGTCTTCGTACTTGATCTCTGAGACCAATTAGGGTTCATAGTATAAAAACTAGGAGGCGACTCCCATTCCATTTTTTCATTGATAAAAGACAAGAATTCCTTGTCTCCCCATATTTACCAGATATATATCCATACATGAGGGTGGATGATTGCCGCGATGCCGCACACGCGCGACACACTCTACGATTCTAGTCGCACCGACAGCGCGACGTCGTGGTGACCATCAATTGATTTCAAGTTTTTTTTTGTTTGTGTAAATGAGTCGCCACCTAGTATTTTGGTCATTAGAAAACCTAATTGGTCTTTCAGAGATCCTAAGGCAACAGACTAGTTGCGTAAAGGGAAGGTATTAGCACCCCTAGTATGCCCTACCTAAGGCAAGTTGCTTGGTGTTTGGTTTGCTTTATAATTGCTATGGTGTTAGTGCTTTCTAATCCCATCAGTTTTCCTAGGTTTGATTTAAACTAAATTTATTAAGATAGAAATCCAAGGAGATTCTGTGTGCTTTGAAAGCTTATTTTTTCCTTAGTATTTCAAGAGTTTGCGACTTGTAAATCACAAGGAGGAGGGACAAAAATTTAGAAATCTAGGGCGCTTTAAAAAAACCTATTTTTGCCCTAGTGTTTTATACTCTCACGGCTCGTAAATCGTGGAATAAAAAAATTAAAACGTCCTCGATTATAATCAAGGCTTCTTTCAAGGATGTGTGTGGATTTATTATTCTTAGAAAATTATTTTGGATATTTACCACTCAGAGTTTCTTTATCCAAATATTAACAATGAATAATAACAAATTATTCTCAATAATATTTTGGATATTCGTCCTTTAAGAATTTCTTTATCCAAACATTAGTGGTGAATAATAGATGAATTCCCCCCAAAATAAGATTTTTATATTTTTTGGAATATTGGCCAATACCCTTTGGAGTTTTACAAACATGTTGTAAAATCCAGAAATGCAAGAAAATAATTTTTTTTTGTGTTTAAGAAATCCATGCGAAAACGCATTTTAAATAAAAACTTCCAATATTTTTTGTATATAAAAAAAGGAGTCTTAAAAAAATGTTAGGGTATTGGCCTTATGCAACACACAAGAAAACAATTTTTGATATATATGTATATTTGTCACATTGCGTCAAAAACCGGGTATTCTAAACACTAGACTAATATTTTTTACAACATAAAAAAATTCAGGCATTAAAATAAATATGCCAAAAAAATCATAAATCTCTTTCTCTTTCTTTTATTTTTTTTTTGAAAGAAAAAAAAAGGGAGGTCTGGTCGGGTCATTTGCCTAAGCAAGTTACCCGGTTGGACATAAAAGGGGCGCAACCCTCTTTTATGAATGCAAAGCTACTGTTCAAGTGAATTAATTCACTTGAATAGTACAAACACATACAACACAAATGGAAAGAGACCATGCTAATAGTGCAAACACAAATAAAAAGAAAGCATGCAACAGGTGAATAGAAAACAAACCTGGAGACGAAGAAACTGCAGTGGCGTTGAAAGAGTGATGGTTACTCGGTCTGTGTTCGTCGTACTTCTTCTGTTCTGTGTTTAGTCTACTTACTGCCTCCTTCTTTACTCTGCATCTCCGTCACTCTCTCTATCGATTCCTTCACTTTCTTTTCCCGTTTCTGTAGTTTTTATTTGCAGAAAAAAATGAAGCAAAGGTGTCTTTCTTGTTTTTCTTTTGTTGTCCCTCTCCCATTCTTTGTTCTCTCTCATTTATTCCCTCAGCAGAAGAGGCTTATATAGCCTAACATGTAACTTTATTTAGGAAAAATATATTACATTAACTTTAGGGTGTAATTTCGGGTGACCAGAAATAGGAAACCAGAATATTTGATTCTGATTATGTGATCAGCAGTGATTTCTTTCCAATTGTAGAGGATGGTGTGGCTCTTTTTTTTTTTTTTTTTTCCTTCCATAGGGCTAGCTACTTCCTTTGAAATGAGGAAATAATAACATGGTCTGCAACTCTCCTTTCAAGCGAGAGAAACATGGAAGCCAAACAAGAAATTTCAGATAAAAAGGAAAGAAAGAAAACGACTAGTTATGCAGGTAAACGTGTTTTCTTCTATATCTTCCTTCAGCAGAATTCCTTTCTATTTTTTTTATCTTCAATCATCCTCCTTATTTTAGCACTTTTTCCATTTGGTCCTTGGTTTACAAAGGATTCAAATTGGCCTGCAATTTATGTGTCTAGGACTACAACTTTGATGAAGGAGTCGAAGTGAGATAAAATCAATTTACAGAATAGAAACTAGCAGTAATTTGGTTGGTAAAAAAGGATCTCCTATTCTAAGTCAGAAACTGAACATGCCGAGCATCCCGATATGACTGAGAGTATGAACTAAGAACAAAAATCACAAAATTTGTGATGGAAATAAAGTTTTTTTAGTGCAAACTTGGGTCAGTATCCTTCTCGCAGCAGAATTCTCTACCTTCACATTAGATATTCAAACGGGAATATCTTAAGCTTCTGATATCAAAATCAAGTGATTCAAAATCTCAAATTCATCTACGCGTCTAGGACTACAACTTTGATGAAAGAGTCGAAGTAAGATAAAATTATTTTAGAGAATAGAATTTGGCAGTAATCTAGTTGGTTAAAAAGGATCCCCAGGTCTAATTTAGAAACTGACAAATGCCGAGAATCCTGATATGAATCAGAGTATGATATAAGAATAAATCAATAAAATTTGTGATGAAAATAGAGTTTTTAGTGCAAACTCAGGTCAGTATCCTTCTCGCGGCAGAATTCTTTGCCTTCATGTTAGATATTCAAATGAGAATATCTTGAGCTTTTGATATCAAAATCAAGCGATTCAAAAGCCCAAAATCATCTACACATCTAGGACTACAACTTCGATGAAGGAGTCGAAGTGAGATAAAATTGTTTTAGAGAACAAAATTTGGCAGTAATCTAATTGGTCAAAAAGGTTCTTGATCTAACAATGTTGAGCATCCAAATTTGACTGAGAATCTGCCCTAAGAAAAATGATCCCTAGGACCTAATAAAGGTGTAAGTCAATTTTTCAACATGTCATGAGTGACAGAATATAGCTAGGATGGTCAGATATCGTACAAAACCGAGTCAGAATCAGAGCTTAAGTTGGAACAAAAAATTACGACAGCAACAAAACAATTTTTTTAGTGCAAATTCTGAGGGATTTATTCAACCTTAAAGACCAGATAAAAAAGGAATTAATTTAGCATTATGAAGACTCTTGATCAACCTAAGAAAACCTGATGATTTTGGTAGCAAAGGGGAAGGATAAAAAGAGCAGAAAACAACATAAACAAGGTTTCGAAAAAAAATATTTCTTTCTTTGCTTTTGTCAATCTTTTGGCGAACATGAGCTAAACTCCTACACTCTGTTCAAAAGAGATATACATCGTCTCTAGCACATGGGGTTCAAAATTGAGTAACAACAATTCTTGTGGAGTCATGTCATTCAAGCCTTTGGGAGGACACCTATTTGACAAGTAGATAACACAATCTATGGCTTTGGCCCAAAACTCTTTAGAAATCTTCTTGGTTTTGAGCATGCTTCTTGCCATATTGAGGATGCTTATATTCTTTCTATCTACTACACCATTTTGTTTTAAGAATTTAAGCATCGTTATGAGTCTCTTTATACCATGATCTTCACAAAAATCATTAGAACAAAATTCACCCCTTTATCCATCATAAGTGATTTTATAAAATAACCAATTTATTTTTCAACTAATGCGTTAAACTTTTTAAAACAACTTACCACATTAGAATTTTCTTTTAAGAAGTATACTCAAGTTTTTCTACTATAATCATCAATAAACAATAAAACATACATATTTTTACCAAACAAACATGGTTTGATAGGACTACAAACATCGCCATCTATTTTTTGTTGGAGTTGACTTGCTTTTGATGTAGACTTATTCATAAAGATCTTGTGAAATTACTTTCCCACTAAACATCCTTCAGATAACTAATTTGGATATATAATGGATGGTAGACCCTTCAACATCTCTTTTTTCTTCTATCATCTTTAAGCTATCAAAGTTTACATGCCCAAGTCTCATATTTTACACATGCATTTAGGTATTTAGACACATCAGTCTCTATGTTTAGAAATAACATTCTATTCTTTGTCATGATTACCTTTGCAATCATTGCCCAGTTAGTGTCAAGTAATGTCAAAATACAATCTTTCATCTTAATTTCATACCCATTCTCCAACAATTGTCCTAAGATCAATATGTTGTTTTTCACCATTAGTATATATAATAGACATCTCCAATAAATTGATGACTTCTATATTTCAATTTAATCAAAATTATATCTTTTTTTATGGCAACCTTTGAATGATCTGCAAATGTGACATGAACTCTAATTGCTTCATCAAGCTCCATGAACTTGTCTTTGTCTCCACACATGTGGTTGTTAGCTTCATTGTCTATATACCACATGTTCTCTTTGTCTTGCATTCTCTCATTATGTACTAATAATAGGGTGACTTCCTTTGTTTCTTCTATCACTAGATTAACATTCTTATCAACCTTCTTGGTTGAAATGTAGCAATCCTTAACATAATGAACTACCTTTTGATCATTATAGCATTTAACTTTTAATTTGTCAAACTTGGATTTTGGATTGCTATTGTTAGTGTAACCAGTCGACTAGTTTGCTTCATGCAATCGACCGATTGCCATATCAATCTTGCTTGCTTTATCTACTAGAGTAGCAACAATACATCAATCACTAAGTAATAAATACACTAAACCAAAAATTGATCCTGAATGTACATTTGTGAAACCATATAACAAACAAAGACATAAGAACTATATAAATAATACAGCACAAACCAACCATCTAGAGAAAATATAAACATCATCGCCTTATACAACCACCTCTTATTTTCTCGTTGTGTATTAATATTTTTCTTCCATAAGTACATAAATATATAAATCACATGGTGCCAGCCAAAAAAAATAGCAAGTTAGGCTATCTCTATGAATACTTAACAAATGAAAATTCGCACCTTTCCTAGATGCCACAACATTGATATACAAGCTTCTCATATATAGTATCATCATTTTCCATCATTAGTTACTACTTGTTGAACAATGTCTCTATGCACTATGAGGAGCTGATGGCCTTGAGAAGTTGTAGTTAAAACTAAGAACTGTTAAATTATAGAGCTTTCACATAGAGGCTCTAAGATGTCCAATAAATACATATGCAACAAAAGAAACAAATGAGAAGAGAAAGGAAAAATAAAATTAGTAACATAATTTAGAGAAATTAGAAATTATATTAAATGAACAAGAGTGCTTTTACTCTTTTAATCTCCTATCCACCCTTCCATTATTCTACCATGTAAAAAAGTGAGGGACTCTTCAAAACCTAGGACATTGAAGTGAGAAGTTTGGATTGACCATGTCAAATAATCAAACCTAAGCTCTGATACCACTTGTTGGAAAAAAAAATATAAGTGCGATAGAAAATCAAAAATAGTAATGCAAAGTCAAAAACTTAAGAACAAGAATAGGATTGAGAGGAAGGTATACTTTTATTAAGTGTTTTCTCTCTATGCTCTCTTTGCTATTCTCTCTTTTTTGTGCTCCTTAATAATGTTGAATTACAAGTCTTTTTATAGGTATTAAGTCCTAGACAATCAAGGAATTAAACTAATACAAGGAGATCCTAATCTTAACAGAAATTATATTATGCCAACTAAACCAGTCAATTATTTCTCAACTAGTCGATCAATTTATTTAATCCAACCAGTGGACCAGTTCCCTTGTTCTTTAGGAAAACCAGAAATCAAGTTTAATTTTAACAATATCAACACTATATTTATATTTCATAGTGGCTAGGGGCTAGTGGCTACAACCTTACTTAAACATGAATTGCTTAGTGAGACCACTCTTATTTTTCTAAAGCTAGTTATCAGAATCTACTGTTGAGTGGCTAATTAATTAATGCAGGTCCAAATACTCCCTTTGGAGGATTAAATTCAACAATTTCAATTTCTAGAAGATCTAGTCACGTCTGGAGAGAGAGAAGGATTTTTTCATGCAACTCTTCAAAAAGAAACGTAATAGAGATTGGATCATATCTTATAATAATAGATATGTTAAGGCAGAAATTGTTAGGGTGTGAATGGGTGTGAATGAAAACTTAGGTCTGATTTCAAGTGTTTTACTCAAGTTGAAACTTTAGGGTATATCTATCTGTTGCCTTGTTAAAAATCTACTGTGTAATTACTTGTTGTTAAAAGAAATGGTAGTGTTATCAATTAAGTTTATTAAAAATAAAGAAGTTGTTGAGCACCTTATCTAGTTTATTTTTATGTTTTAAATGTGTCTGTGTATTTATCAACTTTTGTATCCTCTACAATTCGTTGCGTTTCCTTCTGTTAGTATTGAGAAAAAAAAAGGCAGTTCATATAAATTACTTACAATTCAAGTCTATTATGTGTGTATTTATTTATGTAAGGTGAAGTACCATTTTGGGTAGTTTCTGTGCATATTAATTTTGTACAATGTGCTAAATAAAATAAGTTGTCTTACGTTGCTTACTTGTATCATTGTGTGCATGTATATGTTTAGACAAAGAGTTGTCACTTAACTAATCTAGGAGTCATATATATGTTTAGACAAATAGTTGTCATCAAACTAATGTAGAAATTATATAGAGATGTGATTGATAAACCATCTACCTAATTGAATTTCTTATTATTTGCTTATTAAGAGATCTAAATGAGATTTTCCAAATTAATAGTGAGTGCTATTAACTTATAACAAAATAGTGGGAGACAAAATTATTATTGAGAAGACCTTATCTAAATTTAATTATAAATATTTATGCATGAATCATATATGTTTTGCCTAATTACCGCCTCTAATTTTATATGATCATAAGTGAATCATTCAAATCATATAAGTTAATTAAATATGATCTAATTTTATAACACTAAACATATTTGGTTAGTGGTAACCTTAAGTAGCTCAATAAGTCATCCATTAATAAAACTTTGGTTTTATGCATATAAAATCAGAAGACAACAAATCTTGTTCTCAACATGTACTTAATATATTAATGAGAAATTTATTATTTTAAATCAGTCTCATTCTATGGCATTAATGAGATATCAGACATAACAATTATATATAAACATATAATCCTAGCATGCCATTCTAATTGGATTATTATGGACATATCTAAACTAATTTCTTGAGTCATCTAAGGGAAATAGAGGGTCAAAACATATATAGTTGCTGCAAATCTTTATAAGTACTTTGAGAGCACCACGATTGTAGCCTTTGCTCTTGTTCTTTCTTTGTCTTGGATTACAATATAGATTTTTCTATCTAAATTTCTACATTTCTAAATTACATAACATTTACATGATTGTATGAGAAACCTCAACTTACTTTCAAGGGGAATTATATGTGAAAGAATTTTACAACTCAAAAGAAAAATAGAGAAAATGCAGGACACACAAACTCTATTTAATATTACAACTTTTCGACCCCAATCATATTGGTTCTTTTAATGTCCATAATCATCCATTACGCATAAAACACATTAATATGCATAAATAAATACATTGCATACTTCGATTCTAATTATTTTCTTTATGTGCAATTTTAAAATAATATTTATAATAGTTAGAAATATTAAATCAAATCTAATTTGATAATTTACCAAACTCAAAAAATTTTATTTAATACAAATTTCTTGAAAAAATATTTTTCAAAATTTAATAAAAAAAATTAATCATATTAAATTCTTATTAACATCCTAAACTATTTTAGGATTAATTAATTAAAGCTTTTCGGCTTAAAAAATCTTTTTATTTAGAAATGTATTTCTAAAATATTTTAATTGAATAATTTAATTAAATTCTAATTTAATTAGGATAAATCAAAAATAAAAATCATGAATAAATAGTTTAATTCAATCCTAATCCGATTAGGAAAATTAATTCTATAATTAATTTAATTTTGGGTTTTGATTTCAAAATAAAATCAATATTTTATATGTTTAATGAAAAAATCATAATTTTGCTCAAAGTACTGTATTGTAATAAGGTATAATAGCCACAAGAGTAGAATCATAATTCTGCCCCATAATACCCTATTATAGAATTAGGGATAAAATAATAATTTCTTCTTCTTTCTCTCTACCTATTGTTGGCAGTGGGGTCATTGCCATCAATATCAACAACATCAATAGTGACAACAAGGGCTGCCGTTGTGTCTTTTGCAACGCAGGGCAACACCCTCATACTGCATCTGCCACCAGCGTACGTGAGGCAGTAGCCTCACGGTGGTTTTAATAGCTCATAATCATTGTGTCTAATGGGATAATAGCCACATGTTGCTGCCTCTCATGCCAGCAACAAGCTCCAGCAGATCAGGTGCTAGGGGTGAGCAAAAAAACCGGTAAACCGATTAAACCGAGAAAACTGGGAAAAAAACAACCGAAAAAACCGAACAAAAAAAAAACCGAATTAACCGATTAAAAAATCACAAAAAAATTCTGGTTCGGTTCGGTTTCGGTTTCTAAAGTCTGAAACTGATTGAACCGAACCGAACCGGTTCAATCAACCAGCATATAAGAAAAAAAAAAAAAACAAGTATAAATATAAATGTTTCCTAACCCTAGCCGCCCCCCCCTCCCTTTACCCTCTCCCTTCTCTCACTTTACCCTCTGCCTCCCCCCCACCCTCCCCATTCTCTGCCTCTCTCTCACGTTACCCTCACCCTCCCCCCCCAGCCTTTCGGTCAATCTTTCCCTTTCTGCTCCTCATCTAAATGAGCTAGCCGGGTATGAAATACCTTCAACGCTCCTTGGCTCAATCTTTTCCTTGACACTCTCCTTGGCATCAACCGGCCTCCCTGGCTCTTCCACCGTTCGGGCTCCCTTTCCTCCCTATGCTCCCCCGACACAGTAGTGCTGGGCTCCCATTCTTGTTGAGTCTGTGCCATAAATGGAATTGGAATAGTAGATCCATTCTTTTTCTTTTGTTTTTCATATCCGTGGTTTTAATTACAATGGGTCTTGGGTTTTTTGCCCGATTTGCAGGGTTGAGTTTTGTTTGGTTGGACGTTGTTGTGGTCAAGGTTGTAGGAGAAGCAGAGAGGACTATTGGGGTTCGGTTTGAACCGGTTTGGAAGGGAAAAACACCGAACCGAACCGAACCGAACCAAAATTAATCAGTTTGAACCGGTTTTCGGTTCGGTTCGGTTCAAAAAATTAAAAAAAAATTCGGTTTGGTTGTTTATTTTGGTTTAAAACCGGACCGAATCGGAAATGCTCAGCCCTATCAGGTGCTATTGGTGGTGGCACTGTAGCACCCTAGGTGTTGCAACTAGTGAGGCAGCATTACAGTAGCAAGTGCCAACAGACCTAACACTGCCGTTGGAGCTACCACCTTTTTGTTTTTGTTTTTCATAAATCCTTCCTGATTCGGAAAACTCTAGCCAAATCTGATCAAAATAAGAATTGAAGAAAAATAATTTTTTTAAAAAAACATAAAAATAATAATTTTGAACATAAAATTAATTTACAATCAATATCTATAACAATTAAAACATATATAATTGACAATCCTAACTGTTTTAGGATGACTCTAATATTATTATTTAGCTTTTCTAAACACATACATGTAGCATAAATGATAAACTTAAAATTTGAAGGTTGTTTAAGGTTTAAGAAAAAAAAATACCTAAAGCTTATATTGTTTTTTAAGATGTGATCAGGTTCTTTAATGTAGAGTTATCGTAAACTACAAGACTTTCAAATATTTATTTTTTAATAATAATTTATATAAACCATTAATAAAAAATGTTCTAAAAACCTTTTTTAAAAGAAATAACGAGTTTTAGTTACTTTTTTTTGAATTTCAAGTTAACATGCTGTTGTTTTTTAAATATGTGTAGGTACTGTTTAAGGGATCAACATCCGACTTATTTGTAAGGAAAGTGGTTGAAAACCATAAAGTGTGAACTTGTCTTGTGAATGTGAGTAATTGCTATAAATGTGTTTTATAAGTTTTTATGAATTTGCATCTATACATTTATTTTGAAATTTGTTAATAGAATTTGTGTAACTAATATTAATATATCTTTGAAAGTATTCATGAATTATGTATTTGTATTTATATATGATTATTATAAAATGTAATATATATATATATATATATATATATCATTTGATAGATATGCAGTTGATATGTGCATATTGGGCATGCAAATGTTGTATTTGATGTGTGCACACGAGGCATGCAGATGATGTATTTAAATCATATTTATTGTATAGAAAAATCATCTTAATCAAATAAATTGTACAAATGTTTTTAATTAAATAGAAAATGATATAGTAATTATTAAAACTATGACAACATATAAAAGAAATCCATCCATACATATAATGTGTCACGCCCCGAAACCATTATATATCAAATGATTGAGAGTGTAACCAAAAAACACTCCAATTGAATTTATGTATGTTTAAAATTCATTCCACAAAAATACTCTAGTCTAGTGTCTTATTTAAAATTAAAAAAAAAAAAAAAAACATCGAAAAGATCGCACAGATTCGTCCGCAAATGAACTGAATAGACCAGGGATAATATTTACACTTACTTTTTGTGAGGTGAACTTAACATGCAAAGATCCGGAGTAACTACCGTCGGTCTTATCTCACCAACTAATATACCATATTTTGCTGAAAGATACATCTGTTTAATAGTTTTTCTCCTTCAAGCAGAATATTCCAAGCCCTACTTTCTTTTTAAGTAAGTTTGTCTGATACCCATCATGGCATTATCGAAAGTGATCTATTGAACTTTTCTCCCTCTGTAAGCAGACTTATTCTTACAACCCTTCCAAGTAGATTCAGTCCTTTTGCTTGTTATGTCTTAGTTAGGGAGCATTAATCAGACAACGTCCTCTGAGGAGATCATGACGTCGCTATAATCAATAATGAATATTTCCAAAAAAAAAATAATTGTAATCAATAATGAAAAGGCAGGAATGCTGCTATTTGAAACGTTTATGAAGCCATGGCTAATAAATAGGGCAGGAGGTAGTTTCCTCTACTAAGCTAATACAAGGACAATGGGCGTCGGTGCTCATACGTAAGTAATTTGATGGCAGCATTCTCTTGTGTTTCTTTGCAAGTAAATGGATCAGTTCTGAAGCCTTTTGCCTCTGAGAGCTTTGATCGACTCAAAACCTCAATATCCTCAACGTTTAAGGTATGACAATCGACCTAGAACTCTGAAATGTTAAGGGATATTGTAAATGAAGTCTGATGGCTCGTTTTAGTATGTCACCAGCCTTTCTTCAACGGGCTGCATCAACTGCAAATGAAGATTGACGTTTCCCAAAGCATTAAAAACACTTCCAAGAAAATGTTGGATGCATTTGTCGATTCTGCATTCCAATTCGTTTATCAACCATTGCTCCCTTCTCAGGTATTATTACTCCATTTTCCAATGAGAATACATAATTTTTAATGAACTTGATCAATATTTATGCTCAAATGAATGTATATGCAAACTCTGATAGTCATTGAATTTGCCGCCTGGGGTAATTGTTGCTTCTGCAACAAGCTAAAATTAAGTATGCTATGAGTTATGTTCAGTACATGACATTCAAGATGAGTTCATGGATTGTACTCAATTAAGAACCAATAATCTCTCTCTTAAAGGAAAAATTAACATTGATCATATATATTATAGAGCAACTTGGCACCTGTTGAAGAAATTGGAGAAGCTGTTAACGTTAATGCAATCGAAGGAGAGATTCCAGTAGATTTCCCAGAAATTAACATTGATCCTTCTACTTATATAGCCTTGGTAGCTGAATTTTGGCCTCCCTCGTAGTATCCTTAAGTGCCGAAGAAAAAGTCCACGCGCTCCGCTTGATTGTTATGGTGGAGTTACTTGTAGTTTTGGCATTGGAGCAACGAGATCCCGTGCCCCATTTGCATTCAACAACAACTCGAGAATAGGCTTAGTTTGCGCATACTACTTGGCAATGGATTTTGATTTTGACGGTATGGTTGAAGAATATTTAACCTTATGTCGACAACTTAAATCAAAAGCTGTAAACCCCGGTTAAAAAAAATGAATGATTAATTAAATTAAATTTGTATGGGAAATTTGAAATAAATATGTACCAAGTATGAGAAAATAGTTGCAATAAGTTATAATGAAAAGAAAATTTAAGAAAGAATTGTACTGTAAGCACCGGTTAAAAATCAAAAACATTACTAGGAAATGATAATAAGTCTATAGAGGAAATAAATTGTAAAAATATAGTATAAATATATTTGAGATAAGAAAATGGTATAGAATGAAATAAGAAAATTTAAATTTTTGATGAAAAATCACAAATTAGCTAGTTTTGCGCTGTAGCACGCAACTTTCAATCTGATCATTAGATTAAGTTGAAATTTTGTATGGAATCTTCTAAAATATTTTTTTAAATTTAGGTTAAAGTCTTAGATTTTTTTGAGTTCGATAAGGACCTTTCAAGTTCAGTACAATAAATAGATAATAAAATAGCACAAATGAGTGTCTATAAATTTCTTCAAGGATCAAATTAAAAATTGGCACAAGACAACCCTTCTTATAAGCTACCAACAGTACAAAAAAGAAGAAGAGTTTGCAGCTGGCCAAGAGAAGAAAATAGAGAAAATAGGCAAACATTGCTTGAAAAATCACAAAAAAAAAGAGGTGTAATAGGAAGAGTTTTGAGTAATTAAAGAGAGGGTTTGAGGTGTTAGGAATTCTACAAGGAGTTTAAGAGTTAAAGTGTACTTTTAGAGAATGAAAATTAAGCTTAGAGGAAAATTTGAAGGAACTTATTTTGATTTTTGATTCTTTGTTTTTTAAGGGTAAGAAATCTCTCTATGATGATTCATTGTGTTGCTTTTTATGTTTATTCTTGGATTGAGTAGAATTAGTATTATGTAAAGGTGGGTTCTTGATGTTGTGGTGGTTTGAATACATGGATTTATGTTGATTGTGTTTTTTTTAATGGGATAAATGCTTGGGCTAGTTATTAATTAGGTTAATTAGTAAGAAACAAATTTCATTCCTTTTGGTAATGGGAATCTCAGCAAAGGGTGGGATTTTTAGGGTTATTGAGTTGTTGAATTAATGACAAGTAAATTGTTTAGCTATGCTAATTGATTAATTGGTGATTGAAAAATATGTAATTATTAAGAGAATAAAGAAAAGAGTGAATGAATAAATTCCATGAGTGGAATATGTAATTATTAACATAGAAAGTTTTACTAAATGAGTTTGAAGTAGACAACACTACTAGGTACACATTTCATAAAATAAAAGGCATATAAAAGTGTCTCCTTGGGAAGTAAGCTGTATATGAGCACTAGTTAGACAAACACGTGTAATCTCAAGTATATATATATAAAAAAAGTATATAATAATTTTTTTCTTTATGCTACACTATTTTGCTATGGTATAAAAAAACATGCCCTCTCATGGATAATTTCATGATCTTGGAAGTAACCATGTAACCTCTAACCAATAAATTTAATTACAACCATTATAGAATCTTAGAACTTTAATTTTAGCAAAAAATTAAGTGTGTATCATCTTATGAAAATAAACGAAAGCATTAACCTAACCTCTAATTATCATAAAATAGAGCCAAATCATAATATTATAATCATCAACAAAAATCATAAATGAATGATACTTGGACAAGGTAGAAACTAAGGCAGGACCCCACATATTAAAATGAATCAAACTAAATGTTCATCTTATTAGAACTTTGAGAATAAGTTTTTGTGATGAACTTTTACCAAAACACAAACATCATGAAACATCGAAGGAAAACAATCCAAAAAACAAGGAAATAAATAATTAATGTAATCTAAAGAAGCATGACCAAACCTATGATGCCACATCCAATTCTAATGCTTCTTGGCATAGATTGAACCTTCACTAGTCAAGATACTTGTAAAGCATGCATCATCCATATAATTAAGTCCCCCTCTCTTCGTACCTCGCACAATAATCTCCGTAATGATAAAATCCTAAAGATGAAATCAATATTAACAAGAGTTTTTGAATAATAATTTGGGACAGCAATAGCAGCTACTAAAAACAGCTGCAATTATAGCAGAAAAACAAAAGCAGCAATCTGGACAAAACTCAGCAACAGTCCAGGAAAGAAACAAATGAGGGGTGTAGCAACAGACCGTAGAACCAAGGAGGCTCTGATACCAACTTAAACTATGGTAAAAAGTGCCCAACTTATTGAAATGATTGAGTCATGAATAGAAAGGGACGATGCATTCAATAAGAACACACATAACGCTACAAAAGAATGCAGCGACGTTAAAACCTAAAAAAGAAGAAGAAAAAGATATCCCAAGTCCAGTTAACATCCATATAAATGTTTCCAAACTATAAAGGCTTATATACAGGAGAAACAGACGTAGTGCTTGGAAATTGGAGCATGGCTTTCAAAATGGTTTGCTTATATGGAATATTAGACAACACATATATCTTCAAGGTGAGAAGAACCCTGTCTTTATTGAGAACTAGCTGATAGTAAATGGAAAGTAATTAAATAAAACATCAGCACTAAAGAACGTGCTTTATTTACCCTGCTAAATGGTATCTGTCTACAGCGAAAGAGGCTAAGTACTGCACAATGAGATATGGTCTGCACCTGGTGGACTAGTCCTAGACTTCATCTAAGAGTTTGCGATATAAAGCCTGCCTAAACCCTGCTGCATGCATCTAGTACAAGTGGTAACCCCCTTTATCTGAGCTATCAACATCTGAATTGCTAGAGTCATGGCTGCCTTTTCTCATCATACCTAGTTCTTCAACGCGACTAACGCTGCTACATGGGCTTTCGTTCTTTCTTTTTTCCTTGCTTCGCCTCCATTCCCATTTCCTAAGCCAATGCTTTGCCAGCAAAACCCCCAAACCCACAAAAATTGCCAATGTGCACCCTCCCCCTATGGCCACTGTTGCTACAAATACCCATGGCGTCCCCAGTCCTCGCCCGTGTGGCAAAATAGTCCACATGGCAGCAATGTAACCGGCCGCCATGAATGATATGGATACCCACATAACCTTATGTGTCACCGCCAACAATATCATCATTGATTTTCGCTGAAAAGGGACAATGCTGACAAGGAAAACAACAGTGCCAAGGGACAAAAATAATGCGACAATGTTGCACACCACAAAGATCTTGAAAGAAGAATGCCCGCCCGTTGTGCTTTCCCCTGTTTCTTGTCTAAAACCCCCAGGAGGGTTTATCCCAGCAGCAAATGTAACAGTTGCTATTAGAACTGCTACAATAATAATCGTGTTACGAGCATTTCGTAGTCCCTCCGTTTGAAGCTCTAGCTGCTTCTGTCGGCGGCGATGCTGATAACGACGGTGATGCTTAGTGGTAGATTCAGTCATTCGCTTTTTTGATGAAGATAGAAAGCTCTTTTCCTGTTGTATTTGTTGAATTTCAATTGAACTTGGAGGCAATTGATCACTTCTCTTGCCTCCAGCATCTTGTATTGCAGGTAAAATCAAAAGAACACCAGAATTGCTCACATCAGACTCAACTACATCAAGAGCAGTCTGTCCCTTTTGGTTTATAGCATTGACATCAACACCAAGCTTCAGTAAGTAGATGACCATCTAATATTAAGTTCAACACAACAAAAGATGTAATGGAAATTAGATTGAGCCCCTTGATAGAATTAAATATCACGCTAAAAATTTAACTTTCCACTTTGTAGCTCGAATGCCTTCGAGTTAGATCTTGAAATTTTACATATGTTCAGATTATATATTCAGGTGATCTAATGTTCAGGATTAATATTTTTTTATCCAGCAAGTTTTTTTTAACTAATTTGTCATTTTCTCAACAATACTTGCTAAATCTTATTAATATTCTCCACCATTAAAAAAAAAAGGGGGGGGGGGGGGGGCTAAGAATTTGACTATAAAAAAAATGAAATTCACTCTTCTCTAATTAAATTTAGAGTTATGAATTCTAAAGAAACAACTGATCAAACAAGTTAAAAAGAAAAAGGTCTTACAGTACTGAGTTTCCCAGCAGTAGCTAGAAGCAGAGCTGTATTCCCATCGTTATCTGGCCTGTCAACAAGCTTTGAGATGTTGAGCATCTCTGTAAGGTACTTAACAGCTTCATACTGATTGTTTTTCACCCCTAGATGGAGAACTGTCTCTCCATGTTTAGTAATCACTTCAGCAGATTCAAGGCTTGTTGAGAGTATCTCGTCAATGACGTTGACTCTGCCTTTGATCGCTGCCCAATGAAGTGGGGTCCGGCCATCATTGTCTTGCAAGGAAGAGAGCTCCGCGTCGAACCTTAGTAGCTCCCTGGTTACTTCAAGGTGGCCTTTCTTGCAGCACAGGTGTAAAGGTGAGCATCCTTGAAGATCCTTTTTCCATGCAAAGTCCGGGCGTGCCTTCAGGATTTCCTTTACAATGTCTGTATACAGGAGAATTCAGAATCTTACTCGAAAACTAATTCCAATCCTACTTATTAATTAATTTATTATTGATAAAAAACAAAAGAAAGATTGATAGATCAATTGCTAAAATCTTTTTAGCCATTAGTATTGTTAGAGTATAATATAAATTATATATTAGATTTTATCTAAAAGTTAAAGTTATTGGGTTGAGATGATTCTTTGACATAATATCAGAGCCTTAATGACCAAGCGGTCACGAGTTCGAATCTTACTATATCTATTTATCTGATAAAAATTAAGTATATGATAATATGGATTTGTGCAGGTTTTAAGTCTAAAAAAATTTTATTTGAAGAGATGTATTAAAAAATAATATAAATTATTTATTAAATTTTATTTAAATATTTTAAACCATTAAATTAGAATGATTATTGAACAAGCAGAGTACCTCTTTGCTGTGATATGTTCACTGGTAGAAGACCAGGTCTTGGAACGTCAGAAAGTAACATGCAATTCCACTAAAATTATTAAGTTGGCCCATGATTAAGAGAGGTATATATGCTGCTATCCTTGCCCAGTACTGTTTGGTAGTGATTGAAATTGTGTTTTTTAAAAATTATAAAAATTATTTTTTTATATTTTTAAATTATATAATATATTAATATTAAAAATAATTTTTAAAAATAAAAATATTATTTAAATATATTTTTAAATAAAAAATACTTTGAAATATTTCAACCTCATGTACCGACAATGGAATTAGAGTGTGAAATCAAGCTGTCATGCCGGCTTCGTTTGGTCATCCAAAAATGTTCATTAATGACCCACAGTTGTGTGTGCATGAATGATCCAAAGATAAACCCTTCCCGGCGGGACCAAAACCATTTTAGAATTGTCAAAAAGCTTTATCCCCTTTTTTTCAAGGCATTGCCTAAATAAAGAACATGTATTGTACAGTAGCTTGTTTCATAGATTGAAGTTACAAATTAATAATGCTTGAAGTGTATAATACTTACCTGTATGGCCGCCTGAAGCTGCAGCATGAAGAGAAGTGGTAAAACCATCAAGCTCCAACATTAGCAGCCCTGGGAAACTCAAGAGATAGTCGACCACATCAAACTTCCCTCTTTCACACGCCACAGTTAGGGCACTCCCGTTGTCTTGATTCACCTTGTAAACCAGCCATGGATCCGTCTCCACCAATAACTTCACCATTTCCGTCTTCCCTTCCCTGCATGCTTCATGCAATGGGGTCTCCATCTTCTCATTCTCCTCGAACATCAATTCCGGCCTCCGCCTCACAATCTCCTTAGCCAGCTCTACGTGTCCAAAACGTGATACTAAGTGTAAAATGCTGCTTGACGACCCTGGAATTGTTTGATCAATAATATGTTCGTCTTCTTCAATCAGAGAAAGAAAGGCAGGGACCTCTCCCTTCAGGATGGCCTCCCGGAGCCGTCGTTCCATGGGTGGAGATTGGGGCATGAGAAAGATGAAATTAATCTAATGAAGGGAATTGGAGTTGTAGAAGGGTTGGGGAAGAAGGAATTAATAATGATAGAGGAGGCATCGTTTTTCCACAGGATGGAGCCACCATGAAGTTTCTCTATACTTGCACGGACATTTACCGGCTTGACATGTTTTAATCCAACTTTATTATAGAATACTCTAAAAAACGTGTAGAAAATATTGTAGCTTTTTCCATACTTTTTATGCATTTGAAAGGTATTTTTCTTTTTTTAAAAAAACTATTTTCTTTCCTTTTTTTTGTGTTTTTTTTTTCTTTTAATGAATTTTTTTTTTAATTGAGTTTGTTAATGTGAAAAAAAAAATGTATTTAATTATCAGATTTTCATGACACAGATCTCGGGTTTGACGGGTTAACCTGGTTTGACGAGTTAACCCAGAATTTTTTTTTTGCTTTTTTTCTTTTTAATCAATTTTTTTCTTTTAGTTTAGTTTGTTAGTTTTTTTTCGTTTAACCCGTCAATTTTTTTTTCTATTTAGTTATCAAATTTTCATGATGCGAATTTCAAGTTTGACAGGTTAACCTGATTCGCTGGGTTAACTCAGTTGATTCATATTTTTTTTTCTTTTTCCTCATTAATAACAGGCTTATGTCTTTTGTTTGTTTTTGTTTTTTTCCTTTTTAATTAATTTTTTTTGTTTAATTTAGATTGTTAATGTTCAACTTTTTTCTATTTAGTTATCAAACTTTTATGACACGGATCCCGGATTTGATGAGTAACCTAGTTTGACGGGTTAGCCTAATTAATTATGGGTTAACCCGTCAATTTTTTTTTTTTATTTAGTTATCAAACTTTCACAACACGAATCCAATGTTTGATGGTTTAACCTGGTTTCAAAGGTTAACCCAATTAATTCCAATTTTTTTTCTTTTTCTTCATTAGTTTTTTTCTTTCTATTTTTTTTTCTTTTTAATTAATTTATTTAATTATCACACTTTTATGACACACGACCTTACAGCCAGACCCGCATCTAAGGCTATTGAGTCTGGTATTGCAGCTAGACTTGTTGGGTCATACAAGTTTAATGTTATTATTAATATTATAAATATTACTTTTGAGGTTAGGCGTTACAACCAAACCCAATATTCTTGGATATAGCTTTGCAGAAAGACCTAACACTTTTAGATCTTAGCTTTTTCTTGGTATTATATATATATATATATATATATATATATATATATATATATATATATATATATATATATATATAACATGTCTCATTTTTCCACGAAATTATATGAATTTTGTTTTGTAGGACTGTTTGTTTAATAGAAAATAATTTTGTAAAACAATAAATTTTTATGTGTTTATTTATTATTAAAAAACTGGTTAATAAAAAATATTTTCTAATAAAAAAAAAATATTTTGGTTTCAGAAAAGTATTTTTCTTTTATTTTGAGTGGAATATACTTTTTAGAAGTTGTAAGAAAATAAAAAATTATCATGTTATTTATTGATTATATCAAATTTGATCCTTAATATTTTTTTGTTATATATTTTATTTATTTATTTTCAATATCATTACTTTGAATTTGATATAATTATCATTACTTTGAATTTGATATAATTTGATTTTTATATCAACTTTAGTTCTCATTCCTTTTAATTTTATTTGTTTTTCTCTCTAATTTTTCTTAATTGAATTTTTTTTATCAATCATATTTGGTCATGTTTTTCTGATTGTTATTTATTTTATTTAAAATAATTTATGAAATTAGATTTTTTTTCAATTTTTTTTATCCGTTAGATAATTTGGTCTCTTTTCTTGTGATTGTTATTTATATTTATTTAAAATAATTTATGAAATTAAATTTATTTTTTAATTTTACCATTCTTCAACTTTTTCATATGTTAGATTTGGTTCTCATTCTTTTAATAAACTTGAAAAAAAAATATTAATAAGTTATTTTTTAATTTATTTTTCATAGCATTGTCAAATACTAAAAAGTGTTTTTAAACTTATTTCTTATAACATTGTCACACAACAAAAAATAATTCTCTTTTTAGAAATTTATTATGAAAGTTATTTTAAAAAAACTATTTTTCATTAAATACACGAATTAATACTTAGTTTTTTTTTATATTATCAACCCATAAAAGAGTCGCTATTGAGAGAGTTCCTTGTATATTATATTTAATTTTAGAAATAAATTATTTAATTAAATTGAAGAAATGTGTTTAGATATTCTAGGGTTTCTATGGAAGGATTTCTGGATATGGGACTGCCAAAGACACGAAGTGGTCCTCAATCAAGTTGATCCTTTACTTCATTATCAGTCGGAACTCGGAAAGTCCCGAGAAATACAGGATATGGAAGGAAATTCATAAAGTGACGACGTAACGGCTAACGTCATGATGAAACTATTTTTTATTTATTTGTCTCTTCCATATTTTTTTAATGCTTTATTCTTATAAATAAATATCTTCACCCAATGGGCTTATCAGATTTTATCCGAGGCCAGATACGGGCACGTCTACCATAATTTACTTCGGCGTTTTGGCAACAACAAACTATTACAAATTGTTTGATTATTTTTTTAAAATATTATTTTATTTAAAAATTTATTAAAATGATATTTTTTTATTTTTTTAAAAATTAATTTTTATAATAACACATCAAAATGATCTAAAAATATCAAATAAATATTAATTTAAATTAAAGAAAAAAATAATTTGAAACTTTTCTATATATCTATAAATTAAGAAACATTTCTCAACTCTAAAGTATTTGTTGGAGTAATTGTAGGCTTAAACTTTTCCCAAAAAATGAAATGCAACTGTTAGAAAGGTTATCAGATGTGCCTCTTTATTATTATTTTTTTATATATAAAAAAGGGATAATTACAAAAATCAAGTTTAAATAAAATGAATTGTTAAAATTATAATTTATAAAAGTGTATAGGAAAAGTGAAATTTAGATGCTTTTGTAATTAATCATACCGTTATCATTACTTCTATGTTTTATTTTTTGGTAAACTCCTCCTTGGTATCTGATAAAAAAAAAAAAAAAAACCAAATTTATCTTTTCTGCTCTTTAAAATATTGCAATGTTTGGAAAAATTAAAAATCTCAAATCTTCACAAGGTTTGATAGCTTATGTGTGTGAAATTCAAAACATTATTTAGTTTTTAATTATTGATGTGATTTTTATTTTAAAAAATAAATTTTTTATTATAATGATTTTACTCTTTGAAGTGTTTAGGGTGGAGAAGATATTCGATGAGAGAGTGTTAGTTTTATGGTTTCTAGCTTAATGAAATAACTTAATATAAGTGATGTTTTGGAAATCGGTTAAAATTATATATTTTAAAAATTAAAAAAATTAATTTTTTTAAAAATTAAAAAATATATTTTTAAATAAAAAATATTTTAAACTACAACTACTATTATACTCTCCACTCCCCTTTTAAAGTTTTGGAGTTTGGATTTTGAATGTGTAATTTTATATTTTTGTTATCTATACTAATTTTGACTCTACTTTTGACATGCCTTAGACTGGTTAATTATGGGTTTAACATGACTTTTTATCACCTAGTAATAGTAGTGGCGGTCAGGAAAATCGTTCTTTTGACTTCTTTTTTAATCTCTACAATATTGATGAATTTACCATTTATTTGTAAAAGATTTACGTAATTCCGATTAGACTGTGGGCTCATTTAAAAATCTGGTTATAATTATTTTTTTAAAATATTTTTTATTTAAAAATATATTAAATTTTTAATATATTTTAAAAATTATTTTTAATATCACCGTATCAAAATAATTTAAAAATACTAAAAATATATTAATTTAAAATAAAAAATAAAACTTTTTTAAAAATATTTTTAAACCATAAAAAAGAAATAATGATCAGAACGGTAAAACTTTCATGAAAACATCAGGCATGGTCTTTGCACTTTTCTGATAATAAGCTCATTGGACTTATGTATAGAGAAAACTATTGGCTTCATTGATGACGGGTGGTCTCGTTCAAGGTTTGCTCACTCTTTCGAAGGATATATGGATGGAGATTACGATGGAGGTGTCAAAACACTTTAGAGTAATTTAGAAGCAGAGCCTACTGATCATAAAAAATGGATTTATGTTGTGTTTGGGAACTTAAATCGCCAATATGCAGATTTGGAAAGTATTAGAGTCCAGCACTAATGAAGAGATTTAAAATAAAACTAAATAGAAAATAATGATTTCAAGCTTTGATGGTCTTGGTTTCATCAAGCTTTGTATTAGAGTCCAGCACCAATGCAATCTGAGAATTGATGGTCCTGGTTTCAAGCTTTGTTTTGTTGGGAAAAGAGATGGTGACTCAAGAGAATATAATGATCCTTCTTCTAATGACATAGATGCTTCCGTCGTCGGAGACATTAGAGATTTTATAGAGATATTATTGTTCAGAGTTTTTCAGGCTGTTTACGGAGAGTATTTGAGTTTGCTTGAAATTGTGACAGTGACGGCTATTTAAAGTATTTTTTACATAGAGATGTATTAAAATAAAAAAAAAATTATTTTTAAAAAATTATTGTTAATATTAGTACATTAAAATAATTTGAAAACATAAAAAAATTATTTTAAATAAAATTAAAATTTTTAATAACACAATTTGCACCAAATTTCCACACATATACTAAAACTGCATCCAAAGATTATGTCTCTTCAATATCCATTTCTTTTTACTTGCGGTGAAGATGAGTATCAAACAAACGTTGGATTTGCAAACCAAGAATAACAACTGCGTGCAAAGTGTCAATGAGAGCATACGACGATCATCTCATGCATGAAAGAAATGGAGGTGACTGTACTCTCAGCAAGGACGGTTGTTTGTATCAACAATTTTTAGCTGATGCATTTATTAATGGTGAGCAGGAACGACTTGATTACATTTGTTCAAACCAGGATAATCTTAGGAGCGAAGCTTATAAAGGGATTCAGGAAGCTATTTTTAGAGGCATCTTAAAAAATAATATAAATAATATATTAAGATTTTATTTAACAGTTTAAGTTATTGGATTAATCTGATTCTTTAACATGGTATCAAAGTCTTGATAACCAAGCAGTCACGAGTTCGAATCTCACTATTCTTATTTATTTGATTAAAAAATTAAATACAAGGTAATGTGAATCTGTACAAGTTTTAAACCCAAAGAATTTTTACTTGAGGGGGTGTGTTAGAGAATAATATAAAAAATTAAGTTTTATTTCATGTTAAATTTTTTTTAATCTCTTTTTTATAACTTACACCTGTGCTATAAAAGGAACTTGATTTGTTGTTAACATAATGAATTCCTAATAATATTTAAAAGTATGGTGTTACTAAAATAAGATAATTAATATGATCATGTTAAAAATTTATAATGAGCTATTAAGGATAAATCATCCGATTGGAACTTTCTTTGTGTGTGGTTTCTAATTAATTAATAAAAAGAGTTTATACTATACTTATTTCTAATACTATTAGTGGATCCTCTAACCTTGACAACTGTTTTGTCATTGTTTAATCCTTACATCAATATCCCATAAAATTCTTAAAAACTCTATGTTTTATTATATATATATATTATTTGTAATTTATATAGTTCACTTCCCTGTGGTTCGATCTCGGTCTTGTCGAGTTATTTATTATTACAACATTTTTACACTTGAAAGAAGACATCAATCTTTTGGTCGTGTCAATTATTAAACAAAAGCTTTAGAGCATATTTAATAGTAAAAGCCATTAAAAAAAATCAAATTATTAATATAATTTTTTGAATAGTATAAATATAATTTTAATGGGAAAAAATCATCCTAACAACCTATTTATACATTAATATATGTAATATTAATTTTTTGGCTTTTTTGAGAAAAATATTGAGAAAAGTTGTGGAGATGCAAAAAATAAATATTTAAATAATCTATTTTAATGCTTATATATATATATTTTTTTTTTATTTTGGATTTTTATTTGGCTATTCTTTTATAGCTAGAAACCAAGAAAAAAAAGCCTAAAATTTATTTTTATTTTACTTCTGGCTCTTCTTTTACCTCTTGTGTTGAGGATGTCTTTAAAGTCAATAGCAAAACTTGCAAGTGGAGTGGATAACATGGGAAACAATTAAAAGTCAGAAATAGTTTTAACCAAGCACATATATGAAGACAGACGAAACTATAAACAGAGAAAGAAAGAGAAAGAGTAAGAGAAGGATCTATAAAATGTTAAGAATAGTAACAATACCGTCATTATCTTCTTCTTCTTCTTCTTTTACATGTCTCATTGTTTCGACATAGAATAAATCTTATCTTATCCAAC
This sequence comes from Populus alba, assembly GCF_005239225.2. NCBI lineage: Eukaryota > Viridiplantae > Streptophyta > Magnoliopsida > Malpighiales > Salicaceae > Populus > Populus alba. The sequence continues at coordinate 3,783,931 of NC_133301.1, read as the reverse complement.
ATTTCTTGAAACTTTCTTGCATTCTTTAGTTCTTAAATGACATAAATCTGACTTATCAAAGATTAATTGACTTCGTGATGTCATTCTACTCATTTCAATAATGTTGGTGTTTTGAGGCAGGTTTCCATTATATCACACTCATATCAGATCTATTTCGGTTTTTTAGGATTAGATCTCAATCTTGATTGTAAGTTGCGTGACCACATGACTACGAGGTTCGCATCAAAATAGCACAAAGTGCAACAGGTCATTGAAGGTTAATAATGGTTTTACAAAGATTATGAGTGTTTTGAAAACTGATTATTGGTTTGTTTTATGTGAATGAGTTAACTATATAGTGCCAAATGCATTTCCTAGTGTGTTTAGGACTTGTATTGGTTTTTCCTTTAATTTCATGTTTCTTAGATTGTTGATATTAATTTTTAGATTTATTTAAGGACTTTAAATCTATTAAACAAAAAACTATTAAAAGATAAATATTTAATAATAAAATTTTAAATTAAAATTTTATATAAGGACTCTATTTGATAAAATAATATATCGGTTGTGTTTGCTAGTTTTTTTTCTCTCCCAATGCATCATACTATATATTTCTAATAGAAAGTTTTGAAAAGCTTAACAGAAGAATGGGTGAAGATTTAGTGATCAAGGCAAGTTATTATTATTATTATTTTTTTAGAATGGGGTCCATTTCTCGTAAACATACAAGTATCCATTTAGTTCAAGTAGTAAAATTAGAAAGTTAGAATATGGGCCTTAAACAAAAGCTTTAGAGCATCTTTAATAGTAAAAGCCATTTTAAAAAATCAGATTATTAATATAATTTTTTGAATAGTGTAAATATAATTTTAATGGGAAAAAGTCATCCTAACAACCTATTTATACATTAATATATTTAATATTAATATTAATATTAATATTTTTGGCTTTTTTGAGAAAAAATATTGAGAAAAGTTGTGGAGATGCAAAAAATAAATATTTAAATAATCTATTTTAATGCTTATATATATATATATATATATATATATATTATTTTGGCTTTTTATTTGGCTATTCTTTTAAAGCTAGAAAACAAGAAAAAAAAAACTAAAATTTATTTTTATTTTATTTCTGGCTCTTCATTTACCTCTTGCGTTGAGGATGTCTTCAAAGCCAATAGCAAAACTTGCAAGTGGAGTGGATAACATGGGAAACAATTAAAAGTCAGAAACAGTTTTAACCAAGCACAGATACGAAGACAGACGAAACTATAAACAGAGAAAGAAAGAAAAAGAGAAGGATCTACAAAATGTTAAGAACAGTAACAGCACCGTCATTATCTTCTTCTTCTTCTTCTTCTACTTGTCTCACTGTCTCGACACAGAATAAATCTTATCTTATCCCACATTCCTTGAAACTTTCTTCCCTATTGATTGGCAATATTAAGAAGAGTAATAGTAACAGAACAGTTACTTGCAATTACAATCCTTCAAGAAGACTGGCTCTTTTTCAACTTGGAGCTGGTAAGCTAGAACCCTTCACTTCTCTTTATCCTTTACCACTAAATGTTATATTTGCTAATGATTAAACTGATATTAAGTATATTGGGATTCTTTATAGTTATCCCACAATCACAGTTCTTAAGTGGAAACTTAGCACCCGCAAGAAGTAGTGAAGTTACTGACCAAAATGTGCTAGAGTGGGTCAAGAATGACAAAAGAAGAATGCTTCATGTCGTTTATAGTGTTGGGGACTTGGATAAGACTATAAAGTATGTCTCTTTAGTTCCTTTATTTGATGCATAGATTGTTCTTTCTTAGCGTAGCAATGTGAGGTTTGCTATAATTGTGGATAATTTGATGGTTGCTAAATGGGGATTTGCAGATTTTATACTGAATGTCTGGGCATGAAGCTGTTAAGGAAACGTGATATACCTGAAGATAGATATAGCAATGCTTTTCTTGGATATGGACCTGAAGACACTAACTTTACTGTTGAACTTACTTATAGTGAGTAATTACCCTTTTTTCGATTTTTATCATTAATTGGATCTGTGTAGTATCGCAGATTTTATATCGACTTTTGGTATTTCATATGAATTTTTGGTCTTTTCAATTTTTCTAATGCTCGCAGATTATGGAGTTGACAAGTATGACATTGGAGATGGGTTTGGACATTTTGGTATTGCAGTAGAAGATGTAAGTTACTCTTTCTTAAAAATTGTTTGCTTTCCCTGTGGAATTTGACTGTTGAGTGTATTCTTGAAATGCTTGCTTGCTTGAATATTTTTACTTGCTGAAAAACTTAACTATCTCTCACAATGCCTCACCACAAATAGAAAAAGAAAAGAGAGAGGGTTTGAATTTCATGTGCTTGCAATCCAGAGAATTGCGAGGTGACTAGGGAGTTGTAACGTCAATTTCATTAGGTCAAATTCATAAACTTACGCTGGGTTTGTACTCAATTTTCATCAATGCAGGTTTCGAGGACAGTTGATCTTGTCAAGGCAAAGGGGGGCAAGGTTACTAGAGAACCAGTTCCTGTTAAAGGTGGAAGTACTAAGATTGCTTTTGTTGAAGACCCAAACGGTTATAAGTTTGAGCTCTTGGAGAGAGGCCTTACGCCTGAGCCCCTATGCCAAGTGATGCTTCGAGTGGGTGATCTTGACCGCTCCATAAATTTCTATAAGAAGGTAATCAGTAATCCATGCTGGCAGAACCTTCTATGTTCAATGAAATTAAAGCAGTGGCACTTGCTTCTTCAGCTGTCATCACTGGAAACTGCCAGGAGTTCTGATGCTTTCCTTTTCTTTTTTATCATACTGATGTTTTTCTTTCTTGAATTTGAAGTCTTTTGGAATGGAGCTTCTACGCAGAAGGGATAACCCTGAGTACAAGGTAAAATGATTACCCGTTCTGCCTAGCATCAAATGGCAATGGTTTTTTTTTTTTTTTTTCCTGGCCATCTGCATAACCAATGGAATAAATGGTTCAGTTTTGATCTAAGTTGCTAATAAACTTGACACTGCTGCACCAAATTCATGGTTTCTATTAAACCTGTTCTGTTATTGATTTGGTGTCCTTGATGTTACAAGTTTTTCTCTACAGAAGCATTTCCCGTTTTCCTCGAGTACATTGTAAGGCATAACATGCCAGTCTAAGTGGTTGGTTGTTATTTCTACCTTCACAGTATACGGTAGCCCTGATGGGTTATGGTCCTGAAGATAAAAATGCAGTGCTGGAGCTGACATATAACTATGGGATTACAGAATACAGCAAGGGAAATGGCTATGCGCAGGTGAATTCTTACCTTCTCCAGCAGCATATACTACAGTAATCTAGTTTCACACCATTTAAATCATTCTTGCCTGCCATGGTCGCGTATTATGTCATATCTTTTAGTCTTCTCATCTGGTTTTTACTCTATGTTGTTATATGTGAAAATTGAGTGTTTATATCTCTACCAGATTGCCATAGGCACAGATGATGTCTATAAGAGTGCAGAGGCAGTCAAGCAGTGTGGAGGGAAAATTATCCGTGAACCTGGGCCTATACCAGTTATCAACACCAAGATTACTGCTTGCTTGGATCCTGATGGTTGGAAATCGGTATGTTTTTTATATTTTCTGTTTATCTTTTGCTATCATGGTTCTCTAACTGTATCTATAAGTATTTCTCACTATAGTTTCCCCTACTTAAAAGGTCATCTAGTTTTTACTTTCTCGTGATTTGTTGCTTTGGCCAAATTCGTAGTTTCTTGAAGATTGGGATTTGTGATTACATAATAGGGTAAATGTAGAAGGAAAATGCTTTAAATCTTGGTCTGTTGAAACCTAGAAAGTTAGTTAAAACATTCTTATGTGCTTGTGCTCTGTGAGGAATTTAGATATGAATTTTTGAGTTCACCCTGGCTACGAGAGTCAGCGAAGATTTTGTCATGCCTTTGTCGAGAATTTTTTTCTAGTGGATAATCATTTCCAAATCAGTTGATGGTCCGAGACAATATTGATTAGAACAGGACATAAGCAAACTAATTTCCTTATCGTCCACGAATGCTAGATGAAGAGATCAGCTTAAAATATCCAATTTTCGGTTTACGTATAAATGATTTCAAGGGTAGTTTATTCTCTATAGTAAGATGTGTTAATGCAAATGAAATGATCTGTTAAGCTTTCCTCGTCTTGCAGGTCTTTGTTGATAATGTAGACTTTTTGAAGGAACTGGAGTGACCATGACAACTGCAACATTTCTTTATTAAATTCATAGGAAGATTCTTGAAACCCCTCAATTTACCATGTACATATATGATTGTAACGGTTGTTATTAGTGCAATTCTTGTTGCCCTCGCCCAATACATGTCAACTAAGCCTGAGAAACAGTTTCCATGTTAATTGCTTTGCAAAGTCAAAATCTAGTTTTGCAGCAATCCGAAATTGTTGTGGATTTCATGTTAGGCTGGTACGGCAATTCAGCATGTGCTGAATCCCCTCCGTCCACATCTGTTTGTCAGCCTTGCTGCATTCAAACTCTATAACTCTTTCAACTGTTTTTATCGCAAAGTAGGCTCTGCGACCGCTCCAGTCCGCCTTATCCCTTCCAGGCCATGCTAGGATGTCGGTGTAGACTCCAGAGACAACACCTGCAATTACAACATAGCTATAATCAGTTGATGGACGAAGAGAGGTAATGGGGTTTGTTCTGGGTTTGAGACTCTGCTTACACTTTTTCTTTTTTGTGAATGTTCCTCCCATGTGCTTACTTTTCATTTTAACTATCACCTGTTTCAATTCAAATTTTTTGTTAAGAAAAATGCAAGAAAAAGTTATAGAGATGATTAACAAAACACCAAGAAAAGTAGCTTTTAAGTCCTAGAGAGAGTGGGAAATTGATTCAATTCGTTGCTTGGAATGGTTAATATAGCTGCATGATGCATTGCATGTCCCCTGTCTTTTTACCTGCCAACTTGAGTTGATGTTAAACGAAACTCGTTTCCAATGGAGAGCTCCTGCCATCAATATTTGTGTGATGGTTAGTGCGGGTTCCAGCTTGCTTATGGGGAATGTTAATGCAACTGTACCACTAAAGCATGAACCTTTAGAGTATCAACTTTTCAAAACTTCTACCTTTCCTTGTACGCTTGAGAAGCTCTCCTCCTTTAGTCACAAAATTCAGTGCAGCTGTGATGTTTGCTTCTTTGTCTTCTTCGCCCTTTTCCTCCCCCAGAACAAAGGCTGTAGTTCCAGGCCCCTTTTGCATCCTTGCCCTTAGGGTGGCTGCTCCTCTTAAGGCTGCATTTGTAAATGTTTTCATCAAGTAGACATCACTTCATATATCATTTAGGAATTGTAACATCAACAGGAAAGTATTCGATTCCTTGAGTTAGTTTCTTCCCGCCATGTCCCTTTTCAATACTTGAATGGTGCCCACTTGAGCCTAATTGCATTTAAGCCTCTAGGTTTTATACCTAGTGTCTTTGTGTATCATCTCTAGATGCACTTGTGAATTTGTCGGGTCTTAAAAGTAAAGATGACAGAATTTTGAACCATGAAGGCTTGAAATAATTTAAGAGGCACTTGAAGTAACATTCTGTCACCTGTAGCTGCTCCAGCTGTTAGGGTCATGACATCTCCATTAGTCCTTGCATTAATTGCAGAGTTGACAACAGTTAAGATTTGGTCATGATCAGCTCCCATGTCCTCTGCAATCTCAATGCAGTGAGATGCTACTAAAGCTGCTGCTGACGCCACTGCAGAAGACAGCTTGGAAGGCGTCTTCTGCTGGGTTGCAGCCAATTCCACTGACATTGCATTTGAAGCAGCTAGTGCAGCAACAGCAGCAGCAACCCCTGCCACAGATACAGCTGCGTGCACATGAGCATTTTGGGTTCTGATCTCCTGCTTCTTCCTCTCTTTCTGATCCTTCAGCCATCTTCCCATCGTTCTCCCCTTTAATATGCTCTTGTATAGCTGCAGAGAGTAAAGCGATAACAAACATACATTAAAAAAGGCTTGCGAGTTTATATATTTTGCTGAATATTAATAATAAAGTACCCCATTTTTTAGCAACTGCTGACTTGAAAGAAACTCTGGAGTGAGTGCTTGATGAAGTAAAAATAATTCCTGCATCAGTGCATTTATTGCTGTTAGAAACAATTTAGTGTTGAGCTGGGAAAGGATTACAAATTCACTGATTGCTATCCCATGGGTCAAATAAGCCATTTTCAATTGTTCGGTAGCATTCCAAAGTAACACTAGAGGAGAGACAACAAGCGCTACCTTCATCTCTTCACTGTCTCTTGGCGAGATCGGAGGGCTGCCAGTGCTACCACCACTTGGGAACTGCTGAAGCAGCTATAACATTTAGGTTTGAGGAAACACGACGAAGAAAAACATGACAGGCATTGGGACACTATTTCATATTGAATAATCTATCGGTTTCATGTAATTCTTTGAAGAAACCAGTAGGCAGTTGCTCACATAGAACATCTTAGTTAACTCGAACATGTCCCTTTGTTCTTGGGAAATGTGTGACTGAATCATGAAGGCATACACAGCATTTTTTAAAAGCTTGAATTAAAGCTAAGGATCTTACTGATTCCTTTGAAGTCGTGGAGCTTGCATCTAGAGCTTCAGCTTCAGCGGAACAAAAACATGAAGCCTTCTCAACATTATCGATGGCCACATGAGTATTGGAAAGAGCTTTAGAGAGCTCCATAGCTGAAACGCTCCATGATCTTGCAAGAAACTCCATAGACTCGGTAGGAGTTTCAGGTGCAGCACATGATACTGGTAGCCAAGAAGCAGGGCCATTTTCATCAATGTCTTCCAGCTTCTGTAACAAGCTCTTAGTGCTGCATGAGCTCACTGAATCACAAAAACAAAAACCATGAAGTTAGTGCTCCATTTTACACAGCAAAAAGCACTCTCTAAAGTCATGAAAAAAGCTTACTTCTAAGCTTTGCTATATCACTCTGCTGAGACTCAAGTATCTGGCCTTCGGTGCAACTTCTCATGGTAAAGAAGATAAAAGCAAGAACCAGGGTGATGAAGAGAGGAAGAATAGTGGGATATTTAAACAAGAGCCTTAAAAAGGGATCGAGGCACACATTCTTTGCAACAAGAAAAGGGGCCCTCAATAAAGATAGTTCATCTTTGTCCTCAACTTAAGCAGTACTTTGCTTTTGATCTCCACTCTTTTGTGCTTGATACATAAAGAGCTAAAGACCCTCTGTTTTTTTTTTTTTTTTTTTTTTTTTCTCGAGCGGCTGGATTCATGATTGCTAGGATTCTCCTTTGTCTCCACTATCACTGTAAGGAAAGAAATGGGATCTTGTCAAGACAATGCAAGCATCATTCGTGAATAGAACAACTGCTCCATTTCTATCTAAATTCTATTCACCATCGTGTAAAAAGCACACACAGTCAAGAGATGAGATAAAAAGCAATCCCTTTTCTGGTTCTCCTAGAGTATTTGGCATTGTGGCGGAAAAGTATTTCTAAAAAAATTTAATTTTTTTTTTTAAATTAATATGTTTTTGATGTTTTCAAATTATTTTGATGTGTTCATTTTAAAAAATAAAAAAATATTATTGACATGTTTTTCTGAATAAAACATACTTTAAAAAGTAACAACAACTACACTTTCAAACACATACTAAGACAACATCGTGAAAGTACATATAATTGCATAGAAATTGGAGTATGGGGGAATTCATCCTTTGTTTGAATTACAGAAATAGGAAGGGGAAAAAGGAGAAGTGCTTGAGAAGAAAGCTTTCAGACTCAGAGTAATGTGTGGTAATGGAGGCCACATTTTTAACCCCTCGAATTTATTTTTCCTGCTTTTTGCCTTGACCTGTACTGACTGAGCCCTTTTTTACTCCAAAAGAACAAAAATTTTGGCACTACTGTCTTCTCGAAACAAGGAAAAGAAAGAGGAAAAAGAACTCCCTTCATTTTCAGGTTTTTGTGATACGTCTAGAAATTATTCTGCATTTCCTAGCGGTAGCTTTTTTAAAATATGATTTTGTGGATATGATTTTTAAAGTGTTTTAAATATGATTTTATGGGATATGTATTTTTAATATTAATAAATCAAAATAATATAAAAAAATTTAAAATTTATTAAAACTCCAATACACACACAACTCCAAACAAGCACTTCTTCCAAATTAAAAGCACAATCAGTTTAGCGAGGTTAACTTAGAGAAATTTTTTAAAAATAAAATTAAATCAATAACACAATCAAATCATCATTAAGCTAACATTTAAACATAAGGGCCAATTAACATCTTTGCCAAGGAGAACGCTATAGCCTATATAGCTGTAGAAATACTTGCATAGACCTCATCAAATTTTGACAGGGAAGAAAAATGACAACGTAGGGAATTCACTGTACAGTGTACACGAAGCCAATTTAGATTATCCAAACATAGATTCAATTTAGATTTATCCAAACATAGATTGCAGTTTGAAGACAACTGTTTATTGCCAAGACATGAACCGGAAAAAAAAAAAAAAAAAGGTTTAAACGAACACCACCCGACCGGTCATTGAAAATCTAGGAAATACGATTAGGGGCCGGCCGGCTTGGAAACTGCAAACGATAATCATTTTGGTGGAATGTTTCAACGATTGTTTTTTTTTTAAATATTTATTATTTAAAAAATATATTAAAATAATATATATTTTTTTAATTTTTAAAAGTTATTTTTTGATATTAGTTTATTAAAATAATCTAAAAATACTAAAAAAAAATATTAATTTAAAGTAAAAATATTTTTAAATTTTTTAAAAATATATTTTTGAAACATAAAAACAAACATGACTTAAAACCTTTGATAATTTAGTATGGCTATTTCAATATTTGAAACTTGGTGTAAATTGTGTTTTTTTAAATTTCAAAATTTAAAAAGAAAATAAAAAAAATTATGTTTTAAATTTAATATACTGATGTTAAAAATATTTTTTTAAATTTTTTTTTTATTTAATATATTTTAAATAAAAAACACTTTGAACTATTATCACAATCTCAAACACAACAAAAAATTGAATTATTTTATTTAAAATTAATTATTTTATATTTTTTTAATTTTTTTAATATAATAGTATTAAAAAATACAAAAATTTATTAATTTAATATATTATCGCCCTTAATATCTGCAAGGGGTATCTCTCCATTTGCTTTTTCATCATTTGCTTCAAGTCTCATCATGTCTAGCCCCATTAAGCACTTCAAGGTCCCACACCCCATTACCATGTAAATTTAGTGATTAACTTAATTAATTCATCAGCTTCCAGATTGATACTCGTTTTAGCCATCCACAAAGGCTATTTGTGGGCAGGCTATGATAACAACATTCTATATTATTTGTAGACTCGCACGGACACAATTTGGACAAGCTTATTTTAGAACATCATCAATCAAAATAATGTTGATACCTTCACCCACATTATATATCTTTCTTTAAAAAAAAAAAATCATGATAGGTTTAATTCAATTATTAAGGTCCTAAATTTATTCTTTAAAAATCACTAGTTCGAATCTCACAAATTTTAGAACTATTTAAGACTTATATGGTCATTAACTTTGAAATCCATTAAATTAATTGAGATACACGCAAGCTGACAAAAAACCAATATTAATAAAAAATAAATAAATAAAAGCGCCAGCCCCAAGTTCTACCTTTATGCAGTGACTAAATTAAGACATTTGTTATTTGGGTCTTCGAAGTATTATACATTCTTCAATTGGATCCCCTTTTACCTCAACAAAAAGAGTCAATTTTCACTCCAAATTGTGTAATTTTATTCCATACCAAATGCATTTAGGGAAAAAAAAATACAAACATGGACAGTGAGACACCCAGCACTCAAGGAACATGAACAAACGAATGGATAAACTGTCTTTGACGTTAAGGGACCTAGTTGACAATTGAAGGATAGAGGATGGTTGTTTAGGCTCCGTTTGTTTGCAGGAAAGTGGTTTTCTTTTGGAAAGTGAATTCCGGGAAAGTATTTTCCGATGTTTGGTAGTGTTATGGAAAATGAACTGGAAAACACTTTCCAATGTTTGGTTGTGTTATGGAAAATAAACTGGAAAATAATTTATTAATGAATTAATTTTTTTTCAAGTTTATCTAATATATATAAAATATTAATATAAAATATTTAATCACTTACAATTGTCATAACCCAATTTTGATCTTTTTTATTTTTATTATTTTAAAAAAAAGATGATGAAAAATAAAAATAAAATAAATGAAGGATGAATTAAAATTTAGGTTAAGGGCAACATGATTGGAAGTTTAAAGATTTAATTAAACTTTTGACTAGTTTAATTAATTAAATCAAGGGTTTAATTGGAGAATTAATTTAATTAAATTTTAGATTATTTTAATTAATGAAATCAAGAATTTAATTGAGTTTGAAGACTTAATTAAACTTTGATTTAATCAAAAACCCATTATTTAAATAAAATAAACAACTCTTTGCATTTTAATTAACTGCTACAGTAGCAGCGAATTATAATTCAATGCTACAGCAGTGAATTATAAGTCGCTGCTACAGTAGCATTGCATTTTAATTCGCTGCTACTGTAGCAGTGAATTAAAATGCGATACTACTGTAGCTGTTAATTAAAATTCATTGGCAGCGTCCGCTAAGGAAAGTGTTTTCCTTTCTTTATCAGAAGGAAAACACTTTCCTACGGGGAAAGGGAAAGTTTAAGTTGACTGGAATTGGAAGGAATTGGTTTTCCTTTGACTTATTTTCCTGATAGTCACCAAACATGGGAAAGTGAGGAAAATGAATTCCGGGAATTCATTTTCCTTGAAACAAACAAAGCCTTAGAAGATTAGTAGTAATTTTTTTTTAAGATATTTTTTGTTTAAATATATATTAAAATAATATATTTTTAATTTATTTTTGACAATAATATATTAAAACAATCCGAAAATATATTAAAATGTTTTTGAATTTTAACCGATCTCAATCTAAACTGCTATCCCAGACAGGGCTAAGAAAAACAATATATTTTTTGGCATAAAAACAAATTGACCTCATTGAATGTCAGAGAAATGGTGTAAAAAGAATACCCTTTGGTCATGAAAATTTTTTTTGTTCATAATACTCATACTACAAATGCGATGGAAGAAATGGCTGTGGCGGTGAATATTTGCCGGTGGCAGACCAGAAACAAAGGCTGTGGCAGCAATGATACTATCCTTGATAATGAGGGCAGCCATGATGGCGGATCATGAGGTGGTATATCATGTTGAAGACAATGCAGGTGACTGGTTCAGTCGCAGTGAATTCATTGGCATTGGCGCGAACGAAAACTTAATCATAGTAATTATACCAAGAACTATACATGGCTTAAGCGTGAGTGAATCTCATATCATCTATGTTTCTGTCGGAATATTTAACTACACAAATGAAAACTTTACCAAATAAATGAACATAGGTCGAGTGTTACTGTAATATTTTATATTGACGGGTGAGAAAATGGTAGCTGTTTTTATTAACAGTACTGGTTGCTTCTTTGAAAGACGTGTTTTGAGATTATGCATGGTTGTTAAGAATAAATTTGTGAAGGCGATAAGGTCTAAAACAGATAATATCTGGCAGGTTGGATTGGGCTATTACATTTGATATTAGAGCCGACTTCACTGACTATCTAGTTGTGCCTACAAGGTTGTTGGTCTCCTTAAAAATAGTGGATTGTAATATCTCATATCGGCAAGTGAAGGAGTGATAGTTGTCCCTATTAAAAATGCTGGTTGCTAACTTGTCAAACGCGTTTTAGGACAACAGGTTTAGAAATAAGCTTGCATTATCATAAACAAAATTATGAGGATGATAAGCCCCAAAACATACAATATATAACAAATTGAACCGGGCCGTTACAGTTACCCTTTCAACTCATAACAGTCTAGAAGGTAGAACTTCTCGTCTTGCACCATGATCAAGGAAGAGAAAACAGTAGCCTTGTAGTGTGCCCCATGGGAGCCTGTAGCACTGAAATGATCCAGGGGCCGCATGGAATTATTGCAACATTATAATGGAGCACGACTTCTAAAGATAAAACTGAGGATTCTGCACCCATAATGGTTGATTGGTGGAGCATATCAAAGGAAAACTAAAATATCAATACCCCATAATCTAGAACAAATCGGTCTTTTCTGATTGAAAAAGAAAATGTCAATTCCTCTGGTTTCTATTCAATACAGAGCTTTATTTAAAAGTAAATTACCTGCGGCTGTTAGTCTATCAGCTGCCTCCTCTGCTGGTAGTAGAAGAAGCTTAGCTCTCTAAAGATATCAAGCATTCTGCATAACCTGTGTTAGTGTCAAATGAATTTCATATTCCTATAGAAGCAAACACATGAACAAATAATGAAGCATACACCACAGTCAGTATGGTCCAGTCAAAAACATAATCAAACTCAAATCCTGCAAGAAATTGGAAAACATGTAGATCAAAACATATTACATAACTACCAACTCTGAAAGCCCACATGGATGTCACTTTACAACAAAATGGACCAAATATTGTTCTTTATCAGTTTCCAGGCTTCACAGTCCTATCATCCCCACTCTGAACCAACATTAAAAAGAATTCCTCACAATTTAATTAATCAATTACCTTCTCGAGTAAACAAGACAGGCGCTTCAGAAATCCATAATCAGGTCTTTGGTCAAATGTTAAAGAGTGGCAATAATGGAAGTAAGAAGCAAACTGCACAGGATGCGACTTGCACAGTACCTTTAGAAAACAGATGTGATGTCAACAGACTATAAAATAGAAGGTAGAGATTCAAACTAATACAAGGAACCAAAAACGCATACAGAATTCAAGTTTGAGAAAAGCAGCTCTCAAAGCCCTTTTCTTCTTTTACATAACAAATGTTTATACTTTATTTTCCTTTAAAACCGATAGATCACTGTAACCTTAGCTTTATCAACAATTTTCCTGTGCTAAAAC